>NW_027458270.1:0-300000 GCF_050624435.1 Tenrec ecaudatus | reverse complement strand
GCAGGCGGCGTGGCTGAAATGAGAATATCATGCTGCACGAGCTCTTTGCCCTCAGATGTAGAAGTGTCATCATTGGGCTTTATAGAGAAACGGGACTTTAATAAGTGATCATCAACCTCTGTGAATTCCCTTTGTTCTAGACGCCTGAAATAAAGAGTTGTCCTGAGTCACATAAACCTCCACCGAGTGGTCTTAATGTGGCGCGGGAACATGCCGATATAAGAGAATTCCGAAGAAGGCTGAACGTCCACAATTGAATGGTCATTGCCAGAAATGAAGTGGCAGCCGGATCAGACTGGGAAACTTAAGCTTCCATTAGACAATGAAGATGTGAGAATCTGGTACGTCCACAATTCAGGGTTTCCTTAGATCCATGAAATTCCTTGTTGAATTTCAGTCAGAAAATGAAAACTCCGGAGCCTCTGTTCAGCAGGCCCGGGTTTAGCTCCCAGAGGCACACTGGTGCTCCTCTAGAATTTGGATAAAAATCATTTTCACGGGAATAAGGAATCTTGATCAAGCCAGGTGGGTCTTGACAAACGAAATTGCTGCTTGTGCTGGCTATACTGACAAGCACCCACCTGTGCTAATCCATGGCTTATTCAGCACAGGAATCTGCATCAATTGAGCCAAGACAAAGGAAAGCTCAGGGAGGCAGCACCCGTTTAGAAAAGCATTTGTACTTCGAAGAGTCGGCCAATGATGTGAAAAGACATACCCATGGCAAATAGTTTTCATCATGGGCAGAATTTCACGGAACAATATTGCTGGGAGAGAAAAGGCACCACCTGAGTGAGCCATGCTCAACAAAACTACCTAGGGCAGGAGCCCGGTTGCCCCCAGGCACTAGGCGTGTCAGGCCTCAGCATTGTAAGGAGAGTTCACTGAAGTCCCTGAGTGAAGTTTTCTCCGCTGTCCTACGTCTACGTTCCTAAAATTTACTCTGTGGTTTCTGATGATCCTGGGTTATGAACGGCCACCACTCACCGTTCTCCTTACACTCGTGCGTCTCCATCGACCTTAAAAGAAAGGGAGGACACACAACTGCTGGCTGGTAAATTCAGCAAAGATTGTCTCAACACAAGAGACAGCTCTGTGGTGACCCGTCTTCCATGGTAAAACATTTCCTAGCGAATAAGGTATCTTCCCATCGCAATGACAATATGAGAGAATTGCCACCGATGGATTTGCCGCTGTGCCTACAAACATCATCTTGAGGCCATACAGTAGTGAAGCACGGGAACCCAGGCGCTTCACCCTTTACCCTAGACCAGTGAAACTCAGAGAAGCACTATAGACCTGTGAGACATGACGTTGCTGGAAGCATCAGTGTACAGAGGCATGGGAACCTCGAAGGAGCTTCTTCCGTGTGAATAAAACGCAGGCTGAACTTCATAGCAGGTTCCAGATTCTCAGGAATTCCACGGGCTGTATTGCTCAGAGCTAGAACCCACTGCTTGGGGCACACTTGAACTGAAAAATCTTGCTGGACTCACGGCTTTCCCAAAGACCCAAGATTCTCAAAGAGCGAGCGTAAGGTTGACGGAAAAAAAACTGCCGGTGGCGCCTTTTTGCCTTGAAACCGGCAAGAAGCAAGATTTTCCTTAAACCATGAATCTCAGAAACATTGTGATCGTGAAGGAAAACCAGGGAGAGCAGATGTACTTCCAATAATCCAACACTTAAATGAAACCTCAAACCTAAATCCCATCCTAAAACCAACCCTAATCCTAACCCTAACCTAGGTCAAAACCTAGCCCTAGGTCTAAACCTAAAAAGAGGTGTAACCCTAAGCCTAGGTCTAATTCTGTATACTACTAAACTTAAACTGAACCCTAACCTAAGGCTCACCCTAAACCAAGCCCTAACCCTAACCATATGTCTACCCTAAGGCTAAGCCTAATCCTAACCCCAAATCTGATGTGAACATGCAGCTCCCCCTACAACTAACCTTACTCCTAACCGTCACCCTTCGCCTGAACCTAACTTAACTCTATCCATGACCTTCAATCCAAGCCTCCATATCACCGTTAATGTAATCCAATCCCTTAAACTAGACAGAGAGCTAAACTTATCCACAACCAAAACGGATGTAACACACAAGCCGCAAGCCTGACCCCAACTCTTAACCTCGCACACTTTCTAACCCTCACACAAATATTAACCCTAACCCATACCTAAACAGTCAAGTTTACCATAAGCCTAAATGAGACAATAGGTTCTTTCATCCTTAAGCACTCTTACCTAAAACCTCACACTCACCCTACATTTCATCCACAACCTTACCACAACCCGAATCCTCACGCAGCCGTAACTCGAACCTGAACTCGAACACTGTCTCTAAACATGCCCACATGCCTGTACCTATGCCCGTTTAAAGTTAACCCTAAACCAAAATCTTCGGTCCCACTATTTTGCAGCATTTTAAAGAAGTACACTGGGAAAGCTTTTTCTGCAAGGAAGAAACTGCAGGCGGCGTGGCTGAAATGAGAATATCATGCTGCACGAGCTCTTTGCCCTCAGATGTAGAAGTGTCATCATTGGGCTTTATAGAGAAACGGGACTTTAATAAGTGATCATCAACCTCTGTGAATTCCCTTTGTTCTAGACGCCTGAAATAAAGAGTTGTCCTGAGTCACATAAACCTCCACCGAGTGGTCTTAATGTGGCGCGGGAACATGCCGATATAAGAGAATTCCGAAGAAGGCTGAACGTCCACAATTGAATGGTCATTGCCAGAAATGAAGTGGCAGCCGGATCAGACTGGGAAACTTAAGCTTCCATTAGACAATGAAGATGTGAGAATCTGGTACGTCCACAATTCAGGGTTTCCTTAGATCCATGAAATTCCTTGTTGAATTTCAGTCAGAAAATGAAAACTCCGGAGCCTCTGTTCAGCAGGCCCGGGTTTAGCTCCCAGAGGCACACTGGTGCTCCTCTAGAATTTGGATAAAAATCATTTTCACGGGAATAAGGAATCTTGATCAAGCCAGGTGGGTCTTGACAAACGAAATTGCTGCTTGTGCTGGCTATACTGACAAGCACCCACCTGTGCTAATCCATGGCTTATTCAGCACAGGAATCTGCATCAATTGAGCCAAGACAAAGGAAAGCTCAGGGAGGCAGCACCCGTTTAGAAAAGCATTTGTACTTCGAAGAGTCGGCCAATGATGTGAAAAGACATACCCATGGCAAATAGTTTTCATCATGGGCAGAATTTCACGGAACAATATTGCTGGGAGAGAAAAGGCACCACCTGAGTGAGCCATGCTCAACAAAACTACCTAGGGCAGGAGCCCGGTTGCCCCCAGGCACTAGGCGTGTCAGGCCTCAGCATTGTAAGGAGAGTTCACTGAAGTCCCTGAGTGAAGTTTTCTCCGCTGTCCTACGTCTACGTTCCTAAAATTTACTCTGTGGTTTCTGATGATCCTGGGTTATGAACGGCCACCACTCACCGTTCTCCTTACACTCGTGCGTCTCCATCGACCTTAAAAGAAAGGGAGGACACACAACTGCTGGCTGGTAAATTCAGCAAAGATTGTCTCAACACAAGAGACAGCTCTGTGGTGACCCGTCTTCCATGGTAAAACATTTCCTAGCGAATAAGGTATCTTCCCATCGCAATGACAATATGAGAGAATTGCCACCGATGGATTTGCCGCTGTGCCTACAAACATCATCTTGAGGCCATACAGTAGTGAAGCACGGGAACCCAGGCGCTTCACCCTTTACCCTAGACCAGTGAAACTCAGAGAAGCACTATAGACCTGTGAGACATGACGTTGCTGGAAGCATCAGTGTACAGAGGCATGGGAACCTCGAAGGAGCTTCTTCCGTGTGAATAAAACGCAGGCTGAACTTCATAGCAGGTTCCAGATTCTCAGGAATTCCACGGGCTGTATTGCTCAGAGCTAGAACCCACTGCTTGGGGCACACTTGAACTGAAAAATCTTGCTGGACTCACGGCTTTCCCAAAGACCCAAGATTCTCAAAGAGCGAGCGTAAGGTTGACGGAAAAAAAACTGCCGGTGGCGCCTTTTTGCCTTGAAACCGGCAAGAAGCAAGATTTTCCTTAAACCATGAATCTCAGAAACATTGTGATCGTGAAGGAAAACCAGGGAGAGCAGATGTACTTCCAATAATCCAACACTTAAATGAAACCTCAAACCTAAATCCCATCCTAAAACCAACCCTAATCCTAACCCTAACCTAGGTCAAAACCTAGCCCTAGGTCTAAACCTAAAAAGAGGTGTAACCCTAAGCCGAGGTCTAATTCTGTATACTACTAAACTTAAACTGGACCCTAACCTAAGGCTCACCCTAAACCAAGCCCTAACCCTAACCATATGTCTACCCTAAGGCTAAGCCTAATCCTAACCCCAAATCTGATGTGAACATGCAGCTCCCCCTACAACTAACCTTACTCCTAACCGTCACCCTTCGCCTGAACCTAACTTAACTCTATCCATGACCTTCAATCCAAGCCTCCATATCACCGTTAATGTAATCCAATCCCTTAAACTAGACAGAGAGCTAAACTTATCCACAACCAAAACGGATGTAACACACAAGCCGCAAGCCTGACCCCAACTCTTAACCTCGCACACTTTCTAACCCTCACACAAATATTAACCCTAACCCATACCTAAACAGTCAAGTTTACCATAAGCCTAAATGAGACAATAGGTTCTTTCATCCTTAAGCACTCTTACCTAAAACCTCACACTCACCCTACATTTCATCCACAACCTTACCACAACCCGAATCCTCACGCAGCCGTAACTCGAACCTGAACTCGAACACTGTCTCTAAACATGCCCACATGCCTGTACCTATGCCCGTTTAAAGTTAACCCTAAACCAAAATCTTCGGTCCCACTATTTTGCAGCATTATAAAGAAGTACACTGGGAAAGCTTTTTCTGCAAGGAAGAAACTGCAGGCGGCGTGGCTGAAATGAGAATATCATGCTGCACGAGCTCTTTGCCCTCAGATGTAGAAGTGTCATCATTGGGCTTTATAGAGAAACGGGACTTTAATAAGTGATCATCAACCTCTGTGAATTCCCTTTGTTCTAGACGCCTGAAATAAAGAGTTGTCCTGAGTCACATAAACCTCCACCGAGTGGTCTTAATGTGGCGCGGGAACATGCCGATATAAGAGAATTCCGAAGAAGGCTGAACGTCCACAATTGAATGGTCATTGCCAGAAATGAAGTGGCAGCCGGATCAGACTGGGAAACTTAAGCTTCCATTAGACAATGAAGATGTGAGAATCTGGTACGTCCACAATTCAGGGTTTCCTTAGATCCATGAAATTCCTTGTTGAATTTCAGTCAGAAAATGAAAACTCCGGAGCCTCTGTTCAGCAGGCCCGGGTTTAGCTCCCAGAGGCACACTGGTGCTCCTCTAGAATTTGGATAAAAATCATTTTCACGGGAATAAGGAATCTTGATCAAGCCAGGTGGGTCTTGACAAACGAAATTGCTGCTTGTGCTGGCTATACTGACAAGCACCCACCTGTGCTAGTCCATGGCTTATTCAGCACAGGAATCTGCATCAATTGAGCCAAGACAAAGGAAAGCTCAGGGAGGCAGCACCCGTTTAGAAAAGCATTTGTACTTCGAAGAGTCGGCCAATGATGTGAAAAGACATACCCATGGCAAATAGTTTTCATCATGGGCAGAATTTCACGGAGCAATATTGCTGGGAGAGAAAAGGCACCACCTGAGTGAGCCATGCTCAACAAAACTACCTAGGGCAGGAGCCCGGTTGCCCCCAGGCACTAGGCGTGTCAGGCCTCAGCATTGTAAGGAGAGTTCACTGAAGTCCCTGAGTGAAGTTTTCTCCGCTGTCCTACGTCTACGTTCCTAAAATTTACTCTGTGGTTTCTGATGATCCTGGGTTATGAACGGCCACCATTCACCGTTCTCCTTACACTCGTGCGTCTCCATCGACCTTAAAAGAAAGGGAGGACACACAACTGCTGGCTGGTAAATTCAGCAAAGATTGTCTCAACACAAGAGACAGCTCTGTGGTGACCCGTCTTCCATGGTAAAACATTTCCTAGCGAATAAGGTATCTTCCCATCGCAATGACAATATGAGAGAATTCCCACCGATGGATTTGCCGCTGTGCCTACAAACATCATCTTGAGGCCATACAGTAGTGAAGCACGGGAACCCAGGCGCTTCACCCTTTACCCTAGACCAGTGAAACTCAGAGAAACACTATAGACCTGTGAGACATGACGTTGCTGGAAGCATCAGTGTACAGAGGCATGGGAACCTCGAAGGAGCTTCTTCCGTGTGAATAAAACGCAGGCTGAACTTCATAGCAGGTTCCAGATTCTCAGGAATTCCACGGGCTGTATTGCTCAGAGCTAGAACCCACTGCTTGGGGCACACTTGAACTGAAAAATCTTGCTGGACTCACGGCTTTCCCAAAGACCCAAGATTCTCAAAGAGCGAGCGTAAGGTTGACGGAAAAAAAACTGCCGGTGGCGCCTTTTTGCCTTGAAACCGGCAAGAAGCAAGATTTTCCTTAAACCATGAATCTCAGAAACATTGTGATCGTGAAGGAAAACCAGGGAGAGCAGATGTACTTCCAATAATCCAACACTTAAATGAAACCTCAAACCTAAATCCCATCCTAAAACCAACCCTAATCCTAACCCTAACCTAGGTCAAAACCTAGCCCTAGGTCTAAACCTAAAAAGAGGTGTAACCCTAAGCCTAGGTCTAATTCTGTATACTACTAAACTTAAACTGAACCCTAACCTAAGGCTCACCCTAAACCAAGCCCTAACCCTAACCATATGTCTACCCTAAGGCTAAGCCTAATCCTAACCCCAAATCTGATGTGAACATGCAGCTCCCCCTACAACTAACCTTACTCCTAACCGTCACCCTTCGCCTGAACCTAACTTAACTCTATCCATCACCTTCAATCCAAGCCTCCATATCACCGTTAATGTAATCCAATCCCTTAAACTAGACAGAGAGCTAAACTTATCCACAACCAAAACGGATGTAACACACAAGCCGCAAGCCTGACCCCAACTCTTAACCTCACACACTTTCTAACCCTCACACAAATATTAACCCTAACCCACACCTAAAGAGTCAAGTTTACCATAAGCCTAAATGAGACAATAGGTTCTTTCATCCTTAAGCACTCTTACCTAAAACCTCACACTCACCCTACATTTCATCCACAACCTTACCATAACCCGAATCCTCACGCAGCCGTAACTCGAACCTGAACTCGAACACTGTCTCTAAACATGCCCACATGCCTGTACCTATGCCCGTTTAAAGTTAACCCTAAACCAAAATCTTCGGTCCCACTATTTTGCAGCATTTTTAAGAAGTACACTGGGAAAGCTTTTTCTGCAAGGAAGAAACTGCAGGCGGCGTGGCTGAAATGAGAATATCATGCTGCACGAGCTCTTTGCCCTCTGATGTAGAAGTGTCATCATTGGGCTTTATAGAGAAACGGGACTTTAATAAGTGATCATCAACCTCTGTGAATTCCCTTTGTTCTAGACGCCTGAAATAAAGAGTTGTCCTGAGTCACATAAACCTCCACCGAGTGGTCTTAATGTGGCGCGGGAACATGCCGATATAAGAGAATTCCGAAGAAGGCTGAACGTCCACAATTGAATGGTCATTGCCAGAAATGAAGTGGCAGCCGGATCAGACTGGGAAACTTAAGCTTCCATTAGACAATGAAGATGTTTAGAATCTGGTACGTCCACAATTCACGGTTTCCTTAGATCCATGAAATTCCTTGTTGAATTTCAGTCAGAAAATGAAAACTCCGGAGCCTCTGTTCAGCAGGCCCGGGTTTAGCCCCCAGAGGCACACTGGTGCTCCTCTAGAATTTGGATAAAAATCATTTTCACGGGAATAAGGAATCTTGATCAAGCCAGGTGGGTCTTGACAAACGAAATTGCTGCTTGTGCTGGCTATACTGACAAGCACCCACCTGTGCTAGTCCATGGCTTATTCAGCACAGGAATCTGCATCAATTGAGCCAAGACAAAGGAAAGCTCAGGGAGGCAGCACCCGTTTAGAAAAGCATTTGTACTTCGAAGAGTCGGCCAATGATGTGAAAAGACATACCCATGGCAAATAGTTTTCATCATGGGCAGAATTTCACGGAGCAATATTGCTGGGAGAGAAAAGGCACCACCTGAGTGAGCCATGCTCAACAAAACTACCTAGGGCAGGAGCCCGGTTGCCCCCAGGCACTAGGCGTGTCAGGCCTCAGCATTGTAAGGAGAGTTCACTGAAGTCCCTGAGTGAAGTTTTCTCCGCTGTCCTACGTCTACGTTCCTAAAATTTACTCTGTGGTTTCTGATGATCCTGGGTTATGAACGGCCACCATTCACCGTTCTCCTTACACTCGTGCGTCTCCATCGACCTTAAAAGAAAGGGAGGACACACAACTGCTGGCTGGTAAATTCAGCAAAGTTTGTCTCAACACAAGAGACAGCTCTGTGGTGACCCGTCTTCCATGGTAAAACATTTCCTAGAGAATAAGGTATCTTCCCATCGCAATGACAATATGAGAGAATTGCCACCTATGGATATGCCGCTGTGCCTACAAACATCATCTTGAGGCCATACAGTAGTGAAGCACGGGAACCCAGGCGCTTCACCCTTTACCCTAGACCAGTGAAACTCAGAGAAGCACTATAGACCTGTGAGACATGACGTTGCTGGAAGCATCAGTGTACAGAGGCATGGGAACCTCGAAGGAGCTTCTTCCGTGTGAATAAAACGCAGGCTGAACTTCATAGCAGGTTCCAGATTCTCAGGAATTCCACGGGCTGTATTGCTCAGAGCTAGAACCCACTGCTTGGGGCACACTTGAACTGAAAAATCTTGCTGGACTCACGGCTTTCCCAAAGACCCAAGATTCTCAAAGAGCGAGCGTAAGGTTGACGGAAAAAAAACTGCCGGTGGCGCCTTTTTGCCTTGAAACCGGCAAGAAGCAAGATTTTCCTTAAACCATGAATCTCAGAAACATTGTGATCGTGAAGGAAAACCAGGGAGAGCAGATGTACTTCCAATAATCCAACACTTAAATGAAACCTCAAACCTAAATCCCATCCTAAAACCAACCCTAATCCTAACCCTAACCTAGGTCAAAACCTAGCCCTAGGTCTAAACCTAAAAAGAGGTGTAACCCTAAGCCTAGGTCTAATTCTGTATACTACTAAACTTAAACTGAACCCTAACCTAAGGCTCACCCTAAACCAAGCCCTAACCCTAACCATATGTCTACCCTAAGGCTAAGCCTAATCCTAACCCCAAATCTGATGTGAACATGCAGCTCCCCCTACAACTAACCTTACTCCTAACCGTCACCCTTCGCCTGAACCTAACTTAACTCTATCCATGACCTTCAATCCAAGCCTCCATATCACCGTTAATGTAATCCAATCCCTTAAACTAGACAGAGAGCTAAACTTATCCACAACCAAAACGGATGTAACACACAAGCCGCAAGCCTGACCCCAACTCTTAACCTCGCACACTTTCTAACCCTCACACAAATATTAACCCTAACCCATACCTAAACAGTCAAGTTTACCATAAGCCTAAATGAGACAATAGGTTCTTTCATCCTTAAGCACTCTTACCTAAAACCTCACACTCACCCTACATTTCATCCACAACCTTACCACAACCCGAATCCTCACGCAGCCGTAACTCGAACCTGAACTCGAACACTGTCTCTAAACATGCCCACATGCCTGTACCTATGCCCGTTTAAAGTTAACCCTAAACCAAAATCTTCGGTCCCACTATTTTGCAGCATTTTAAAGAAGTACACTGGGAAAGCTTTTTCTGCAAGGAAGAAACTGCAGGCGGCGTGGCTGAAATGAGAATATCATGCTGCACGAGCTCTTTGCCCTCAGATGTAGAAGTGTCATCATTGGGCTTTATAGAGAAACGGGACTTTAATAAGTGATCATCAACCTCTGTGAATTCCCTTTGTTCTAGACGCCTGAAATAAAGAGTTGTCCTGAGTCACATAAACCTCCACCGAGTGGTCTTAATGTGGCGCGGGAACATGCCGATATAAGAGAATTCCGAAGAAGGCTGAACGTCCACAATTGAATGGTCATTGCCAGAAATGAAGTGGCAGCCGGATCAGACTGGGAAACTTAAGCTTCCATTAGACAATGAAGATGTGAGAATCTGGTACGTCCACAATTCAGGGTTTCCTTAGATCCATGAAATTCCTTGTTGAATTTCAGTCAGAAAATGAAAACTCCGGAGCCTCTGTTCAGCAGGCCCGGGTTTAGCTCCCAGAGGCACACTGGTGCTCCTCTAGAATTTGGATAAAAATCATTTTCACGGGAATAAGGAATCTTGATCAAGCCAGGTGGGTCTTGACAAACGAAATTGCTGCTTGTGCTGGCTATACTGACAAGCACCCACCTGTGCTAATCCATGGCTTATTCAGCACAGGAATCTGCATCAATTGAGCCAAGACAAAGGAAAGCTCAGGGAGGCAGCACCCGTTTAGAAAAGCATTTGTACTTCGAAGAGTCGGCCAATGATGTGAAAAGACATACCCATGGCAAATAGTTTTCATCATGGGCAGAATTTCACGGAACAATATTGCTGGGAGAGAAAAGGCACCACCTGAGTGAGCCATGCTCAACAAAACTAACTAGGGCAGGAGCCCGGTTGCCCCCAGGCACTAGGCGTGTCAGGCCTCAGCATTGTAAGGAGAGTTCACTGAAGTCCCTGAGTGAAGTTTTCTCCGCTGTCCTACGTCTACGTTCCTAAAATTTACTCTGTGGTTTCTGATGATCCTGGGTTATGAACGGCCACCACTCACCGTTCTCCTTACACTCGTGCGTCTCCATCGACCTTAAAAGAAAGGGAGGACACACAACTGCTGGCTGGTAAATTCAGCAAAGATTGTCTCAACACAAGAGACAGCTCTGTGGTGACCCGTCTTCCATGGTAAAACATTTCCTAGCGAATAAGGTATCTTCCCATCGCAATGACAATATGAGAGAATTGCCACCGATGGATTTGCCGCTGTGCCTACAAACATCATCTTGAGGCCATACAGTAGTGAAGCACGGGAACCCAGGCGCTTCACCCTTTACCCTAGACCAGTGAAACTCAGAGAAGCACTATAGACCTGTGAGACATGACGTTGCTGGAAGCATCAGTGTACAGAGGCATGGGAACCTCGAAGGAGCTTCTTCCGTGTGAATAAAACGCAGGCTGAACTTCATAGCAGGTTCCAGATTCTCAGGAATTCCACGGGCTGTATTGCTCAGAGCTAGAACCCACTGCTTGGGGCACACTTGAACTGAAAAATCTTGCTGGACTCACGGCTTTCCCAAAGACCCAAGATTCTCAAAGAGCGAGCGTAAGGTTGACGGAAAAAAAACTGCCGGTGGCGCCTTTTTGCCTTGAAACCGGCAAGAAGCAAGATTTTCCTTAAACCATGAATCTCAGAAACATTGTGATCGTGAAGGAAAACCAGGGAGAGCAGATGTACTTCCAATAATCCAACACTTAAATGAAACCTCAAACCTAAATCCCATCCTAAAACCAACCCTAATCCTAACCCTAACCTAGGTCAAAACCTAGCCCTAGGTCTAAACCTAAAAAGAGGTGTAACCCTAAGCCGAGGTCTAATTCTGTATACTACTAAACTTAAACTGGACCCTAACCTAAGGCTCACCCTAAACCAAGCCCTAACCCTAACCATATGTCTACCCTAAGGCTAAGCCTAATCCTAACCCCAAATCTGATGTGAACATGCAGCTCCCCCTACAACTAACCTTACTCCTAACCGTCACCCTTCGCCTGAACCTAACTTAACTCTATCCATGACCTTCAATCCAAGCCTCCATATCACCGTTAATGTAATCCAATCCCTTAAACTAGACAGAGAGCTAAACTTATCCACAACCAAAACGGATGTAACACACAAGCCGCAAGCCTGACCCCAACTCTTAACCTCGCACACTTTCTAACCCTCACACAAATATTAACCCTAACCCATACCTAAACAGTCAAGTTTACCATAAGCCTAAATGAGACAATAGGTTCTTTCATCCTTAAGCACTCTTACCTAAAACCTCACACTCACCCTACATTTCATCCACAACCTTACCACAACCCGAATCCTCACGCAGCCGTAACTCGAACCTGAACTCGAACACTGTCTCTAAACATGCCCACATGCCTGTACCTATGCCCGTTTAAAGTTAACCCTAAACCAAAATCTTCGGTCCCACTATTTTGCAGCATTATAAAGAAGTACACTGGGAAAGCTTTTTCTGCAAGGAAGAAACTGCAGGCGGCGTGGCTGAAATGAGAATATCATGCTGCACGAGCTCTTTGCCCTCAGATGTAGAAGTGTCATCATTGGGCTTTATAGAGAAACGGGACTTTAATAAGTGATCATCAACCTCTGTGAATTCCCTTTGTTCTAGACGCCTGAAATAAAGAGTTGTCCTGAGTCACATAAACCTCCACCGAGTGGTCTTAATGTGGCGCGGGAACATGCCGATATAAGAGAATTCCGAAGAAGGCTGAACGTCCACAATTGAATGGTCATTGCCAGAAATGAAGTGGCAGCCGGATCAGACTGGGAAACTTAAGCTTCCATTAGACAATGAAGATGTGAGAATCTGGTACGTCCACAATTCAGGGTTTCCTTAGATCCATGAAATTCCTTGTTGAATTTCAGTCAGAAAATGAAAACTCCGGAGCCTCTGTTCAGCAGGCCCGGGTTTAGCTCCCAGAGGCACACTGGTGCTCCTCTAGAATTTGGATAAAAATCATTTTCACGGGAATAAGGAATCTTGATCAAGCCAGGTGGGTCTTGACAAACGAAATTGCTGCTTGTGCTGGCTATACTGACAAGCACCCACCTGTGCTAGTCCATGGCTTATTCAGCACAGGAATCTGCATCAATTGAGCCAAGACAAAGGAAAGCTCAGGGAGGCAGCACCCGTTTAGAAAAGCATTTGTACTTCGAAGAGTCGGCCAATGATGTGAAAAGACATACCCATGGCAAATAGTTTTCATCATGGGCAGAATTTCACGGAGCAATATTGCTGGGAGAGAAAAGGCACCACCTGAGTGAGCCATGCTCAACAAAACTACCTAGGGCAGGAGCCCGGTTGCCCCCAGGCACTAGGCGTGTCAGGCCTCAGCATTGTAAGGAGAGTTCACTGAAGTCCCTGAGTGAAGTTTTCTCCGCTGTCCTACGTCTACGTTCCTAAAATTTACTCTGTGGTTTCTGATGATCCTGGGTTATGAACGGCCACCATTCACCGTTCTCCTTACACTCGTGCGTCTCCATCGACCTTAAAAGAAAGGGAGGACACACAACTGCTGGCTGGTAAATTCAGCAAAGATTGTCTCAACACAAGAGACAGCTCTGTGGTGACCCGTCTTCCATGGTAAAACATTTCCTAGCGAATAAGGTATCTTCCCATCGCAATGACAATATGAGAGAATTCCCACCGATGGATTTGCCGCTGTGCCTACAAACATCATCTTGAGGCCATACAGTAGTGAAGCACGGGAACCCAGGCGCTTCACCCTTTACCCTAGACCAGTGAAACTCAGAGAAACACTATAGACCTGTGAGACATGACGTTGCTGGAAGCATCAGTGTACAGAGGCATGGGAACCTCGAAGGAGCTTCTTCCGTGTGAATAAAACGCAGGCTGAACTTCATAGCAGGTTCCAGATTCTCAGGAATTCCACGGGCTGTATTGCTCAGAGCTAGAACCCACTGCTTGGGGCACACTTGAACTGAAAAATCTTGCTGGACTCACGGCTTTCCCAAAGACCCAAGATTCTCAAAGAGCGAGCGTAAGGTTGACGGAAAAAAAACTGCCGGTGGCGCCTTTTTGCCTTGAAACCGGCAAGAAGCAAGATTTTCCTTAAACCATGAATCTCAGAAACATTGTGATCGTGAAGGAAAACCAGGGAGAGCAGATGTACTTCCAATAATCCAACACTTAAATGAAACCTCAAACCTAAATCCCATCCTAAAACCAACCCTAATCCTAACCCTAACCTAGGTCAAAACCTAGCCCTAGGTCTAAACCTAAAAAGAGGTGTAACCCTAAGCCTAGGTCTAATTCTGTATACTACTAAACTTAAACTGAACCCTAACCTAAGGCTCACCCTAAACCAAGCCCTAACCCTAACCATATGTCTACCCTAAGGCTAAGCCTAATCCTAACCCCAAATCTGATGTGAACATGCAGCTCCCCCTACAACTAACCTTACTCCTAACCGTCACCCTTCGCCTGAACCTAACTTAACTCTATCCATCACCTTCAATCCAAGCCTCCATATCACCGTTAATGTAATCCAATCCCTTAAACTAGACAGAGAGCTAAACTTATCCACAACCAAAACGGATGTAACACACAAGCCGCAAGCCTGACCCCAACTCTTAACCTCACACACTTTCTAACCCTCACACAAATATTAACCCTAACCCACACCTAAAGAGTCAAGTTTACCATAAGCCTAAATGAGACAATAGGTTCTTTCATCCTTAAGCACTCTTACCTAAAACCTCACACTCACCCTACATTTCATCCACAACCTTACCATAACCCGAATCCTCACGCAGCCGTAACTCGAACCTGAACTCGAACACTGTCTCTAAACATGCCCACATGCCTGTACCTATGCCCGTTTAAAGTTAACCCTAAACCAAAATCTTCGGTCCCACTATTTTGCAGCATTTTTAAGAAGTACACTGGGAAAGCTTTTTCTGCAAGGAAGAAACTGCAGGCGGCGTGGCTGAAATGAGAATATCATGCTGCACGAGCTCTTTGCCCTCTGATGTAGAAGTGTCATCATTGGGCTTTATAGAGAAACGGGACTTTAATAAGTGATCATCAACCTCTGTGAATTCCCTTTGTTCTAGACGCCTGAAATAAAGAGTTGTCCTGAGTCACATAAACCTCCACCGAGTGGTCTTAATGTGGCGCGGGAACATGCCGATATAAGAGAATTCCGAAGAAGGCTGAACGTCCACAATTGAATGGTCATTGCCAGAAATGAAGTGGCAGCCGGATCAGACTGGGAAACTTAAGCTTCCATTAGACAATGAAGATGTTTAGAATCTGGTACGTCCACAATTCACGGTTTCCTTAGATCCATGAAATTCCTTGTTGAATTTCAGTCAGAAAATGAAAACTCCGGAGCCTCTGTTCAGCAGGCCCGGGTTTAGCCCCCAGAGGCACACTGGTGCTCCTCTAGAATTTGGATAAAAATCATTTTCACGGGAATAAGGAATCTTGATCAAGCCAGGTGGGTCTTGACAAACGAAATTGCTGCTTGTGCTGGCTATACTGACAAGCACCCACCTGTGCTAGTCCATGGCTTATTCAGCACAGGAATCTGCATCAATTGAGCCAAGACAAAGGAAAGCTCAGGGAGGCAGCACCCGTTTAGAAAAGCATTTGTACTTCGAAGAGTCGGCCAATGATGTGAAAAGACATACCCATGGCAAATAGTTTTCATCATGGGCAGAATTTCACGGAGCAATATTGCTGGGAGAGAAAAGGCACCACCTGAGTGAGCCATGCTCAACAAAACTACCTAGGGCAGGAGCCCGGTTGCCCCCAGGCACTAGGCGTGTCAGGCCTCAGCATTGTAAGGAGAGTTCACTGAAGTCCCTGAGTGAAGTTTTCTCCGCTGTCCTACGTCTACGTTCCTAAAATTTACTCTGTGGTTTCTGATGATCCTGGGTTATGAACGGCCACCATTCACCGTTCTCCTTACACTCGTGCGTCTCCATCGACCTTAAAAGAAAGGGAGGACACACAACTGCTGGCTGGTAAATTCAGCAAAGTTTGTCTCAACACAAGAGACAGCTCTGTGGTGACCCGTCTTCCATGGTAAAACATTTCCTAGAGAATAAGGTATCTTCCCATCGCAATGACAATATGAGAGAATTGCCACCTATGGATATGCCGCTGTGCCTACAAACATCATCTTGAGGCCATACAGTAGTGAAGCACGGGAACCCAGGCGCTTCACCCTTTACCCTAGACCAGTGAAACTCAGAGAAGCACTATAGACCTGTGAGACATGACGTTGCTGGAAGCATCAGTGTACAGAGGCATGGGAACCTCGAAGGAGCTTCTTCCGTGTGAATAAAACGCAGGCTGAACTTCATAGCAGGTTCCAGATTCTCAGGAATTCCACGGGCTGTATTGCTCAGAGCTAGAACCCACTGCTTGGGGCACACTTGAACTGAAAAATCTTGCTGGACTCACGGCTTTCCCAAAGACCCAAGATTCTCAAAGAGCGAGCGTAAGGTTGACGGAAAAAAAACTGCCGGTGGCGCCTTTTTGCCTTGAAACCGGCAAGAAGCAAGATTTTCCTTAAACCATGAATCTCAGAAACATTGTGATCGTGAAGGAAAACCAGGGAGAGCAGATGTACTTCCAATAATCCAACACTTAAATGAAACCTCAAACCTAAATCCCATCCTAAAACCAACCCTAATCCTAACCCTAACCTAGGTCAAAACCTAGCCCTAAGTCTAAACCTAAAAAGAGGTGTAACCCTAAGCCTAGGTCTAATTCTGTATACTACTAAACTTAAACTGAACCCTAACCTAAGGCTCACCCTAAACCAAGCCCTAACCCTAACCATATGTCTACCCTAAGGCTAAGCCTAATCCTAACCCCAAATCTGATGTGAACATGCAGCTCCCCCTACAACTAACCTTACTCCTAACCGTCACCCTTCGCCTGAACCTAACTTAACTCTATCCATCACCTTCAATCCAAGCCTCCATATCACCGTTAATGTAATCCAATCCCTTAAACTAGACAGAGAGCTAAACTTATCCACAACCAAAACGGATGTAACACACAAGCCGCAAGCCTGACCCCAACTCTTAACCTCACACACTTTCTAACCCTCACACAAATATTAACCCTAACCCACACCTAAAGAGTCAAGTTTACCATAAGCCTAAATGAGACAATAGGTTCTTTCATCCTTAAGCACTCTTACCTAAAACCTCACACTCACCCTACATTTCATCCACAACCTTACCATAACCCGAATCCTCACGCAGCCTTAACTCGAACCTGAACTCGAACACTGTCTCTAAACATGCCCACATGCCTGTACCTATGCCCGTTTAAAGTTAACCCTAAACCAAAATCTTCGGTCCCACTATTTTGCAGCATTTTAAAGAAGTACACTGGGAAAGCTTTTTCTGCAAGGAAGAAACTGCAGGCGGCGTGGCTGAAATGAGAATATCATGCTGCACGAGCTCTTTGCCCTCTGATGTAGAAGTGTCATCATTGGGCTTTATAGAGAAACGGGACTTTAATAAGTGATCAACAACCTCTGTGAATTCCCTTTGTTCTAGACGCCTGAAATAAAGAGTTGTCCTGAGTCACATAAACCTCCACCGAGTGGTCTTAATGTGGCGCGGGAACATGCCGATATAAGAGAATTCCGAAGAAGGCTGAACGTCCACAATTGAATGGTCATTGCCAGAAATGAAGTGGCAGCCGGATCAGACTCGGAAACTTAAGCTTCCATTAGACAATGAAGATGTTTAGAATCTGGTACGTCCACAATTCACGGTTTCCTTAGATCCATGAAATTCCTTGTTGAATTTCAGTCAGAAAATGAAAACTCCGGAGCCTCTGTTCAGCAGGCCCGGGTTTAGCTCCCAGAGGCACACTGGTGCTCCTCTAGAATTTGGATAAAAATCGTTTTCACGGGAATAAGGAATCTTGATCAAGCCAGGTGGGTCTTGACAAACGAAATTGCTGCTTGTGCTGGCTATACTGACAAGCACCCACCTGTGCTAGTCCATGGCTTATTCAGCACAGGAATCTGCATCAATTGAGCCAAGACAAAGGAAAGCTCAGGGAGGCAGCACCCGTTTAGAAAAGCATTTGTACTTCGAAGAGTCGGCCAATGATGTGAAAAGACATACCCATGGCAAATAGTTTTCATCATGGGCAGAATTTCACGGAACAATATTGCTGGGAGAGAAAAGGCACCACCTGAGTGAGCCATGCTCAACAAAACTACCTAGGGCAGGAGCCCGGTTGCCCCCAGGCACTAGGCGTGTCAGCCTCAGCATTGTAAGGAGAGTTCACTGAAGTCCCTGAGTGAAGTTTTCTCCGCTGTCCTACGTCTACGTTCCTAAAATTTACTCTGTGGTTTCTGATGATCCTGGGTTATGAACGGCCACCATTCACCGTTCTCCTTACACTCCTGCTTCTCCATCGACCTTAAAAGAAAGGGAGGACACACAACTGCTGGCTGGTAAATTCAGCAAAGTTTGTCTCAACACAAGAGACAGCTCTGTGGTGACCCGTCTTCCATGGTAAAACATTTCCTAGCGAATAAGGTATCTTCCCATCGCAATGACAATATGAGAGAATTGCCACCTATGGATATGCCGCTGTGCCTACAAACATCATCTTGAGGCCATACAGTAGTGAAGCACGGGAACCCAGGCGCTTCACCCTTTACCCTAGACCAGTGAAACTCAGAGAAGCACTATAGACCTGTGAGACATGACGTTGCTGGAAGCATCAGTGTACAGAGGCATGGGAACCTCGAAGGAGCTTCTTCCGTGTGAATAAAACGCAGGCTGAACTTCATAGCAGGTTCCAGATTCTCAGGAATTCCACGGGCTGTATTGCTCAGAGCTAGAACCCACTGCTTGGGGCACACTTGAACTGAAAAATCTTGCTGGACTCACGGCTTTCCCAAAGACCCAAGATTCTCAAAGAGCGAGCGTAAGGTTGACGGAAAAAAAACTGCCGGTGGCGCCTTTTTGCCTTGAAACCGGCAAGAAGCAAGATTTTCCTTAAACCATGAATCTCAGAAACATTGTGATCGTGAAGGAAAACCAGGGAGAGCAGATGTACTTCCAATAATCCAACACTTAAATGAAACCTCAAACCTAAATCCCATCCTAAAACCAACCCTAATCCTAACCCTAACCTAGGTCAAAACCTAGCCCTAGGTCTAAACCTAAAAAGAGGTGTAACCCTAAGCCTAGGTCTAATTCTGTATACTACTAAACTTAAACTGAACCCTAACCTAAGGCTCACCCTAAACCAAGCCCTAACCCTAACCATATGTCTACCCTAAGGCTAAGCCTAATCCTAACCCCAAATCTGATGTGAACATGCAGCTCCCCCTACAACTAACCTTACTCCTAACCGTCACCCTTCGCCTGAACCTAACTTAACTCTATCCATCACCTTCAATCCAAGCCTCCATATCACCGTTAATGTAATCCAATCCCTTAAACTAGACAGAGAGCTAAACTTATCCACAACCAAAACGGATGTAACACACAAGCCGCAAGCCTGACCCCAACTCTTAACCTCACACACTTTCTAACCCTCACACAAATATTAACCCTAACCCACACCTAAAGAGTCAAGTTTACCATAAGCCTAAATGAGACAATAGGTTCTTTCATCCTTAAGCACTCTTACCTAAAACCTCACACTCACCCTACATTTCATCCACAACCTTACCATAACCCGAATCCTCACGCAGCCGTAACTCGAACCTGAACTCGAACACTGTCTCTAAACATGCCCACATGCCTGTACCTATGCCCGTTTAAAGTTAACCCTAAACCAAAATCTTCGGTCCCACTATTTTGCAGCATTTTAAAGAAGTACACTGGGAAAGCTTTTTCTGCAAGGAAGAAACTGCAGGCGGCGTGGCTGAAATGAGAATATCATGCTGCACGAGCTCTTTGCCCTCAGATGTAGAAGTGTCATCATTGGGCTTTATAGAGAAACGGGACTTTAATAAGTGATCATCAACCTCTGTGAATTCCCTTTGTTCTAGACGCCTGAAATAAAGAGTTGTCCTGAGTCACATAAACCTCCACCGAGTGGTCTTAATGTGGCGCGGGAACATGCCGATATAAGAGAATTCCGAAGAAGGCTGAACGTCCACAATTGAATGGTCATTGCCAGAAATGAAGTGGCAGCCGGATCAGACTGGGAAACTTAAGCTTCCATTAGACAATGAAGATGTGAGAATCTGGTACGTCCACAATTCAGGGTTTCCTTAGATCCATGAAATTCCTTGTTGAATTTCAGTCAGAAAATGAAAACTCCGGAGCCTCTGTTCAGCAGGCCCGGGTTTAGCTCCCAGAGGCACACTGGTGCTCCACTAGAATTTGGATAAAAATCGTTTTCACGGGAATAAGGAATCTTGATCAAGCCAGGTGGGTCTTGACAAACGAAATTGCTGCTTGTGCTGGCTATACTGACAAGCACCCACCTGTGCTAGTCCATGGCTTATTCAGCACAGGAATCTGCATCAATTGAGCCAAGACAAAGGAAAGCTCAGGGAGGCAGCACCCGTTTAGAAAAGCATTTGTACTTCGAAGAGTCGGCCAATGATGTGAAAAGACATACCCATGGCAAATAGTTTTCATCATGGGCAGAATTTCACGGAGCAATATTGCTGGGAGAGAAAAGGCACCACCTGAGTGAGCCATGCTCAACAAAACTACCTAGGGCAGGAGCCCGGTTGCCCCCAGGCACTAGGCGTGTCAGGCCTCAGCATTGTAAGGAGAGTTCACTGAAGTCCCTGAGTGAAGTTTTCTCCGCTGTCCTACGTCTACGTTCCTAAAATTTACTCTGTGGTTTCTGATGATCCTGGGTTATGAACGGCCACCATTCACCGTTCTCCTTACACTCGTGCGTCTCCATCGACCTTAAAAGAAAGGGAGGACACACAACTGCTGGCTGGTAAATTCAGCAAAGATTGTCTCAACACAAGAGACAGCTCTGTGGTGACCCGTCTTCCATGGTAAAACATTTCCTAGCGAATAAGGTATCTTCCCATCGCAATGACAATATGAGAGAATTGCCACCGATGGATTTGCCGCTGTGCCTACAAACATCATCTTGAGGCCATACAGTAGTGAAGCACGGGAACCCAGGCGCTTCACCCTTTACCCTAGACCAGTGAAACTCAGAGAAGCACTATAGACCTGTGAGACATGACGTTGCTGGAAGCATCAGTGTACAGAGGCATGGGAACCTCGAAGGAGCTTCTTCCGTGTGAATAAAACGCAGGCTGAACTTCATAGCAGGTTCCAGATTCTCAGGAATTCCACGGGCTGTATTGCTCAGAGCTAGAACCCACTGCTTGGGGCACACTTGAACTGAAAAATCTTGCTGGACTCACGGCTTTCCCAAAGACCCAAGATTCTCAAAGAGCGAGCGTAAGGTTGACGGAAAAAAAACTGCCGGTGGCGCCTTTTTGCCTTGAAACCGGCAAGAAGCAAGATTTTCCTTAAACCATGAATCTCAGAAACATTGTGATCGTGAAGGAAAACCAGGGAGAGCAGATGTACTTCCAATAATCCAACACTTAAATGAAACCTCAAACCTAAATCCCATCCTAAAACCAACCCTAATCCTAACCCTAACCTAGGTCAAAACCTAGCCCTAGGTCTAAACCTAAAAAGAGGTGTAACCCTAAGCCTAGGTCTAATTCTGTATACTACTAAACTTAAACTGAACCCTAACCTAAGGCTCACCCTAAACCAAGCCCTAACCCTAACCATATGTCTACCCTAAGGCTAAGCCTAATCCTAACCCCAAATCTGATGTGAACATGCAGCTCCCCCTACAACTAACCTTACTCCTAACCGTCACCCTTCACCTGAACCTAACTTAACTCTATCCATCACCTTCAATCCAAGCCTCCATATCACCGTTAATGTAATCCAATCCCTTAAACTACACAGAGAGCTAAACTTATCCACAACCAAAACGGATGTAACACACAAGCCGCAAGCCTGACCCCAACTCTTAACCTCGCACACTTTCTAACCCTCACACAAATATTAACCCTAACCCATACCTAAAGAGTCAAGTTTACCATAAGCCTAAATGAGACAATAGGTTCTTTCATCCTTAAGCACTCTTACCTAAAACCTCACACTCACCCTACATTTCATCCACAACCTTACCATAACCCGAATCCTCACGCAGCCGTAACTCGAACCTGAACTCGAACACTGTCTCTAAACATGCCCACATGCCTGTACCTATGCCCGTTTAAAGTTAACCCTAAACCAAAATCTTCGGTCCCACTATTTTGCAGCATTTTAAAGAAGTACACTGGGAAAGCTTTTTCTGCAAGGAAGAAACTGCAGGCGGCGTGGCTGAAATGAGAATATCATGCTGTACGAGCTCTTTGCCCTCTGATGTAGAAGTGTCATCATTGGGCTTTATAGAGAAACGGGACTTTAATAAGTGATCATCAACCTCTGTGAATTCCCTTTGTTCTAGACGCCTGAAATAAAGAGTTGTCCTGAGTCACATAAACCTCCACCGAGTGGTCTTAATGTGGCGCGGGAACATGCCGATATAAGAGAATTCCGAAGAAGGCTGAACGTCCACAATTGAATGGTCATTGCCAGAAATGAAGTGGCAGCCGGATCAGACTGGGAAACTTAAGCTTCCATTAGACAATGAAGATGTGAGAATCTGGTACGTCCACAATTCAGGGTTTCCTTAGATCCATGAAATTCCTTGTTGAATTTCAGTCAGAAAATGAAAACTCCGGAGCCTCTGTTCAGCAGGCCCGGGTTTAGCTCCCAGAGGCACACTGGTGCTCCTCTAGAATTTGGATAAAAATCGTTTTCACGGGAATAAGGAATCTTGATCAAGCCAGGTGGGTCTTGACAAACGAAATTGCTGCTTGTGCTGGCTATACTGACAAGCACCCACCTGTGCTAGTCCATGGCTTATTCAGCACAGGAATCTGCATCAATTGAGCCAAGACAAAGGAAAGCTCAGGGAGGCAGCACCCGTTTAGAAAAGCATTTGTACTTCGAAGAGTCGGCCAATGATGTGAAAAGACATACCCATGGCAAATAGTTTTCATCATGGGCAGAATTTCACGGAGCAATATTGCTGGGAGAGAAAAGGCACCACCTGAGTGAGCCATGCTCAACAAAACTACCTAGGGCAGGAGCCCGGTTGCCCCCAGGCACTAGGCGTGTCAGGCCTCAGCATTGTAAGGAGAGTTCACTGAAGTCCCTGAGTGAAGTTTTCTCCGCTGTCCTACGTCTACGTTCCTAAAATTTACTCTGTGGTTTCTGATGATCCTGGGTTATGAACGGCCACCATTCACCGTTCTCCTTACACTCGTGCGTCTCCATCGACCTTAAAAGAAAGGGAGGACACACAACTGCTGGCTGGTAAATTCAGCAAAGTTTGTCTCAACACAAGAGACAGCTCTGTGGTGACCCGTCTTCCATGGTAAAACATTTCCTAGCGAATAAGGTATCTTCCCATCGCAATGACAATATGAGAGAATTGCCACCGATGGATTTGCCGCTGTGCCTACAAACATCATCTTGAGGCCATACAGTAGTGAAGCACGGGAACCCAGGCGCTTCACCCTTTACCCTAGACCAGTGAAACTCAGAGAAGCACTATAGACCTGTGAGACATGACGTTGCTGGAAGCATCAGTGTACAGAGGCATGGGAACCTCGAAGGAGCTTCTTCCGTGTGAATAAAACGCAGGCTGAACTTCATAGCAGGTTCCAGATTCTCAGGAATTCCACGGGCTGTATTGCTCAGAGCTAGAACCCACTGCTTGGGGCACACTTGAACTGAAAAATCTTGCTGGACTCACGGCTTTCCCAAAGACCCAAGATTCTCAAAGAGCGAGCGTAAGGTTGACGGAAAAAAAACTGCCGGTGGCGCCTTTTTGCCTTGAAACCGGCAAGAAGCAAGATTTTCCTTAAACCATGAATCTCAGAAACATTGTGATC
Source organism: Tenrec ecaudatus (assembly GCF_050624435.1). Taxonomy (NCBI): domain Eukaryota; kingdom Metazoa; phylum Chordata; class Mammalia; order Afrosoricida; family Tenrecidae; genus Tenrec; species Tenrec ecaudatus. Next base: position 276,151 of record NW_027458270.1, on the reverse strand, counting down.
GTGAAGGAAAACCAGGGAGAGCAGATGTACTTCCAATGATCCAACACTTAAATGAAACCTCAAACCTAAATCCCATCCTAAAACCAACCCTAATCCTAACCCTAACCTAGGTCAAAACCTAGCCCTAGGTCTAAACCTAAAAAGAGGTGTAACCCTAAGCCTAGGTCTAATTCTGTATACTACTAAACTTAAACTGAACCCTAACCTAAGGCTCACCCTAAACCAAGCCCTAACCCTAACCATATGTCTACCCTAAGGCTAAGCCTAATCCTAACCCCAAATCTGATGTGAACATGCAGCTCCCCCTACAACTAACCTTACTCCTAACCGTCACCCTTCGCCTGAACCTAACTTAACTCTATCCATCACCTTCAATCCAAGCCTCCATATCACCGTTAATGTAATCCAATCCCTTAAACTACACAGAGAGCTAAACTTATCCACAACCAAAACGGATGTAACACACAAGCCGCAAGCCTGACCCCAACTCTTAACCTCGCACACTTTCTAACCCTCACACAAATATTAACCCTAACCCATACCTAAAGAGTCAAGTTTACCATAAGCCTAAATGAGACAATAGGTTCTTTCATCCTTAAGCACTCTTACCTAAAACCTCACACTCACCCTACATTTCATCCACAACCTTACCATAACCCGAATCCTCACGCAGCCGTAACTCGAACCTGAACTCGAACACTGTCTCTAAACATGCCCACATGCCTGTACCTATGCCCGTTTAAAGTTAACCCTAAACCAAAATCTTCGGTCCCACTATTTTGCAGCATTTAAAAGAAGTACACTGGGAAAGCTTTTTCTGCAAGGAAGAAACTGCAGGCGGCGTGGCTGAAATGAGAATATCATGCTGCACGAGCTCTTTGCCCTCTGATGTAGAAGTGTCATCATTGGGCTTTATAGAGAAACGGGACTTTAATAAGTGATCATCAACCTCTGTGAATTCCCTTTGTTCTAGACGCCTGAAATAAAGAGTTGTCCTGAGTCACATAAACCTCCACCGAGTGGTCTTAATGTGGCGCGGGAACATGCCGATATAAGAGAATTCCGAAGAAGGCTGAACGTCCACAATTGAATGGTCATTGCCAGAAATGAAGTGGCAGCCGGATCAGACTGGGAAACTTAAGCTTCCATTAGACAATGAAGATGTTTAGAATCTGGTACGTCCACAATTCAGGGTTTCCTTAGATCCATGAAATTCCTTGTTGAATTTCAGTCAGAAAATGAAAACTCCGGAGCCTCTGTTCAGCAGGCCCGGGTTTAGCTCCCAGAGGCACACTGGTGCTCCTCTAGAATTTGGATAAAAATCGTTTTCACGGGAATAAGGAATCTTGATCAAGCCAGGTGGGTCTTGACAAACGAAATTGCTGCTTGTGCTGGCTATACTGACAAGCACCCACCTGTGCTAGTCCATGGCTTATTCAGCACAGGAATCTGCATCAATTGAGCCAAGACAAAGGAAAGCTCAGGGAGGCAGCACCCGTTTAGAAAAGCATTTGTACTTCGAAGAGTCGGCCAATGATGTGAAAAGACATACCCATGGCAAATAGTTTTCATCATGGGCAGAATTTCACGGAGCAATATTGCTGGGAGAGAAAAGGCACCACCTGAGTGAGCCATGCTCAACAAAACTACCTAGGGCAGGAGCCCGGTTGCCCCCAGGCACTAGGCGTGTCAGGCCTCAGCATTGTAAGGAGAGTTCACTGAAGTCCCTGAGTGAAGTTTTCTCCGCTGTCCTACGTCTACGTTCCTAAAATTTACTCTGTGGTTTCTGATGATCCTGGGTTATGAACGGCCACCATTCACCGTTCTCCTTACACTCGTGCGTCTCCATCGACCTTAAAAGAAAGGGAGGACACGCAACTGCTGGCTGGTAAATTCAGCAAAGTTTGTCTCAACACAAGAGACAGCTCTGTGGTGACCCGTCTTCCATGGTAAAACATTTCCTAGCGAATAAGGTATCTTCCCATCGCAATGACAATATGAGAGAATTGCCACCTATGGATATGCCGCTGTGCCTACAAACATCATCTTGAGGCCATACAGTAGTGAAGCACGGGAACCCAGGCGCTTCACCCTTTACCCTAGACCAGTGAAACTCAGAGAAGCATTATAGACCTGTGAGACATGACGTTGCTGGAAGCATCAGTGTACAGAGGCATGGGAACCTCGAAGGAGCTTCTTCCGTGTGAATAAAACGCAGGCTGAACTTCATAGCAGGTTCCAGATTCTCAGGAATTCCATGGGCTGTATTGCTCAGAGCTAGAACCCACTGCTTGGGGCACACTTGAACTGAAAAATCTTGCTGGACTCACGGCTTTCCCAAAGACCCAAGATTCTCAAAGAGCGAGCGTAAGGTTGACGGAAAAAAAACTGCCGTTGGCGCCTTTTTGCCTTGAAACCGGCAAGAAGCAAGATTTTCCTTAAACCATGAATCTCAGAAACATTGTGATCGTGAAGCAAAACCAGGGAGAGCAGATGTACTTCCAATAATCCAACACTTAAATGAAACCTCAAACCTAAATCCTATCCTAAAACCAACCCTAATCCTAACCCTAACCTAGGTCAAAACCTAGCCCTAGGTCTAAACTTAAAAAGAGGTGTAACCCTAAGCCTAGGTCTAATTCTGTATACTCCTAAACTTAAACTGGACCCTAACCTAAGGCTCACCCTAAACCAAGCCCTAACCCTAACCATATGTCTACCCTAAGGCTAAGCCTAATCCTAACCCCAAATCTGATGTGAACATGCAGCTCCCCCTACAACTAACCTTACTCCTAACCGTCACCCTTCGCCTGAACCTAACTTAACTCTATCCATCACCTTCAATCCAAGACTCCATATCACCGTTAATGTAATCCAATCCCTTAAACTAGACAGAGAGCTAAACTTATCCACAACCAAAACGGATGTAACACACAAGCCGCAAGCCTGACCCCAACTCTTAACCTCGCACACTTTCTAACCCTCACACAAATATTAACCCTAACCCATACCTAAACAGTCAAGTTTACCATAAGCCTAAATGAGACAATAGGTTCTTTCATCCTTAAGCACTCTTACCTAAAACCTCACACTCACCCTACATTTCATCCACAACCTTACCATAACCCGAATCCTCACGCAGCCGTAACTCGAACCTGAACTCGAACACTGTCTCCAAACATGCCCACATGCCTGTACCTATGCCCGTTTAAAGTTAACCCTAAACCAAAATCTTCGGTCCCACTATTTTGCAGCATTTTAAAGAAGTACACTGGGAAAGCTTTTTCTGCAAGGAAGAAACTGCAGGCGGCGTGGCTGAAATGAGAATATCATGCTGCACGAGCTCTTTGCCCTCAGATGTAGAAGTGTCATCATTGGGCTTTATAGAGAAACGGGACTTTAATAAGTGATCGTCAACCTCTGTGAATTCCCTTTGTTCTAGACGCCTGAAATAAAGAGTTGTCCTGAGTCACATAAACCTCCACCGAGTGGTCTTAATGTGGCGCGGGAACATGCCGATATAAGAGAATTCCGAAGAAGGCTGAACGTCCACAATTGAATGGTCATTGCCAGAAATGAAGTGGCAGCCGGATCAGACTGGGAAACTTAAGCTTCCATTAGACAATGAAGATGTTTAGAATCTGGTACGTCCACAATTCACGGTTTCCTTAGATCCATGAAATTCCTTGTTGAATTTCAGTCAGAAAATGAAAACTCCGGAGCCTCTGTTCAGCAGGCCCGGGTTTAGCTCCCAGAGGCACACTGGTGCTCCTCTAGAATTTGGATAAAAATCATTTTCACGGGAATAAGGAATCTTGATCAAGCCAGGTGGGTCTTGACAAACGAAATTGCTGCTTGTGCTGGCTATACTGACAAGCACCCACCTGTGCTAGTCCATGGCTTATTCAGCACAGGAATCTGCATCAATTGAGCCAAGACAAAGGAAAGCTCAGGGAGGCAGCACCCGTTTAGAAAAGCATTTGTACTTCGAAGAGTCGGCCAATGATGTGAAAAGACATACCCATGGCAAATAGTTTTCATCATGGGCAGAATTTCACGGAGCAATATTGCTGGGAGAGAAAAGGCACCACCTGAGTGAGCCATGCTCAACAAAACTACCTAGGGCAGGAGCCCGGTTGCCCCCAGGCACTAGGCGTGTCAGGCCTCAGCATTGTAAGGAGAGTTCACTGAAGTCCCTGAGTGAAGTTTTCTCCGCTGTCCTACGTCTACGTTCCTAAAATTTACTCTGTGGTTTCTGATGATCCTGGGTTATGAACGGCCACCATTCACCGTTCTCCTTACACTCGTGCGTCTCCATCGACCTTAAAAGAAAGGGAGGACACGCAACTGCTGGCTGGTAAATTCAGCAAAGTTTGTCTCAACACAAGAGACAGCTCTGTGGTGACCCGTCTTCCATGGTAAAACATTTCCTAGAGAATAAGGTATCTTCCCATCGCAATGACAATATGAGAGAATTGCCACCTATGGATATGCCGCTGTGCCTACAAACATCATCTTGAGGCCATACAGTAGTGAAGCACGGGAACCCAGGCGCTTCACCCTTTACCCTAGACCAGTGAAACTCAGAGAAGCACTATAGACCTGTGAGACATGACGTTGCTGGAAGCATCAGTGTACAGAGGCATGGGAACCTCGAAGGAGCTTCTTCCGTGTGAATAAAACGCAGGCTGAACTTCATAGCAGGTTCCAGATTCTCAGGAATTCCACGGGCTGTATTGCTCAGAGCTAGAACCCACTGCTTGGGGCACACTTGAACTGAAAAATCTTGCTGGACTCACGGCTTTCCCAAAGACCCAAGATTCTCAAAGAGCGAGCGTAAGGTTGACGGAAAAAAAACTGCCGGTGGCGCCTTTTTGCCTTGAAACCGGCAAGAAGCAAGATTTTCCTTAAACCATGAATCTCAGAAACATTGTGATCGTGAAGGAAAACCAGGGAGAGCAGATGTACTTCCAATAATCCAACACTTAAATGAAACCTCAAACCTAAATCCTATCCTAAAACCAACCCTAATCCTAACCCTAACCTAGGTCAAAACCTAGCCCTAGGTCTAAACTTAAAAAGAGGTGTAACCCTAAGCCTAGGTCTAATTCTGTATACTCCTAAACTTAAACTGGACCCTAACCTAAGGCTCACCCTAAACCAAGCCCTAACCCTAACCATATGTCTACCCTAAGGCTAAGCCTAATCCTAACCCCAAATCTGATGTGAACATGCAGCTCCCCCTACAACTAACCTTACTCCTAACCGTCACCCTTCGCCTGAACCTAACTTAACTCTATCCATCACCTTCAATCCAAGCCTCCATATCACCGTTAATGTAATCCAATCCCTTAAACTAGACAGAGAGCTAAACTTATCCACAACCAAAACGGATGTAACACACAAGCCGCAAGCCTGACCCCAACTCTTAACCTCGCACACTTTCTAACCCTCACACAAATATTAACCCTAACCCATACCTAAACAGTCAAGTTTACCATAAGCCTAAATGAGACAATAGGTTCTTTCATCCTTAAGCACTCTTACCTAAAACCTCACACTCACCCTACATTTCATCCACAACCTTACCATAACCCGAATCCTCACGCAGCCGTAACTCGAACCTGAACTCGAACACTGTCTCCAAACATGCCCACATGCCTGTACCTATGCCCGTTTAAAGTTAACCCTAAACCAAAATCTTCGGTCCCACTATTTTGCAGCATTTTAAAGAAGTACACTGGGAAAGCTTTTTCTGCAAGGAAGAAACTGCAGGCGGCGTGGCTGAAATGAGAATATCATGCTGCACGAGCTCTTTGCCCTCAGATGTAGAAGTGTCATCATTGGGCTTTATAGAGAAACGGGACTTTAATAAGTGATCATCAACCTCTGTGAATTCCCTTTGTTCTAGACGCCTGAAATAAAGAGTTGTCCTGAGTCACATAAACCTCCACCGAGTGGTCTTAATGTGGCGCGGGAACATGCCGATATAAGAGAATTCCGAAGAAGGCTGAACGTCCACAATTGAATGGTCATTGCCAGAAATGAAGTGGCAGCCGGATCAGACTGGGAAACTTAAGCTTCCATTAGACAATGAAGATGTTTAGAATCTGGTACGTCCACAATTCACGGTTTCCTTAGATCCATGAAATTCCTTGTTGAATTTCAGTCAGAAAATGAAAACTCCGGAGCCTCTGTTCAGCAGGCCCGGGTTTAGCTCCCAGAGGCACACTGGTGCTCCTCTAGAATTTGGATAAAAATCATTTTCACGGGAATAAGGAATCTTGATCAAGCCAGGTGGGTCTTGACAAACGAAATTGCTGCTTGTGCTGGCTATACTGACAAGCACCCACCTGTGCTAGTCCATGGCTTATTCAGCACAGGAATCTGCATCAATTGAGCCAAGACAAAGGAAAGCTCAGGGAGGCAGCACCCGTTTAGAAAAGCATTTGTACTTCGAATAGTCGGCCAATGATGTGAAAAGACATACCCATGGCAAATAGTTTTCATCATGGGCAGAATTTCACGGAGCAATATTGCTGGGAGAGAAAAGGCACCACCTGAGTGAGCCATGCTCAACAAAACTACCTAGGGCAGGAGCCCGGTTGCCCCCAGGCACTAGGCGTGTCAGGCCTCAGCATTGTAAGGAGAGTTCACTGAAGTCCCTGAGTGAAGTTTTCTCCGCTGTCCTACGTCTACGTTCCTAAAATTTACTCTGTGGTTTCTGATGATCCTGGGTTATGAACGGCCACCATTCACCGTTCTCCTTACACTCGTGCGTCTCCATCGACCTTAAAAGAAAGGGAGGACACGCAACTGCTGGCTGGTAAATTCAGCAAAGTTTGTCTCAACACAAGAGACAGCTCTGTGGTGACCCGTCTTCCATGGTAAAACATTTCCTAGCGAATAAGGTATCTTCCCATCGCAATGACAATATGAGAGAATTGCCACCTATGGATATGCCGCTGTGCCTACAAACATCATCTTGAGGCCATACAGTAGTGAAGCACGGGAACCCAGGCGCTTCACCCTTTACCCTAGACCAGTGAAACTCAGAGAAGCACTATAGACCTGTGAGACATGACGTTGCTGGAAGCATCAGTGTACAGAGGCATGGGAACCTCGAAGGAGCTTCTTCCGTGTGAATAAAACGCAGGCTGAACTTCATAGCAGGTTCCAGATTCTCAGGAATTCCACGGGCTGTATTGCTCAGAGCTAGAACCCACTGCTTGGGGCACACTTGAACTGAAAAATCTTGCTGGACTCACGGCTTTCCCAAAGACCCAAGATTCTCAAAGAGCGAGCGTAAGGTTGACGGAAAAAAAACTGCCGGTGGCGCCTTTTTGCCTTGAAACCGGCAAGAAGCAAGATTTTCCTTAAACCATGAATCTCAGAAACATTGTGATCGTGAAGGAAAACCAGGGAGAGCAGATGTACTTCCAATAATCCAACACTTAAATGAAACCTCAAACCTAAATCCTATCCTAAAACCAACCCTAATCCTAACCCTAACCTAGGTCAAAACCTAGCCCTAGGTCTAAACTTAAAAAGAGGTGTAACCCTAAGCCTAGGTCTAATTCTGTATACTCCTAAACTTAAACTGGACCCTAACCTAAGGCTCACCCTAAACCAAGCCCTAACCCTAACCATATGTCTACCCTAAGGCTAAGCCTAATCCTAACCCCAAATCTGATGTGAACATGCAGCTCCCCCTACAACTAACCTTACTCCTAACCGTCACCCTTCGCCTGAACCTAACTTAACTCTATCCATCACCTTCAATCCAAGACTCCATATCACCGTTAATGTAATCCAATCCCTTAAACTACACAGAGAGATAAACTTATCCACAACCAAAACGGATGTAACACACAAGCCGCAAGCCTGACCCCAACTCTTAACCTCGCACACTTTCTAACCCTCACACAAATATTAACCCTAACCCATACCTAAACAGTCAAGTTTACCATAAGCCTAAATGAGACAATAGGTTCTTTCATCCTTAAGCACTCTTACCTAAAACCTCACACTCACCCTACATTTCATCCACAACCTTACCATAACCCGAATCCTCACGCAGCCGTAACTCGAACCTGAACTCGAACACTGTCTCCAAACATGCCCACATGCCTGTACCTATGCCCGTTTAAAGTTAACCCTAAACCAAAATCTTCGGTCCCACTATTTTGCAGCATTTTAAAGAAGTACACTGGGAAAGCTTTTTCTGCAAGGAAGAAACTGCAGGCGGCGTGGCTGAAATGAGAATATCATGCTGCACGAGCTCTTTGCCCTCAGATGTAGAAGTGTCATCATTGGGCTTTATAGAGAAACGGGACTTTAATAAGTGATCATCAACCTCTGTGAATTCCCTTTGTTCTAGACGCCTGAAATAAAGAGTTGTCCTGAGTCACATAAACCTCCACCGAGTGGTCTTAATGTGGCGCGGGAACATGCCGATATAAGAGAATTCCGAAGAAGGCTGAACGTCCACAATTGAATGGTCATTGCCAGAAATGAAGTGGCAGCCGGATCAGACTGGGAAACTTAAGCTTCCATTAGACAATGAAGATGTGAGAATCTGGTACGTCCACAATTCACGGTTTCCTTAGATCCATGAAATTCCTTGTTGAATTTCAGTCAGAAAATGAAAACTCCGGAGCCTCTGTTCAGCAGGCCCGGGTTTAGCTCCCAGAGGCACCCTGGTGCTCCTCTAGAATTTGGATAAAAATCGTTTTCACGGGAATAAGGAATCTTGATCAAGCCAGGTGGGTCTTGACAAACGAAATTGCTGCTTGTGCTGGCTATACTGACAAGCACCCACCTGTGCTAGTCCATGGCTTATTCAGCACAGGAATCTGCATCAATTGAGCCAAGACAAAGGAAAGCTCAGGGAGGCAGCACCCGTTTAGAAAAGCATTTGTACTTCGAAGAGTCGGCCAATGATGTGAAAAGACATACCCATGGCAAATAGTTTTCATCATGGGCAGAATTTCACGGAGCAATATTGCTGGGAGAGAAAAGGCACCACCTGAGTGAGCCATGCTCAACAAAACTACCTAGGGCAGGAGCCCGGTTGCCCCCAGGCACTAGGCGTGTCAGGCCTCAGCATTGTAAGGAGAGTTCACTGAAGTCCCTGAGTGAAGTTTTCTCCGCTGTCCTACGTCTACGTTCCTAAAATTTACTCTGTGGTTTCTGATGATCCTGGGTTATGAACGGCCACCATTCACCGTTCTCCTTACACTCGTGCGTCTCCATCGACCTTAAAAGAAAGGGAGGACACGCAACTGCTGGCTGGTAAATTCAGCAAAGTTTGTCTCAACACAAGAGACAGCTCTGTGGTGACCCGTCTTCCATGGTAAAACATTTCCTAGCGAATAAGGTATCTTCCCATCGCAATGACAATATGAGAGAATTGCCACCTTTGGATATGCCGCTGTGCCTACAAACATCATCTTGAGGCCATACAGTAGTGAAGCACGGGAACCCAGGCGCTTCACCCTTTACCCTAGACCAGTGAAACTCAGAGAAGCACTATAGACCTGTGAGACATGACGTTGCTGGAAGCATCAGTGTACAGAGGCATGGGAACCTCGAAGGAGCTTCTTCCGTGTGAATAAAACGGAGGCTGAACTTCATAGCAGGTTCCAGATTCTCAGGAATTCCACGGGCTGTATTGCTCAGAGCTAGAACCCACTGCTTGGGGCACACTTGAACTGAAAAATCTTGCTGGACTCACGGCTTTCCCAAAGACCCAAGATTCTCAAAGAGCGAGCGTAAGGTTGACGGAAAAAAAACTGCCGGTGGCGCCTTTTTGCCTTGAAACCGGCAAGAAGCAAGATTTTCCTTAAACCATGAATCTCAGAAACATTGTGATCGTGAAGGAAAACCAGGGAGAGCAGATGTACTTCCAATAATCCAACACTTAAATGAAACCTCAAACCTAAATCCTATCCTAAAACCAGCCCTAATCCTAACCCTAACCTAGGTCAAAACCTAGCCCTAGGTCTAAACTTAAAAAGAGGTGTAACCCTAAGCCTAGGTCTAATTCTGTATACTCCTAAACTTAAACTGGACCCTAACCTAAGGCTCACCCTAAACCAAGCCCTAACCCTAACCATATGTCTACCCTAAGGCTAAGCCTAATCCTAACCCCAAATCTGATGTGAACATGCAGCTCCCCCTACAACTAACCTTACTCCTAACCGTCACCCTTCGCCTGAACCTAACTTAACTCTATCCATCACCTTCAATCCAAGACTCCATATCACCGTTAATGTAATCCAATCCCTTAAACTACACAGAGAGCTAAACTTATCCACAACCAAAACGGATGTAACACACAAGCCGCAAGCCTGACCCCAACTCTTAACCTCGCACACTTTCTAACCCTCACACAAATATTAACCCTAACCCATACCTAAACAGTCAAGTTTACCATAAGCCTAAATGAGACAATAGGTTCTTTCATCCTTAAGCACTCTTACCTAAAACCTCACACTCACCCTACATTTCATCCACAACCTTACCATAACCCGAATCCTCACGCAGCCGTAACTCGAACCTGAACTCGAACACTGTCTCCAAACATGCCCACATGCCTGTACCTATGCCCGTTTAAAGTTAACCCTAAACCAAAATCTTCGGTCCCACTATTTTGCAGCATTTTAAAGAAGTACACTGGGAAAGCTTTTTCTGCAAGGAAGAAACTGCAGGCGGCGTGGCTGAAATGAGAATATCATGCTGCACGAGCTCTTTGCCCTCAGATGTAGAAGTGTCATCATTGGGCTTTATAGAGAAACGGGACTTTAATAAGTGATCATCAACCTCTGTGAATTCCCTTTGTTCTAGACGCCTGAAATAAAGAGTTGTCCTGAGTCACATAAACCTCCACCGAGTGGTCTTAATGTGGCGCGGGAACATGCCGATATAAGAGAATTCCGAAGAAGGCTGAACGTCCACAATTGAATGGTCATTGCCAGAAATGAAGTGGCAGCCGGATCAGACTGGGAAACTTAAGCTTCCATTAGACAATGAAGATGTGAGAATCTGGTACGTCCACAATTCACGGTTTCCTTAGATCCATGAAATTCCTTGTTGAATTTCAGTCAGAAAATGAAAACTCCGGAGCCTCTGTTCAGCAGGCCCGGGTTTAGCTCCCAGAGGCACACTGGTGCTCCTCTAGAATTTGGATAAAAATCGTTTTCACGGGAATAAGGAATCTTGATCAAGCCAGGTGGGTCTTGACAAACGAAATTGCTGCTTGTGCTGGCTATACTGACAAGCACCCACCTGTGCTAGTCCATGGCTTATTCAGCACAGGAATCTGCATCAATTGAGCCAAGACAAAGGAAAGCTCAGGGAGGCAGCACCCGTTTAGAAAAGCATTTGTACTTCGAAGAGTCGGCCAATGATGTGAAAAGACATACCCATGGCAAATAGTTTTCATCATGGGCAGAATTTCACGGAGCAATATTGCTGGGAGAGAAAAGGCACCACCTGAGTGAGCCATGCTCAACAAAACTACCTAGGGCAGGAGCCCGGTTGCCCCCAGGCACTAGGCGTGTCAGGCCTCAGCATTGTAAGGAGAGTTCACTGAAGTCCCTGAGTGAAGTTTTCTCCGCTGTCCTACGTCTACGTTCCTAAAATTTACTCTGTGGTTTCTGATGATCCTGGGTTATGAACGGCCACCATTCACCGTTCTCCTTACACTCGTGCGTCTCCATCGACCTTAAAAGAAAGGGAGGACACGCAACTGCTGGCTGGTAAATTCAGCAAAGTTTGTCTCAACACAAGAGACAGCTCTGTGGTGACCCGTCTTCCATGGTAAAACATTTCCTAGCGAATAAGGTATCTTCCCATCGCAATGACAATATGAGAGAATTGCCACCTTTGGATATGCCGCTGTGCCTACAAACATCATCTTGAGGCCATACAGTAGTGAAGCACGGGAACCCAGGCGCTTCACCCTTTACCCTAGACCAGTGAAACTCAGAGAAGCACTATAGACCTGTGAGACATGACGTTGCTGGAAGCATCAGTGTACAGAGGCATGGGAACCTCGAAGGAGCTTCTTCCGTGTGAATAAAACGGAGGCTGAACTTCATAGCAGGTTCCAGATTCTCAGGAATTCCACGGGCTGTATTGCTCAGAGCTAGAACCCACTGCTTGGGGCACACTTGAACTGAAAAATCTTGCTGGACTCACGGCTTTCCCAAAGACCCAAGATTCTCAAAGAGCGAGCGTAAGGTTGACGGAAAAAAAACTGCCGGTGGCGCCTTTTTGCCTTGAAACCGGCAAGAAGCAAGATTTTCCTTAAACCATGAATCTCAGAAACATTGTGATCGTGAAGGAAAACCAGGGAGAGCAGATGTACTTCCAATAATCCAACACTTAAATGAAACCTCAAACCTAAATCCTATCCTAAAACCAGCCCTAATCCTAACCCTAACCTAGGTCAAAACCTAGCCCTAGGTCTAAACCTAAAAAGAGGTGTAACCCTAAGCCTAGGTCTAATTCTGTATACTCCTAAACTTAAACTGGACCCTAACCTAAGGCTCACCCTAAACCAAGCCCTAACCCTAACCATATGTCTACCCTAAGGCTAAGCCTAATCCTAACCCCAAATCTGATGTGAACATGCAGCTCCCCCTACAACTAACCTTACTCCTAACCGTCACCCTTCGCCTGAACCTAACTTAACTCTATCCATCACCTTCAATCCAAGCCTCCATATCACCGTTAATGTAATCCAATCCCTTAAACTAGACAGAGAGCTAAACTTATCCACAACCAAAACGGATGTAACACACAAGCCGCAAGCCTGACCCCAACTCTTAACCTCGCACACTTTCTAACCCTCACACAAATATTAACCCTAACCCATACCTAAAGAGTCAAGTTTACCATAAGCCTAAATGAGACAATAGGTTCTTTCATCCTTAAGCACTCTTACCTAAAACCTCACACTCACCCTACATTTCATCCACAACCTTACCATAACCCGAATCCTCACGCAGCCGTAACTCGAACCTGAACTCGAACACTGTCTCCAAACATGCCCACATGCCTGTACCTATGCCCGTTTAAAGTTAACCCTAAACCAAAATCTTCGGTCCCACTATTTTGCAGCATTTTAAAGAAGTACACTGGGAAAGCTTTTTCTGCAAGGAAGAAACTGCAGGCGGCGTGGCTGAAATGAGAATATCATGCTGCACGAGCTCTTTGCCCTCAGATGTAGAAGTGTCATCATTGGGCTTTATAGAGAAACGGGACTTTAATAAGTGATCATCAACCTCTGTGAATTCCCTTTGTTCTAGACGCCTGAAATAAAGAGTTGTCCTGAGTCACATAAACCTCCACCGAGTGGTCTTAATGTGGCGCGGGAACATGCCGATATAAGAGAATTCCGAAGAAGGCTGAACGTCCACAATTGAATGGTCATTGCCAGAAATGAAGTGGCAGCCGGATCAGACTGGGAAACTTAAGCTTCCATTAGACAATGAAGATGTGAGAATCTGGTACGTCCACAATTCACGGTTTCCTTAGATCCATGAAATTCCTTGTTGAATTTCAGTCAGAAAATGAAAACTCCGGAGCCTCTGTTCAGCAGGTCCGGGTTTAGCTCCCAGAGGCACACTGGTGCTCCTCTAGAATTTGGATAAAAATCGTTTTCACGGGAATAAGGAATCTTGATCAAGCCAGGTGGGTCTTGACAAACGAAATTGCTGCTTGTGCTGGCTATACTGACAAGCACCCACCTGTGCTAGTCCATGGCTTATTCAGCACAGGAATCTGCATCAATTGAGCCAAGACAAAGGAAAGCTCAGGGAGGCAGCACCCGTTTAGAAAAGCATTTGTACTTCGAAGAGTCGGCCAATGATGTGAAAAGACATACCCATGGCAAATAGTTTTCATCATGGGCAGAATTTCACGGAGCAATATTGCTGGGAGAGAAAAGGCACCACCTGAGTGAGCCATGCTCAACAAAACTACCTAGGGCAGGAGCCCGGTTGCCCCCAGGCACTAGGCGTGTCAGGCCTCAGCATTGTAAGGAGAGTTCACTGAAGTCCCTGAGTGAAGTTTTCTCCGCTGTCCTACGTCTACGTTCCTAAAATTTACTCTGTGGTTTCTGATGATCCTGGGTTATGAACGGCCACCATTCACCGTTCTCCTTACACTCGTGCGTCTCCATCGACCTTAAAAGAAAGGGAGGACACGCAACTGCTGGCTGGTAAATTCAGCAAAGTTTGTCTCAACACAAGAGACAGCTCTGTGGTGACCCGTCTTCCATGGTAAAACATTTCCTAGCGAATAAGGTATCTTCCCATCGCAATGACAATATGAGAGAATTGCCACCTTTGGATATGCCGCTGTGCCTACAAACATCATCTTGAGGCCATACAGTAGTGAAGCACGGGAACCCAGGCGCTTCACCCTTTACCCTAGACCAGTGAAACTCAGAGAAGCACTATAGACCTGTGAGACATGACGTTGCTGGAAGCATCAGTGTACAGAGGCATGGGAACCTCGAAGGAGCTTCTTCCGTGTGAATAAAACGGAGGCTGAACTTCATAGCAGGTTCCAGATTCTCAGGAATTCCACGGGCTGTATTGCTCAGAGCTAGAACCCACTGCTTGGGGCACACTTGAACTGAAAAATCTTGCTGGACTCACGGCTTTCCCAAAGACCCAAGATTCTCAAAGAGCGAGCGTAAGGTTGACGGAAAAAAAACTGCCGGTGGCGCCTTTTTGCCTTGAAACCGGCAAGAAGCAAGATTTTCCTTAAACCATGAATCTCAGAAACATTGTGATCGTGAAGGAAAACCAGGGAGAGCAGATGTACTTCCAATAATCCAACACTTAAATGAAACCTCAAACCTGAATCCTATCCTAAAACCAGCCCTAATCCTAACCCTAACCTAGGTCAAAACCTAGCCCTAGGTCTAAACCTAAAAAGAGGTGTAACCCTAAGCCTAGGTCTAATTCTGTATACTCCTAAACTTAAACTGGACCCTAACCTAAGGCTCACCCTAAACCAAGCCCTAACCCTAACCATATGTCTACCCTAAGGCTAAGCCTAATCCTAACCCCAAATCTGATGTGAACATGCAGCTCCCCCTACAACTAACCTTACTCCTAACCGTCACCCTTCGCCTGAACCTAACTTAACTCTATCCATCACCTTCAATCCAAGCCTCCATATCACCGTTAATGTAATCCAATCCCTTAAACTAGACAGAGAGCTAAACTTATCCACAACCAAAACGGATGTAACACACAAGCCGCAAGCCTGACCCCAACTCTTAACCTCGCACACTTTCTAACCCTCACACAAATATTAACCCTAACCCATACCTAAAGAGTCAAGTTTACCATAAGCCTAAATGAGACAATAGGTTCTTTCATCCTTAAGCACTCTTACCTAAAACCTCACACTCACCCTACATTTCATCCACAACCTTACCATAACCCGAATCCTCACGCAGCCGTAACTCGAACCTGAACTCGAACACTGTCTCCAAACATGCCCACATGCCTGTACCTATGCCCGTTTAAAGTTAACCCTAAACCAAAATCTTCGGTCCCACTATTTTGCAGCATTTTAAAGAAGTACACTGGGAAAGCTTTTTCTGCAAGGAAGAAACTGCAGGCGGCGTGGCTGAAATGAGAATATCATGCTGCACGAGCTCTTTGCCCTCAGATGTAGAAGTGTCATCATTGGGCTTTATAGAGAAACGGGACTTTAATAAGTGATCATCAACCTCTGTGAATTCCCTTTGTTCTAGACGCCTGAAATAAAGAGTTGTCCTGAGTCACATAAACCTCCACCGAGTGGTCTTAATGTGGCGCGGGAACATGCCGATATAAGAGAATTCCGAAGAAGGCTGAACGTCCACAATTGAATGGTCATTGCCAGAAATGAAGTGGCAGCCGGATGAGACTGGGAAACTTAAGCTTCCATTAGACAATGAAGATGTGAGAATCTGGTACGTCCACAATTCAGGGTTTCCTTAGATCCATGAAATTCCTTGTTGAATTTCAGTCAGAAAATGAAAACTCCGGAGCCTCTGTTCAGCAGGCCCGGGTTTAGCTCCCAGAGGCACACTGGTGCTCCTCTAGAATTTGGATAAAAATCGTTTTCACGGGAATAAGGAATCTTGATCAAGCCAGGTGGGTCTTGACAAACGAAATTGCTGCTTGTGCTGGCTATACTGACAAGCACCCACCTGTGCTAGTCCATGGCTTATTCAGCACAGGAATCTGCATCAATTGAGCCAAGACAAAGGAAAGCTCAGGGAGGCAGCACCCGTTTAGAAAAGCATTTGTACTTCGAAGAGTCGGCCAATGATGTGAAAAGACATACCCATGGCAAATAGTTTTCATCATGGGCAGAATTTCACGGAGCAATATTGCTGGGAGAGAAAAGGCACCACCTGAGTGAGCCATGCTCAACAAAACTACCTAGGGCAGGAGCCCGGTTGCCCCCAGGCACTAGGCGTGTCAGGCCTCAGCATTGTAAGGAGAGTTCACTGAAGTCCCTGAGTGAAGTTTTCTCCGCTGTCCTACGTCTACGTTCCTAAAATTTACTCTGTGGTTTCTGATGATCCTGGGTTATGAACGGCCACCACTCACCGTTCTCCTTACACTCGTGCGTCGCCATCGACCTTAAGAGAAAGGGAGGACACACAACTGCTGGCTGGTAAATTCAGCAAAGTTTGTCTCAACACAAGAGACAGCTCTGTGGTGACCCGTCTTCCATGGTAAAACATTTCCTAGCGAATAAGGTATCTTCCCATCGCAATGACAATATGAGAGAATTGCCACCGATGGATTTGCCCCTGTGCCTACAAACATCATCTTGAGGCCATATAGTAGTGAAGCACGGGAACCCAGGCGCTTCACCCTTTACCCTAGACCAGTGAAACTCAGAGAAGCACTATAGACCTGTGAGACATGACGTTGCTGGAAGCATCAGTGTACAGAGGCATGGGAACCTCGAAGGAGCTTCTTCCGTGTGAATAAAACGCAGGCTGAACTTCATAGCAGGTTCCAGATTCTCAGGAATTCCACGGGCTGTATTGCTCAGAGCTAGAACCCACTGCTTGGGGCACACTTGAACTGAAAAATCTTGCTGGACTCACGGCTTTCCCAAAGACCCAAGATTCTCAAAGAGCGAGCGTAAGGTTGACGGAAAAAAAACTGCCGGTGGCGCCTTTTTGCCTTGAAACCGGCAAGAAGCAAGATTTTCCTTAAACCATGAATCTCAGAAACATTGTGATCGTGAAGGAAAACCAGGGAGAGCAGATGTACTTCCAATAATCCAACACTTAAATGAAACCTCAAACCTAAATCCTATCCTAAAACCAACCCTAATCCTAACCCTAACCTAGGTCAAAACCTAGCCCTAGGTCTAAACCTAAAAAGAGGTGTGACCCTCAGCCTAGGTCTAATTCTGTATACTCCTAAACTTAAACTGGACCCTAACCTAAGGCTCACCCTAAACCAAGCCCTAACCCTAACCATATGTCTACCCTAAGGCTAAGCCTAATCCTAACCCCAAATCTGATGTGAACATGCAGCTCCCCCTACAACTAACCTTACTCCTAACCGTCACCCTTCGCCTGAACCTAACTTAACTCTATCCATCACCTTCAATCCAAGCCTCCATATCACCGTTAATGTAATCCAATCCCTTAAACTAGACAGAGAGCTAAACTTATCCACAACCAAAACGGATGTAGCACACAAGCCGCAAGCCTGACCCCAACTCTTAACCTCGCACACTTTCTAACCCTCACACAAATATTAACCCTAACCCATACCTAAACAGTCAAGTTTACCATAAGCCTAAATGAGACAATAGGTTCTTTCATCCTTAAGCACTCTTACCTAAAACCTCACACTCACCCTACATTTCATCCACAACCTTACCATAACCCGAATCCTCACGCAGCCGTAACTCGAACCTGAACTCGAACACTGTCTCCAAACATGCCCACATGCCTGTACCTATGCCCGTTTAAAGTTAACCCTAAACCAAAATCTTCGGTCCCACTATTTTGCAGCATTTTAAAGAAGTACACTGGGAAAGCTTTTTCTGCAAGGAAGAAACTGCAGGCGGCGTGGCTGAAATGAGAATATCATGCTGCACGAGCTCTTTGCCCTCAGATGTAGAAGTGTCATCATTGGGCTTTATAGAGAAACGGGACTTTAATAAGTGATCGTCAACCTCTGTGAATTCCCTTTGTTCTAGACGCCTGAAATAAAGAGTTGTCCTGAGTCACATAAACCTCCACCGAGTGGTCTTAATGTGGCGCGGGAACATGCCGATATAAGAGAATTCCGAAGAAGGCTGAACGTCCACAATTGAATGGTCATTGCCAGAAATGAAGTGGCAGCCGGATCAGACTGGGAAACTTAAGCTTCCATTAGACAATGAAGATGTGAGAATCTGGTACGTCCACAATTCACGGTTTCCTTAGATCCATGAAATTCCTTGTTGAATTTCAGTCAGAAAATGAAAACTCCGGAGCCTCTGTTCAGCAGGCCCGGGTTTAGCTCCCAGAGGCACACTGGTGCTCCTCTAGAATTTGGATAAAAATCGTTTTCACGGGAATAAGGAATCTTGATCAAGCCAGGTGGGTCTTGACAAACGAAATTGCTGCTTGTGCTGGCTATACTGACAAGCACCCACCTGTGCTAGTCCATGGCTTATTCAGCACAGGAATCTGCATCAATTGAGCCAAGACAAAGGAAAGCTCAGGGAGGCAGCACCCGTTTAGAAAAGCATTTGTACTTCGAAGAGTCGGCCAATGATGTGAAAAGACATACCCATGGCAAATAGTTTTCATCATGGGCAGAATTTCACGGAGCAATATTGCTGGGAGAGAAAAGGCACCAACTGAGTGAGCCATGCTCAACAAAACTACCTAGGGCAGGAGCCCGGTTGCCCCCAGGCACTAGGCGTGTCAGGCCTCAGCATTGTAAGGAGAGTTCACTGAAGTCCCTGAGTGAAGTTTTCTCCGCTGTCCTACGTCTACGTTCCTAAAATTTACTCTGTGGTTTCTGATGATCCTGGGTTATGAACGGCCACCACTCACCGTTCTCCTTACACTCGTGCGTCTCCATCGACCTTAAAAGAAAGGGAGGACACACAACTGCTGGCTGGTAAATTCAGCAAAGTTTATCTCAACACAAGAGACAGCTCTGTGGTGACCCGTCTTCCATGGTAAAACATTTCCTAGCGAATAAGGTATCTTCCCATCGCAATGACAATATGAGAGAATTGCCACCGATGGATTTGCCCCTGTGCCTACAAACATCATCTTGAGGCCATATAGTAGTGAAGCACGGGAACCCAGGCGCTTCACCCTTTACCCTAGACCAGTGAAACTCAGAGAAGCACTATAGACCTGTGAGACATGACGTTGCTGGAAGCATCAGTGTACAGAGGCATGGGAACCTCGAAGGAGCTTCTTCCATGTGAATAAAACGCAGGCTGAACTTCATAGCAGGTTCCAGATTCTCAGGAATTCCACGGGCTGTATTGCTCAGAGCTAGAACCCACTGCTTGGCGCACACTTGAACTGAAAAATCTTGCTGGACTCACGGCTTTCCCAAAGACCCAAGATTCTCAAAGAGCGAGCGTAAGGTTGACGGAAAAAAAACTGCCGGTGGCGCCTTTTTGCCTTGAAACCGGCAAGAAGCAAGATTTTCCTTAAACCATGAATCTCAGAAACATTGTGATCGTGAAGGAAAACCAGGGAGAGCAGATGTACTTCCAATAATCCAACACTTAAATGAAACCTCAAACCTAAATCCTATCCTAAAACCAACCCTAATCCTAACCCTAACCTAGGTCAAAACCTAGCCCTAGGTCTAAACCTAAAAAGAGGTGTGACCCTCAGCCTAGGTCTAATTCTGTATACTCCTAAACTTAAACTGGACCCTAACCTAAGGCTCACCCTAAACCAAGCCCTAACCCTAACCATATGTCTACCCTAAGGCTAAGCCTAATCCTAACCCCAAATCTGATGTGAACATGCAGCTCCCCCTACAACTAACCTTACTCCTAACCGTCACCCTTCGCCTGAACCTAACTTAACTCTATCCATCACCTTCAATCCAAGCCTCCATATCACCGTTAATGTAATCCAATCCCTTAAACTAGACAGAGAGCTAAACTTATCCACAACCAAAACGGATGTAACACACAAGCCGCAAGCCTGACCCCAACTCTTAACCTCGCACACTTTCTAACCCTCACACAAATATTAACCCTAACCCATACCTAAACAGTCAAGTTTACCATAAGCCTAAATGAGACAATAGGTTCTTTCATCCTTAAGCACTCTTACCTAAAACCTCACACTCACCCTACATTTCATCCACAACCTTACCATAACCCGAATCCTCACGCAGCCGTAACTCGAACCTGAACTCGAACACTGTCTCCAAACATGCCCACATGCCTGTACCTATGCCCGTTTAAAGTTAACCCTAAACCAAAATCTTCGGTCCCACTATTTTGCAGCATTTTAAAGAAGTACACTGGGAAAGCTTTTTCTGCAAGGAAGAAACTGCAGGCGGCGTGGCTGAAATGAGAATATCATGCTGCACGAGCTCTTTGCCCTCAGATGTAGAAGTGTCATCATTGGGCTTTATAGAGAAACGGGACTTTAATAAGTGATCGTCAACCTCTGTGAATTCCCTTTGTTCTAGACGCCTGAAATAAAGAGTTGTCCTGAGTCACATAAACCTCCACCGAGTGGTCTTAATGTGGCGCGGGAACATGCCGATATAAGAGAATTCCGAAGAAGGCTGAACGTCCACAATTGAATGGTCATTGCCAGAAATGAAGTGGCAGCCGGATCAGACTGGGAAACTTAAGCTTCCATTAGACAATGAAGATGTTTAGAATCTGGTACGTCCACAATTCACGGTTTCCTTAGATCCATGAAATTCCTTGTTGAATTTCAGTCAGAAAATGAAAACTCCGGAGCCTCTGTTCAGCAGGCCCGGGTTTAGCTCCCAGAGGCACACTGGTGCTCCTCTAGAATTTGGATAAAAATCGTTTTCACGGGAATAAGGAATCTTGATCAAGCCAGGTGGGTCTTGACAAACGAAATTGCTGCTTGTGCTGGCTATACTGACAAGCACCCACCTGTGCTAGTCCATGGCTTATTCAGCACAGGAATCTGCATCAATTGAGCCAAGACAAAGGAAAGCTCAGGGAGGCAGCACCCGTTTAGAAAAGCATTTGTACTTCGAAGAGTCGGCCAATGATGTGAAAAGACATACCCATGGCAAATAGTTTTCATCATGGGCAGAATTTCACGGAGCAATATTGCTGGGAGAGAAAAGGCACCACCTGAGTGAGCCATGCTCAACAAAACTACCTAGGGCAGGAGCCCGGTTGCCCCCAGGCACTAGGCGTGTCAGGCCTCAGCATTGTAAGGAGAGTTCACTGAAGTCCCTGAGTGAAGTTTTCTCCGCTGTCCTACGTCTACGTTCCTAAAATTTACTCTGTGGTTTCTGATGATCCTGGGTTATGAACGGCCACCATTCACCATTCTCCTTACACTCGTGCGTCTCCATCGGCGTTAAAGAAAGGGAGGACACGCAACTGCTGGCTGGTAAATTCAGCAAAGTTTGTCTCAACACAAGAGACAGCTCTGTGGTGACCCGTCTTCCATGGTAAAACATTTCCTAGCGAATAAGGTATCTTCCCATCGCAATGACAATATGAGAGAATTGCCACCGATGGATTTGCCGCTGTGCCTACAAACATCATCTTGAGGCCATACAGTAGTGAAGCACGGGAACCCAGGCGCTTCACCCTTTACCCTAGACCAGTGAAACTCAGAGAAGCACTATAGACCTGTGAGACATGACGTTGCTGGAAGCATCAGTGTACAGAGGCATGGGAACCTCGAAGGAGCTTCTTCCGTGTGAATAAAACGCAGGCTGAACTTCATAGCAGGTTCCAGATTCTCAGGAATTCCACGGGCTGTATTGCTCAGAGCTAGAACCCACTGCTTGGGGCACACTTGAACTGAAAAATCTTGCTGGACTCACGGCTTTCCCAAAGACCCAAGATTCTCAAAGAGCGAGCGTAAGGTTGACGGAAAAAAAAACTGCCGGTGGCGCCCTTTTGCCTTGAAACCGGCAAGAAGCAAGATTTTCCTTAAACCATGAATCTCAGAAACATTGTGATCGTGAAGGAAAACCAGGGAGAGCAGATGTACTTCCAATAATCCAACACTTAAATGAAACCTCAAACCTAAATCCTATCCTAAAACCAGCCCTAATCCTAACCCTAACCTAGGTCAAAACCTAGCCCTAGGTCTAAACCTAAAAAGAGGTGTAACCCTAAGCCTAGGTCTAATTCTGTATACTCCTAAACTTAAACTGGACCCTAACCTAAGGCTCACCCTAAACCAAGCCCTAACCCTAACCATATGTCTACCCTAAGGCTAAGCCTAATCCTAACCCCAAATCTGATGTGAACATGCAGCTCCCCCTACAACTAACCTTACTCCTAACCGTCACCCTTCGCCTGAACCTAACTTAACTCTATCCATCACCTTCAATCCAAGCCTCCATATCACCGTTAATGTAATCCAATCCCTTAAACTAGACAGAGAGCTAAACTTATCCACAACCAAAACGGATGTAAAACACAAGCCGCAAGCCTGACCCCAACTCTTAACCTCGCACACTTTCTAACCCTCACACAAATATTAACCCTAACCCATACCTAAAGAGTCAAGTTTACCATAAGCCTAAATGAGACAATAGGTTCTTTCATCCTTAAGCACTCTTACCTAAAACCTCACACTCACCCTACATTTCATCCACAACCTTTCCATAACCCGAATCCTCACGCAGCCGTAACTCGAACCTGAACTCGAACACTGTCTCCAAACATGCCCACATGCCTGTACCTATGCCCGTTTAAAGTTAACCCTAAACCAAAATCTTCGGTCCCACTATTTTGCAGCATTTTAAAGAAGTACACTGGGAAAGCTTTTTCTGCAAGGAAGAAACTGCAGGCGGCGTGGCTGAAATGAGAATATCATGCTGCACGAGCTCTTTGCCCTCTGATGTAGAAGTGTCATCATTGGGCTTGATAGAGAAACGGGACTTTAATAAGTGATCATCAACCTCTGTGAATTCCCTTTGTTCTAGACGCCTGAAATAAAGAGTTGTCCTGAGTCACATAAACCTCCACCGAGTGGTCTTAATGTGGCGCGGGAACATGCCGATATAAGAGAATTCCGAAGAAGGCTGAACGTCCACAATTGAATGGTCATTGCCAGAAATGAAGTGGCAGCCGGATCAGACTGGGAAACTTTAGCTTCCATTAGACAATGAAGATGTTTAGAATCTGGTACGTCCACAATTCAGGGTTTCCTTAGATCCATGAAATTCCTTGTTGAATTTCAGTCAGAAAATGAAAACTCCGGAGCCTCTGTTCAGCAGGCCCGGGTTTAGCTCCCAGAGGCACACTGGTGCTCCTCTAGAATTTGGATAAAAATCGTTTTCACGGGAATAAGGAATCTTGATCAAGCCAGGTGGGTCTTGACAAACGAAATTGCTGCTTGTGCTGGCTATACTGACAAGCACCCACCTGTGCTAGTCCATGGCTTATTCAGCACAGGAATCTGCATCAATTGAGCCAAGACAAAGGAAAGCTCAGGGAGGCAGCACCCGTTTAGGAAAGCATTTGTACTTCGAAGAGTCGGCCAATGATGTGAAAAGACATACCCATGGCAAATAGTTTTCATCATGGGCAGAATTTCACGGAGCAATATTGCTGGGAGAGAAAAGGCACCACCTGAGTGAGCCATGCTCAACAAAACTACCTAGGGCAGGAGCCCGGTTGCCCCCAGGCACTAGGCGTGTCAGGCCTCAGCATTGTAAGGAGAGTTCACTGAAGTCCCTGAGTGAAGTTTTCTCCGCTGTCCTACGTCTACGTTCCTAAAATTTACTCTGTGGTTTCTGATGATCCTGGGTTATGAACGGCCACCATTCACCGTTCTCCTTACACTCGTGCGTCTCCATCGACCTTAAAAGAAAGGGAGGACACGCAACTGCTGGCTGGTAAATTCAGCAATGTTTGTCTCAACACAAGAGACAGCTCTGTGGTGACCCGTCTTCCATGGTAAAACATTTCCTAGCGAATAAGGTATCTTCCCATCGCAATGACAATATGAGAGAATTGCCACCGATGGATATGCCGCTGTGCCTACAAACATCATCTTGAGGCCATACAGTAGTGAAGCACGGGAACCCAGGCGCTTCACCCTTTACCCTAGACCAGTGAAACTCAGAGAAGCACTATAGACCTGTGAGACATGACGTTGCTGGAAGCATCAGTGTACAGAGGCATGGGAACCTCGAAGGAGCTTCTTCCGTGTGAATAAAACGCAGGCTGAACTTCATAGCAGGTTCCAGATTCTCAGGAATTCCACGGGCTGTATTGCTCAGAGCTAGAACCCACTGCTTGGGGCACACTTGAACTGAAAAATCTTGCTGGACTCACGGCTTTCCCAAAGACCCAAGATTCTCAAAGAGCGAGCGTAAGGTTGACGGAAAAAAAACTGCCGGTGGCGCCTTTTTGCCTTGAAACCGGCAAGAAGCAAGATTTTCCTTAAACCATGAATCTCAGAAACATTGTGATCGTGAAGGAAAACCAGGGAGAGCAGATGTACTTCCAATAATCCAACACTTAAATGAAACCTCAAACCTAAATCCTATCCTAAAACCAACCCTAATCCTAACCCTAACCTAGGTCAAAACCTAGCCCTAGGTCTAAACCTAAAAAGAGGTGTGACCCTCAGCCTAGGTCTAATTCTGTATACTCCTAAACTTAAACTGGACCCTAACCTAAGGCTCACCCTAAACCAAGCCCTAACCCTAACCATATGTCTACCCTAAGGCTAAGCCTAATCCTAACCCCAAATCTGATGTGAACATGCAGCTCCCCCTACAACTAACCTTACTCCTAACCGTCACCCTTCGCCTGAACCTAACTTAACTCTATCCATCACCTTCAATCCAAGCCTCCATATCACCGTTAATGTAATCCAATCCCTTAAACTAGACAGAGAGCTAAACTTATCCACAACCAAAACGGATGTAACACACAAGCCGCAAGCCTGACCCCAACTCTTAACCTCGCACACTTTCTAACCCTCACACAAATATTAACCCTAACCCATACCTAAACAGTCAAGTTTACCATAAGCCTAAATGAGACAATAGGTTCTTTCATCCTTAAGCACTCTTACCTAAAACCTCACACTCACCCTACATTTCATCCACAACCTTACCATAACCCGAATCCTCACGCAGCCGTAACTCGAACCTGAACTCGAACACTGTCTCCAAACATGCCCACATGCCTGTACCTATGCCCGTTTAAAGTTAACCCTAAACCAAAATCTTCGGTCCCACTATTTTGCAGCATTTTAAAGAAGTACACTGGGAAAGCTTTTTCTGCAAGGAAGAAACTGCAGGCGGCGTGGCTGAAATGAGAATATCATGCTGCACGAGCTCTTTGCCCTCAGATGTAGAAGTGTCATCATTGGGCTTTATAGAGAAACGGGACTTTAATAAGTGATCGTCAACCTCTGTGAATTCCCTTTGTTCTAGACGCCTGAAATAAAGAGTTGTCCTGAGTCACATAAACCTCCACCGAGTGGTCTTAATGTGGCGCGGGAACATGCCGATATAAGAGAATTCCGAAGAAGGCTGAACGTCCACAATTGAATGGTCATTGCCAGAAATGAAGTGGCAGCCGGATCAGACTGGGAAACTTAAGCTTCCATTAGACAATGAAGATGTGAGAATCTGGTACGTCCACAATTCACGGTTTCCTTAGATCCATGAAATTCCTTGTTGAATTTCAGTCAGAAAATGAAAACTCCGGAGCCTCTGTTCAGCAGGCCCGGGTTTAGCTCCCAGAGGCACACTGGTGCTCCTCTAGAATTTGGATAAAAATCGTTTTCACGGGAATAAGGAATCTTGATCAAGCCAGGTGGGTCTTGACAAACGAAATTGCTGCTTGTGCTGGCTATACTGACAAGCACCCACCTGTGCTAGTCCATGGCTTATTCAGCACAGGAATCTGCATCAATTGAGCCAAGACAAAGGAAAGCTCAGGGAGGCAGCACCCGTTTAGAAAAGCATTTGTACTTCGAAGAGTCGGCCAATGATGTGAAAAGACATACCCATGGCAAATAGTTTTCATCATGGGCAGAATTTCACGGAGCAATATTGCTGGGAGAGAAAAGGCACCAACTGAGTGAGCCATGCTCAACAAAACTACCTAGGGCAGGAGCCCGGTTGCCCCCAGGCACTAGGCGTGTCAGGCCTCAGCATTGTAAGGAGAGTTCACTGAAGTCCCTGAGTGAAGTTTTCTCCGCTGTCCTACGTCTACGTTCCTAAAATTTACTCTGTGGTTTCTGATGATCCTGGGTTATGAACGGCCACCACTCACCGTTCTCCTTACACTCGTGCGTCTCCATCGACCTTAAAAGAAAGGGAGGACACACAACTGCTGGCTGGTAAATTCAGCAAAGTTTATCTCAACACAAGAGACAGCTCTGTGGTGACCCGTCTTCCATGGTAAAACATTTCCTAGCGAATAAGGTATCTTCCCATCGCAATGACAATATGAGAGAATTGCCACCGATGGATTTGCCCCTGTGCCTACAAACATCATCTTGAGGCCATATAGTAGTGAAGCACGGGAACCCAGGCGCTTCACCCTTTACCCTAGACCAGTGAAACTCAGAGAAGCACTATAGACCTGTGAGACATGACGTTGCTGGAAGCATCAGTGTACAGAGGCATGGGAACCTCGAAGGAGCTTCTTCCATGTGAATAAAACGCAGGCTGAACTTCATAGCAGGTTCCAGATTCTCAGGAATTCCACGGGCTGTATTGCTCAGAGCTAGAACCCACTGCTTGGCGCACACTTGAACTGAAAAATCTTGCTGGACTCACGGCTTTCCCAAAGACCCAAGATTCTCAAAGAGCGAGCGTAAGGTTGACGGAAAAAAAACTGCCGGTGGCGCCTTTTTGCCTTGAAACCGGCAAGAAGCAAGATTTTCCTTAAACCATGAATCTCAGAAACATTGTGATCGTGAAGGAAAACCAGGGAGAGCAGATGTACTTCCAATAATCCAACACTTAAATGAAACCTCAAACCTAAATCCTATCCTAAAACCAACCCTAATCCTAACCCTAACCTAGGTCAAAACCTAGCCCTAGGTCTAAACCTAAAAAGAGGTGTGACCCTCAGCCTAGGTCTAATTCTGTATACTCCTAAACTTAAACTGGACCCTAACCTAAGGCTCACCCTAAACCAAGCCCTAACCCTAACCATATGTCTACCCTAAGGCTAAGCCTAATCCTAACCCCAAATCTGATGTGAACATGCAGCTCCCCCTACAACTAACCTTACTCCTAACCGTCACCCTTCGCCTGAACCTAACTTAACTCTATCCATCACCTTCAATCCAAGCCTCCATATCACCGTTAATGTAATCCAATCCCTTAAACTAGACAGAGAGCTAAACTTATCCACAACCAAAACGGATGTAACACACAAGCCGCAAGCCTGACCCCAACTCTTAACCTCGCACACTTTCTAACCCTCACACAAATATTAACCCTAACCCATACCTAAACAGTCAAGTTTACCATAAGCCTAAATGAGACAATAGGTTCTTTCATCCTTAAGCACTCTTACCTAAAACCTCACACTCACCCTACATTTCATCCACAACCTTACCATAACCCGAATCCTCACGCAGCCGTAACTCGAACCTGAACTCGAACACTGTCTCCAAACATGCCCACATGCCTGTACCTATGCCCGTTTAAAGTTAACCCTAAACCAAAATCTTCGGTCCCACTATTTTGCAGCATTTTAAAGAAGTACACTGGGAAAGCTTTTTCTGCAAGGAAGAAACTGCAGGCGGCGTGGCTGAAATGAGAATATCATGCTGCACGAGCTCTTTGCCCTCAGATGTAGAAGTGTCATCATTGGGCTTTATAGAGAAACGGGACTTTAATAAGTGATCGTCAACCTCTGTGAATTCCCTTTGTTCTAGACGCCTGAAATAAAGAGTTGTCCTGAGTCACATAAACCTCCACCGAGTGGTCTTAATGTGGCGCGGGAACATGCCGATATAAGAGAATTCCGAAGAAGGCTGAACGTCCACAATTGAATGGTCATTGCCAGAAATGAAGTGGCAGCCGGATCAGACTGGGAAACTTAAGCTTCCATTAGACAATGAAGATGTTTAGAATCTGGTACGTCCACAATTCACGGTTTCCTTAGATCCATGAAATTCCTTGTTGAATTTCAGTCAGAAAATGAAAACTCCGGAGCCTCTGTTCAGCAGGCCCGGGTTTAGCTCCCAGAGGCACACTGGTGCTCCTCTAGAATTTGGATAAAAATCGTTTTCACGGGAATAAGGAATCTTGATCAAGCCAGGTGGGTCTTGACAAACGAAATTGCTGCTTGTGCTGGCTATACTGACAAGCACCCACCTGTGCTAGTCCATGGCTTATTCAGCACAGGAATCTGCATCAATTGAGCCAAGACAAAGGAAAGCTCAGGGAGGCAGCACCCGTTTAGAAAAGCATTTGTACTTCGAAGAGTCGGCCAATGATGTGAAAAGACATACCCATGGCAAATAGTTTTCATCATGGGCAGAATTTCACGGAGCAATATTGCTGGGAGAGAAAAGGCACCACCTGAGTGAGCCATGCTCAACAAAACTACCTAGGGCAGGAGCCCGGTTGCCCCCAGGCACTAGGCGTGTCAGGCCTCAGCATTGTAAGGAGAGTTCACTGAAGTCCCTGAGTGAAGTTTTCTCCGCTGTCCTACGTCTACGTTCCTAAAATTTACTCTGTGGTTTCTGATGATCCTGGGTTATGAACGGCCACCATTCACCATTCTCCTTACACTCGTGTGTCTCCATCGGCGTTAAAGAAAGGGAGGACACGCAACTGCTGGCTGGTAAATTCAGCAAAGTTTGTCTCAACACAAGAGACAGCTCTGTGGTGACCCGTCTTCCATGGTAAAACATTTCCTAGCGAATAAGGTATCTTCCCATCGCAATGACAATATGAGAGAATTGCCACCGATGGATTTGCCGCTGTGCCTACAAACATCATCTTGAGGCCATACAGTAGTGAAGCACGGGAACCCAGGCGCTTCACCCTTTACCCTAGACCAGTGAAACTCAGAGAAGCACTATAGACCTGTGAGACATGACGTTGCTGGAAGCATCAGTGTACAGAGGCATGGGAACCTCGAAGGAGCTTCTTCCGTGTGAATAAAACGCAGGCTGAACTTCATAGCAGGTTCCAGATTCTCAGGAATTCCACGGGCTGTATTGCTCAGAGCTAGAACCCACTGCTTGGGGCACACTTGAACTGAAAAATCTTGCTGGACTCACGGCTTTCCCAAAGACCCAAGATTCTCAAAGAGCGAGCGTAAGGTTGACGGAAAAAAAAACTGCCGGTGGCGCCCTTTTGCCTTGAAACCGGCAAGAAGCAAGATTTTCCTTAAACCATGAATCTCAGAAACATTGTGATCGTGAAGGAAAACCAGGGAGAGCAGATGTACTTCCAATAATCCAACACTTAAATGAAACCTCAAACCTAAATCCTATCCTAAAACCAGCCCTAATCCTAACCCTAACCTAGGTCAAAACCTAGCCCTAGGTCTAAACCTAAAAAGAGGTGTAACCCTAAGCCTAGGTCTAATTCTGTATACTCCTAAACTTAAACTGGACCCTAACCTAAGGCTCACCCTAAACCAAGCCCTAACCCTAACCATATGTCTACCCTAAGGCTAAGCCTAATCCTAACCCCAAATCTGATGTGAACATGCAGCTCCCCCTACAACTAACCTTACTCCTAACCGTCACCCTTCGCCTGAACCTAACTTAACTCTATCCATCACCTTCAATCCAAGCCTCCATATCACCGTTAATGTAATCCAATCCCTTAAACTAGACAGAGAGCTAAACTTATCCACAACCAAAACGGATGTAAAACACAAGCCGCAAGCCTGACCCCAACTCTTAACCTCGCACACTTTCTAACCCTCACACAAATATTAACCCTAACCCATACCTAAAGAGTCAAGTTTACCATAAGCCTAAATGAGACAATAGGTTCTTTCATCCTTAAGCACTCTTACCTAAAACCTCACACTCACCCTACATTTCATCCACAACCTTTCCATAACCCGAATCCTCACGCAGCCGTAACTCGAACCTGAACTCGAACACTGTCTCCAAACATGCCCACATGCCTGTACCTATGCCCGTTTAAAGTTAACCCTAAACCAAAATCTTCGGTCCCACTATTTTGCAGCATTTTAAAGAAGTACACTGGGAAAGCTTTTTCTGCAAGGAAGAAACTGCAGGCGGCGTGGCTGAAATGAGAATATCATGCTGCACGAGCTCTTTGCCCTCTGATGTAGAAGTGTCATCATTGGGCTTGATAGAGAAACGGGACTTTAATAAGTGATCATCAACCTCTGTGAATTCCCTTTGTTCTAGACGCCTGAAATAAAGAGTTGTCCTGAGTCACATAAACCTCCACCGAGTGGTCTTAATGTGGCGCGGGAACATGCCGATATAAGAGAATTCCGAAGAAGGCTGAACGTCCACAATTGAATGGTCATTGCCAGAAATGAAGTGGCAGCCGGATCAGACTGGGAAACTTTAGCTTCCATTAGACAATGAAGATGTTTAGAATCTGGTACGTCCACAATTCAGGGTTTCCTTAGATCCATGAAATTCCTTGTTGAATTTCAGTCAGAAAATGAAAACTCCGGAGCCTCTGTTCAGCAGGCCCGGGTTTAGCTCCCAGAGGCACACTGGTGCTCCTCTAGAATTTGGATAAAAATCGTTTTCACGGGAATAAGGAATCTTGATCAAGCCAGGTGGGTCTTGACAAACGAAATTGCTGCTTGTGCTGGCTATACTGACAAGCACCCACCTGTGCTAGTCCATGGCTTATTCAGCACAGGAATCTGCATCAATTGAGCCAAGACAAAGGAAAGCTCAGGGAGGCAGCACCCGTTTAGGAAAGCATTTGTACTTCGAAGAGTCGGCCAATGATGTGAAAAGACATACCCATGGCAAATAGTTTTCATCATGGGCAGAATTTCACGGAGCAATATTGCTGGGAGAGAAAAGGCACCACCTGAGTGAGCCATGCTCAACAAAACTACCTAGGGCAGGAGCCCGGTTGCCCCCAGGCACTAGGCGTGTCAGGCCTCAGCATTGTAAGGAGAGTTCACTGAAGTCCCTGAGTGAAGTTTTCTCCGCTGTCCTACGTCTACGTTCCTAAAATTTACTCTGTGGTTTCTGATGATCCTGGGTTATGAACGGCCACCATTCACCGTTCTCCTTACACTCGTGCGTCTCCATCGACCTTAAAAGAAAGGGAGGACACGCAACTGCTGGCTGGTAAATTCAGCAATGTTTGTCTCAACACAAGAGACAGCTCTGTGGTGACCCGTCTTCCATGGTAAAACATTTCCTAGCGAATAAGGTATCTTCCCATCGCAATGACAATATGAGAGAATTGCCACCGATGGATATGCCGCTGTGCCTACAAACATCATCTTGAGGCCATACAGTAGTGAAGCACGGGAACCCAGGCGCTTCACCCTTTACCCTAGACCAGTGAAACTCAGAGAAGCACTATAGACCTGTGAGACATGACGTTGCTGGAAGCATCAGTGTACAGAGGCATGGGAACCTCGAAGGAGCTTCTTCCGTGTGAATAAAACGCAGGCTGAACTTCATAGCAGGTTCCAGATTCTCAGGAATTCCACGGGCTGTATTGCTCAGAGCTAGAACCCACTGCTTGGGGCACACTTGAACTGAAAAATCTTGCTGGACTCATGGCTTTCCCAAAGACCCAAGATTCTCAAAGAGCGAGCGTAAGGTTGACGGAAAAAAAACTGCCGGTGGCGCCTTTTTGCCTTGAAACCGGCAAGAAGCAAGATTTTCCTTAAACCATGAATCTCAGAAACATTGTGATCGTGAAGGAAAACCAGGGAGAGCAGATGTACTTCCAATAATCCAACACTTAAATGAAACCTCAAACCTAAATCCTATCCTAAAACCAACCCTAATCCTAACCCTAACCTAGGTCAAAACCTAGCCCTAGGTCTAAACGTAAAAAGAGGTGTAACCCTAAGCCTAGGTCTACTTCTGTATACTCCTAAACTTAAACTGGACCCTAACCTAAGGCTCACCCTAAACCAAGCCCTAACCCTAACCATATGTCTACCCTAAGGCTAAGCCTAATCCTAACCCCAAATCTGATGTGAACATGCAGCTCCCCCTACAACTAACCTTACTCCTAACCGTCACCCTTCGCCTGAACCTAACTTAACTCTATCCATCACCTTCAATCCAAGCCTCCATATCACCGTTAATGTAATCCAATCCCTTAAACTACACAGAGAGCTAAACTTATCCACAACCAAAACGGATGTAACACACAAGCCGCAAGCCTGACCCCAACTCTTAACCTCGCACACTTTCTAACCCTCACACAAATATTAACCCTAACCCATACCTAAACAGTCAAGTTTACCATAAGCCTAAATGAGACAATAGGTTCTTTCATCCTTAAGCACTCTTACCTAAAACCTCACACTCACCCTACATTTCATCCACAACCTTACCATAACCCGAATCCTCACGCAGCCGTAACTCGAACCTGAACTCGAACACTGTCTCTAAACATGCCCACATGCCTGTACCTATGCCCGTTTAAAGTTAACCCTAAACCAAAATCTTCGGTCCCACTATTTTGCAGCATTTTAAAGAAGTACACTGGGAAAGCTTTTTCTGCAAGGAAGAAACTGCAGGCGGCGTGGCTGAAATGAGAATATCATGCTGCACGAGCTCTTTGCCCTCAGATGTAGAAGTGTCATCATTGGGCTTTATAGAGAAACGGGACTTTAATAAGTGATCATCAACCTCTGTGAATTCCCTTTGTTCTAGACGCCTGAAATAAAGAGTTGTCCTGAGTCACATAAACCTCCACCGAGTGGTCTTAATGTGGCGCGGGAACATGCCGATATAAGAGAATTCCGAAGAAGGCTGAACGTCCACAATTGAATGGTCATTGCCAGAAATGAAGTGGCAGCCGGATCAGACTGGGAAACTTAAGCTTCCATTAGACAATGAAGATGTTTAGAATCTGGTACGTCCACAATTCACGGTTTCCTTAGATCCATGAAATTCCTTGTTGAATTTCAGTCAGAAAATGAAAACTCCGGAGCCTCTGTTCAGCAGGCCCGGGTTTAGCTCCCAGAGGCACACTGGTGCTCCTCTAGAATTTGGATAAAAATCGTTTTCACGGGAATAAGGAATCTTGATCAAGCCAGGTGGGTCTTGACAAACGAAATTGCTGCTTGTGCTGGCTATACTGACAAGCACCCACCTGTGCTAGTCCATGGCTTATTCAGCACAGGAATCTGCATCAATTGAGCCAAGACAAAGGAAAGCTCAGGGAGGCAGCACCCGTTAAGGAAAGCATTTGTACTTCGAAGAGTCGGCCAATGATGTGAAAAGACATACCCATGGCAATAGTTTTCATCATGGGCAGAATTTCACGGAGCAATATTGCTGGGAGAGAAAAGGCACCACCTGAGTGAGCCATGCTCAACAAAACTACCTAGGGCAGGAGCCCGGTTGCCCCCAGGCACTAGGCGTGTCAGGCCTCAGCATTGTAAGGAGAGTTCACTGAAGTCCCTGAGTGAAGTTTTCTCCGCTGTCCTACGTCTACGTTCCTAAAATTTACTCTGTGGTTTCTGATGATCCTGGGTTATGAACGGCCACCATTCACCGTTCTCCTTACACTCGTGCGTCTCCATCGACCTTAAAAGAAAGGGAGGACACGCAACTGCTGGCTGGTAAATTCAGCAAAGTTTGTCTCAACACAAGAGACAGCTCTGTGGTGACCCGTCTTCCATGGTAAAACATTTCCTAGCGAATAAGGTATCTTCCCATCGCAATGACAATATGAGAGAATTGCCACCGATGGATTTGCCGCTGTGCCTACAAACATCATCTTGAGGCCATACAGTAATGAAGCACGGGAACCCAGGCGCTTCACCCTTTACCCTAGACCAGTGAAACTCAGAGAAGCACTATAGACCTGTGAGACATGACGTTGCTGGAAGCATCAGTGTACAGAGGCATGGGAACCTCGAAGGAGCTTCTTCCGTGTGAATAAAACGCAGGCTGAACTTCATAGCAGGTTCCAGATTCTCAGGAATTCCACGGGCTGTATTGCTCAGAGCTAGAACCCACTGCTTGGGGCACACTTGAACTGAAAAATCTTGCTGGACTCACGGCTTTCCCAAAGACCCAAGATTCTCAAAGAGCGAGCGTAAGGTTGACGGAAAAAAAAACTGCCGGTGGCGCCCTTTTGCCTTGAAACCGGCAAGAAGCAAGATTTTCCTTAAACCATGAATCTCAGAAACATTGTGATCGTGAAGGAAAACCAGGGAGAGCAGATGTACTTCCAATAATCCAACACTTAAATGAAACCTCAAACCTAAATCCTATCCTAAAACCAGCCCTAATCCTAACCCTAACCTAGGTCAAAACCTAGCCCTAGGTCTAAACCTAAAAAGAGGTGTAACCCTAAGCCTAGGTCTAATTCTGTATACTCCTAAACTTAAACTGGACCCTAACCTAAGGCTCACCCTAAACCAAGCCCTAACCCTAACCATATGTCTACCCTAAGGCTAAGCCTAATCCTAACCCCAAATCTGATGTGAACATGCAGCTCCCCCTACAACTAACCTTACTCCTAACCGTCACCCTTCGCCTGAACCTAACTTAACTCTATCCATCACCTTCAATCCAAGCCTCCATATCACCGTTAATGTAATCCAATCCCTTAAACTAGACAGAGAGCTAAACTTATCCACAACCAAAACGGATGTAACACACAAGCCGCAAGCCTGACCCCAACTCTTAACCTCGCACACTTTCTAACCCTCACACAAATATTAACCCTAACCCATACCTAAACAGTCAAGTTTACCATAAGCCTAAATGAGACAATAGGTTCTTTCATCCTTAAGCACTCTTACCTAAAACCTCACACTCACCCTACATTTCATCCACAACCTTTCCATAACCCGAATCCTCACGCAGCCGTAACTCGAACCTGAACTCGAACACTGTCTCTAAACATGCCCACATGCCTGTACCTATGCCCGTTTAAAGTTAACCCTAAACCAAAATCTTCGGTCCCACTATTTTGCAGCATTTTAAAGAAGTACACTGGGAAAGCTTTTTCTGCAAGGAAGAAACTGCAGGCGGCGTGGCTGAAATGAGAATATCATGCTGCACGAGCTCTTTGCCCTCAGATGTAGAAGTGTCATCATTGGGCTTTATAGAGAAACGGGACTTTAATAAGTGATCATCAACCTCTGTGAATTCCCTTTGTTCTAGACGCCTGAAATAAAGAGTTGTCCTGAGTCACATAAACCTCCACCGAGTGGTCTTAATGTGGCGCGGGAACATGCCGATATAAGAGAATTCCGAAGAAGGCTGAACGTCCACAATTGAATGGTCATTGCCAGAAATGAAGTGGCAGCCGGATCAGACTGGGAAACTTTAGCTTCCATTAGACAATGAAGATGTGAGAATCTGGTACGTCCACAATTCAGGGTTTCCTTAGATCCATGAAATTCCTTGTTGAATTTCAGTCAGAAAATGAAAACTCCGGAGCCTCTGTTCAGCAGGCCCGGGTTTAGCTCCCAGAGGCACACTGGTGCTCCTCTAGAATTTGGATAAAAATCGTTTTCACGGGAATAAGGAATCTTGATCAAGCCAGGTGGGTCTTGACAAACGAAATTGCTGCTTGTGCTGGCTATACTGACAAGCACCCACCTGTGCTAGTCCATGGCTTATTCAGCACAGGAATCTGCATCAATTGAGCCAAGACAAAGGAAAGCTCAGGGAGGCAGCACCCGTTAAGGAAAGCATTTGTACTTCGAAGAGTCGGCCAATGATGTGAAAAGACATACCCATGGCAATAGTTTTCATCATGGGCAGAATTTCACGGAGCAATATTGCTGGGAGAGAAAAGGCACCACCTGAGTGAGCCATGCTCAACAAAACTACCTAGGGCAGGAGCCCGGTTGCCCCCAGGCACTAGGCGTGTCAGGCCTCAGCATTGTAAGGAGAGTTCACTGAAGTCCCTGAGTGAAGTTTTCTCCGCTGTCCTACGTCTACGTTCCTAAAATTTACTCTGTGGTTTCTGATGATCCTGGGTTATGAACGGCCACCATTCACCATTCTCCTTACACTCGTGCGTCTCCATCGACCTTAAAAGAAAGGGAGGACACACAACTGCTGGCTGGTAAATTCAGCAATGTTTGTCTCAACACAAGAGACAGCTCTGTGGTGACCCGTCTTCCATGGTAAAACATTTCCTAGCGAATAAGGTATCTTCCCATCGCAATGACAATATGAGAGAATTGCCACCTATGGATATGCCGCTGTGCCTACAAACATCATCTTGAGGCCATACAGTAGTGAAGCACGGGAACCCAGGCGCTTCACCCTTTACCCTAGACCAGTGAAACTCAGAGAAGCACTATAGACCTGTGAGACATGACGTTGCTGGAAGCATCAGTGTACAGAGGCATGGGAACCTCGAAGGAGCTTCTTCCGTGTGAATAAAACGCAGGCTGAACTTCATAGCAGGTTCCAGATTCTCAGGAATTCCACGGGCTGTATTGCTCAGAGCTAGAACCCACTGCTTGGGGCACACTTGAACTGAAAAATCTTGCTGGACTCATGGCTTTCCCAAAGACCCAAGATTCTCAAAGAGCGAGCGTAAGGTTGACGGAAAAAAAACTGCCGGTGGCGCCTTTTTGCCTTGAAACCGGCAAGAAGCAAGATTTTCCTTAAACCATGAATCTCAGAAACATTGTGATCGTGAAGGAAAACCAGGGAGAGAAGATGTACTTCCAATAATCCAACACTTAAATGAAACCTCAAACCTAAATCCTATCCTAAAACCAACCCTAATCCTAACCCTAACCTAGGTCAAAACCTAGCCCTAGGTCTAAACGTAAAAAGAGGTGTAACCCTAAGCCTAGGTCTACTTCTGTATACTCCTAAACTTAAACTGGAACCTAACCTAAGGCTCACCCTAAACCAAGCCCTAACCCTAACCATATGTCTACCCTAAAGCTAAGCCTAATCCTAACCCCAAATCTGATGTGAACATGCAGCTCCCCCTACAACTAACCTTACTCCTAACCGTCACCCTTCGCCTGAACCTAACTTAACTCTATCCATCACCTTCAATCCAAGCCTCCATATCACCGTTAATGTAATCCAATCCCTTAAACTACACAGAGAGCTAAACTTATCCACAACCAAAACGGATGTAACACACAAGCCGCAAGCCTGACCCCAACTCTTAACCTCGCACACTTTCTAACCCTCACACAAATATTAACCCTAACCCATACCTAAAGAGTCAAGTTTACCATAAGCCTAAATGAGACAATAGGTTCTTTCATCCTTAAGCACTCTTACCTAAAACCTCACACTCACCCTACATTTCATCCACAACCTTACCATAACCCGAATCCTCACGCAGCCGTAACTCGAACCTGAACTCGAACACTGTCTCTAAACATGCCCACATGCCTGTACCTATGCCCGTTTAAAGTTAACCCTAAACCAAAATCTTCGGTCCCACTATTTTGCAGCATTTTAAAGAAGTACACTGGGAAAGCTTTTTCTGCAAGGAAGAAACTGCAGGCGGCGTGGCTGAAATGAGAATATCATGCTGCACGAGCTCTTTGCCCTCAGATGTAGAAGTGTCATCATTGGGCTTTATAGAGAAACGGGACTTTAATAAGTGATCATCGACCTCTGTGAATTCCCTTTGTTCTAGACGCCTGAAATAAAGAGTTGTCCTGAGTCACATAAACCTCCACCGAGTGGTCTTAATGTGGCGCGGGAACATGCCGATATAAGAGAATTCCGAAGAAGGCTGAACGTCCACAATTGAATGGTCATTGCCAGAAATGAAGTGGCAGCCGGATCAGACTGGGAAACTTAAGCTTCCATTAGACAATGAAGATGTGAGAATCTGGTACGTCCACAATTCACGGTTTCCTTAGATCCATGAAATTCCTTGTTGAATTTCAGTCAGAAAATGAAAACTCCGGAGCCTCTGTTCAGCAGGCCCGGGTTTAGATCCCAGAAGCACACTGGTGCTCCTCTAGAATTTGGATAAAAATCGTTTTCACGGGAATAAGGAATCTTGATCAAGCCAGGTGGGTCTTGACAAACGAAATTGCTGCTTGTGCTGGCTATACTGACAAGCACCCACCTGTGCTAGTCCATGGCTTATTCAGCACAGGAATCTGCATCAATTGAGCCAAGACAAAGGAAAGCTCAGGGAGGCAGCACTCGTTTAGAAAAGCATTTGTACTTCGAAGAGTCGGCCAATGATGTGAAAAGACATACCCATGGCAAATAGTTTTCATCATGGGCAGAATTTCACGGAGCAATATTGCTGGGAGAGAAAAGGCACCACCTGAGTGAGCCATGCTCAACAAAACTACCTAGGGCAGGAGCCCGGTTGCCCCCAGGCACTAGGCGTGTCAGGCCTCAGCATTGTAAGGAGAGTTCACTGAAGTCCCTGAGTGAAGTTTTCTCCGCTGTCCTACGTCTACGTTCCTAAAATTTACTCTGTGGTTTCTGATGATCCTGGGTTATGAACGGCCACCATTCACCGTTCTCCTTACACTCGTGCGTCTCCATCGACCTTAAAAGAAAGGGAGGACACACAACTGCTGGCTGGTAAATTCAGCAAAGTTTGTCTCAACACAAGAGACAGCTCTGTGGTGACCCGTCTTCCATGGTAAAACATTTCCTAGCGAATAAGGTATCTTCCCATCGCAATGACAATATGAGAGAATTGCCACCTATGGATATGCCGCTGTGCCTACAAACATCATCTTGAGGCCATACAGTAGTGAAGCACGGGAACCCAGGCGCTTCACCCTTTACCCTAGACCAGTGAAACTCAGAGAAGCACTATAGACCTGTGAGACATGACGTTGCTGGAAGCATCAGTGTACAGAGGCATGGGAACCTCGAAGGAGCTTCTTCCGTGTGAATAAAACGCAGGCTGAACATCATAGCAGGTTCCAGATTCTCAGGAATTCCACGGGCTGTATTGCTCAGAGCTAGAACCCACTGCTTGGGGCACACTTGAACTGAAAAATCTTGCTGGACTCACGGCTTTCCCAAAGACCCAAGATTCTCAAAGAGCGAGCGTAAGGTTGACGGAAAAAAAAACTGCCGGTGGCGCCCTTTTGCCTTGAAACCGGCAAGAAGCAAGATTTTCCTTAAACCATGAATCTCAGAAACATTGTGATCGTGAAGGAAAACCAGGGAGAGCAGATGTACTTCCAATAATCC
Organism: Tenrec ecaudatus; assembly: GCF_050624435.1. Lineage (NCBI taxonomy): Eukaryota > Metazoa > Chordata > Mammalia > Afrosoricida > Tenrecidae > Tenrec > Tenrec ecaudatus. The sequence goes on along the minus strand of NW_027458270.1, from coordinate 236,613 downwards.
AACACTTAAATGAAACCTCAAACCTAAATCCTATCCTAAAACCAGCCCTAATCCTAACCCTAACCTAGGTCAAAACCTAGCCCTAGGTCTAAACCTAAAAAGAGGTGTAACCCTAAGCCTAGGTCTAATTCTGTATACTCCTAAACTTAAACTGGACCCTAACCTAAGGCTCACCCTAAACCAAGCCCTAACCCTAACCATATGTCTACCCTAAGGCTAAGCCTAATCCTAACCCCAAATCTGATGTGAACATGCAGCTCCCCCTACAACTAACCTTACTCCTAACCGTCACCCTTCGCCTGAACCTAACATAACTCTATCCATCACCTTCAATCCAAGCCTCCATATCACCGTTAATGTAATCCAATCCCTTAAACTACACAGAGAGCTAAACTTATCCACAACCAAAACGGATGTAACACACAAGCCGCAAGCCTGACCCCAACTCTTAACCTCGCACACTTTCTAACCCTCACACAAATATTAACCCTAACCCATACCTAAAGAGTCAAGTTTACCATAAGCCTAAATGAGACAATAGGTTCTTTCATCCTTAAGCACTCTTACCTAAAACCTCACACTCACCCTACATTTCATCCACAACCTTACCATAACCCGAATCCTCACGCAGCCGTAACTCGAACCTGAACTCGAACACTGTCTCTAAACATGCCCACATGCCTGTACCTATGCCCGTTTAAAGTTAACCCTAAACCAAAATCTTCGGTCCCACTATTTTGCAGCATTTTAAAGAAGTACACTGGGAAAGCTTTTTCTGCAAGGAAGAAACTGCAGGCGGCGTGGCTGAAATGAGAATATCATGCTGCACGAGCTCTTTGCCCTCAGATGTAGAAGTGTCATCATTGGGCTTTATAGAGAAACGGGACTTTAATAAGTGATCATCGACCTCTGTGAATTCCCTTTGTTCTAGACGCCTGAAATAAAGAGTTGTCCTGAGTCACATAAACCTCCACCGAGTGGTCTTAATGTGGCGCGGGAACATGCCGATATAAGAGAATTCCGAAGAAGGCTGAACGTCCACAATTGAATGGTCATTGCCAGAAATGAAGTGGCAGCCGGATCAGACTGGGAAACTTAAGCTTCCATTAGACAATGAAGATGTGAGAATCTGGTACGTCCACAATTCACGGTTTCCTTAGATCCATGAAATTCCTTGTTGAATTTCAGTCAGAAAATGAAAACTCCGGAGCCTCTGTTCAGCAGGCCCGGGTTTAGCTCCCAGAAGCACACTGGTGCTCCTCTAGAATTTGGATAAAAATCGTTTTCACGGGAATAAGGAATCTTGATCAAGCCAGGTGGGTCTTGACAAACGAAATTGCTGCTTGTGCTGGCTATACTGACAAGCACCCACCTGTGCTAGTCCATGGCTTATTCAGCACAGGAATCTGCATCAATTGAGCCAAGACAAAGGAAAGCTCAGGGAGGCAGCACTCGTTTAGAAAAGCATTTGTACTTCGAAGAGTCGGCCAATGATGTGAAAAGACATACCCATGGCAAATAGTTTTCATCATGGGCAGAATTTCACGGAGCAATATTGCTGGGAGAGAAAAGGCACCACCTGAGTGAGCCATGCTCAACAAAACTACCTAGGGCAGGAGCCCGGTTGCCCCCAGGCACTAGGCGTGTCAGGCCTCAGCATTGTAAGGAGAGTTCACTGAAGTCCCTGAGTGAAGTTTTCTCCGCTGTCCTACGTCTACGTTCCTAAAATTTACTCTGTGGTTTCTGATGATCCTGGGTTATGAACGGCCACCATTCACCGTTCTCCTTACACTCGTGCGTCTCCATCGACCTTAAAAGAAAGGGAGGACACACAACTGCTGGCTGGTAAATTCAGCAAAGTTTGTCTCAACACAAGAGACAGCTCTGTGGTGACCCGTCTTCCATGGTAAAACATTTCCTAGCGAATAAGGTATCTTCCCATCGCAATGACAATATGAGAGAATTGCCACCTATGGATATGCCGCTGTGCCTACAAACATCATCTTGAGGCCATACAGTAGTGAAGCACGGGAACCCAGGCGCTTCACCCTTTACCCTAGACCAGTGAAACTCAGAGAAGCACTATAGACCTGTGAGACATGACGTTGCTGGAAGCATCAGTGTACAGAGGCATGGGAACCTCGAAGGAGCTTCTTCCGTGTGAATAAAACGCAGGCTGAACATCATAGCAGGTTCCAGATTCTCAGGAATTCCACGGGCTGTATTGCTCAGAGCTAGAACCCACTGCTTGGGGCACACTTGAACTGAAAAATCTTGCTGGACTCACGGCTTTCCCAAAGACCCAAGATTCTCAAAGAGCGAGCGTAAGGTTGACGGAAAAAAAAACTGCCGGTGGCGCCCTTTTGCCTTGAAACCGGCAAGAAGCAAGATTTTCCTTAAACCATGAATCTCAGAAACATTGTGATCGTGAAGGAAAACCAGGGAGAGCAGATGTACTTCCAATAATCCAACACTTAAATGAAACCTCAAACCTAAATCCTATCCTAAAACCAGCCCTAATCCTAACCCTAACCTAGGTCAAAACCTAGCCCTAGGTCTAAACCTAAAAAGAGGTGTAACCCTAAGCCTAGGTCTAATTCTGTATACTCCTAAACTTAAACTGGACCCTAACCTAAGGCTCACCCTAAACCAAGCCCTAACCCTAACCATATGTCTACCCTAAGGCTAAGCCTAATCCTAACCCCAAATCTGATGTGAACATGCAGCTCCCCCTACAACTAACCTTACTCCTAACCGTCACCCTTCGCCTGAACCTAACTTAACTCTATCCATCACCTTCAATCCAAGCCTCCATATCACCGTTAATGTAATCCAATCCCTTAAACTACACAGAGAGCTAAACTTATCCACAACCAAAACGGATGTAACACACAAGCCGCAAGCCTGACCCCAACTCTTAACCTCGCACACTTTCTAACCCTCACACAAATATTAACCCTAACCCATACCTAAAGAGTCAAGTTTACCATAAGCCTAAATGAGACAATAGGTTCTTTCATCCTTAAGCACTCTTACCTAAAACCTCACACTCACCCTACATTTCATCCACAACCTTACCATAACCCGAATCCTCACGCAGCCGTAACTCGAACCTGAACTCGAACACTGTCTCTAAACATGCCCACATGCCTGTACCTATGCCCGTTTAAAGTTAACCCTAAACCAAAATCTTCGGTCCCACTATTTTGCAGCATTTTAAAGAAGTACACTGGGAAAGCTTTTTCTGCAAGGAAGAAACTGCAGGCGGCGTGGCTGAAATGAGAATATCATGCTGCACGAGCTCTTTGCCCTTAGATGTAGAAGTGTCATCATTGGGCTTTATAGAGAAACGGGACTTTAATAAGTGATCATCAACCTCTGTGAATTCCCTTTGTTCTAGACGCCTGAAATAAAGAGTTGTCCTGAGTCACATAAACCTCCACCGAGTGGTCTTAATGTGGCGCGGGAACATGCCGATATAAGAGAATTCCGAAGAAGGCTGAACGTCCACAATTGAATGGTCATTGCCAGAAATGAAGTGGCAGCCGGATCAGACTGGGAAACTTAAGCTTCCATTAGACAATGAAGATGTTTAGAATCTGGTACGTCCACAATTCACGGTTTCCTTAGATCCATGAAATTCCTTGTTGAATTTCAGTCAGAAAATGAAAACTCCGGAGCCTCTGTTCAGCAGGCCCGGGTTTAGCTCCCAGAGGCACACTGGTGCTCCTCTAGAATTTGGATAAAAATCGTTTTCACGGGAATAAGGAATCTTGATCAAGCCAGGTGGGTCTTGACAAACGAAATTGCTGCTTGTGCTGGCTATACTGACAAGCACCCACCTGTGCTAGTCCATGGCTTATTCAGCACAGGAATCTGCATCAATTGAGCCAAGACAAAGGAAAGCTCAGGGAGGCAGCACCCGTTTAGGAAAGCATTTGTACTTCGAAGAGTCGGCCAATGATGTGAAAAGACATACCCATGGCAATAGTTTTCATCATGGGCAGAATTTCACGGAGCAATATTGCTGGGAGAGAAAAGGCACCACCTGAGTGAGCCATGCTCAACAAAACTACCTAGGGCAGGAGCCCGGTTGCCCCCAGGCACTAGGCGTGTCAGGCCTCAGCATTGTAAGGAGAGTTCACTGAAGTCCCTGAGTGAAGTTTTCTCCGCTGTCCTACGTCTACGTTCCTAAAATTTACTCTGTGGTTTCTGATGATCCTGGGTTATGAACGGCCACCATTCACCGTTCTCCTTACACTCGTGCGTCTCCATCGACCTTAAAAGAAAGGGAGGACACGCAACTGCTGGCTGGTAAATTCAGCAAAGTTTGTCTCAACACAAGAGACAGCTCTGTGGTGACCCGTCTTCCATGGTAAAACATTTCCTAGCGAATAAGGTATCTTCCCATCGCAATGACAATATGAGAGAATTGCCACCGATGGATTTGCCGCTGTGCCTACAAACATCATCTTGAGGCCATACAGTAATGAAGCACGGGAACCCAGGCGCTTCACCCTTTACCCTAGACCAGTGAAACTCAGAGAAGCACTATAGACCTGTGAGACATGACGTTGCTGGAAGCATCAGTGTACAGAGGCATGGGAACCTCGAAGGAGCTTCTTCCGTGTGAATAAAACGCAGGCTGAACTTCATAGCAGGTTCCAGATTCTCAGGAATTCCACGGGCTGTATTGCTCAGAGCTAGAACCCACTGCTTGGGGCACACTTGAACTGAAAAATCTTGCTGGACTCACGGCTTTCCCAAAGACCCAAGATTCTCAAAGAGCGAGCGTAAGGTTGACGGAAAAAAAAACTGCCGGTGGCGCCCTTTTGCCTTGAAACCGGCAAGAAGCAAGATTTTCCTTAAACCATGAATCTCAGAAACATTGTGATCGTGAAGGAAAACCAGGGAGAGCAGATGTACTTCCAATAATCCAACACTTAAATGAAACCTCAAACCTAAATCCTATCCTAAAACCAGCCCTAATCCTAACCCTAACCTAGGTCAAAACCTAGCCCTAGGTCTAAACCTAAAAAGAGGTGTAACCCTAAGCCTAGGTCTAATTCTGTATACTCCTAAACTTAAACTGGACCCTAACCTAAGGCTCACCCTAAACCAAGCCCTAACCCTAACCATATGTCTACCCTAAGGCTAAGCCTAATCCTAACCCCAAATCTGATGTGAACATGCAGCTCCCCCTACAACTAACCTTACTCCTAACCGTCACCCTTCGCCTGAACCTAACTTAACTCTATCCATCACCTTCAATCCAAGCCTCCATATCACCGTTAATGTAATCCAATCCCTTAAACTAGACAGAGAGCTAAACTTATCCACAACCAAAACGGATGTAACACACAAGCCGCAAGCCTGACCCCAACTCTTAACCTCGCACACTTTCTAACCCTCACACAAATATTAACCCTAACCCATACCTAAACAGTCAAGTTTACCATAAGCCTAAATGAGACAATAGGTTCTTTCATCCTTAAGCACTCTTACCTAAAACCTCACACTCACCCTACATTTCATCCACAACCTTTCCATAACCCGAATCCTCACGCAGCCGTAACTCGAACCTGAACTCGAACACTGTCTCTAAACATGCCCACATGCCTGTACCTATGCCCGTTTAAAGTTAACCCTAAACCAAAATCTTCGGTCCCACTATTTTGCAGCATTTTAAAGAAGTACACTGGGAAAGCTTTTTCTGCAAGGAAGAAACTGCAGGCGGCGTGGCTGAAATGAGAATATCATGCTGCACGAGCTCTTTGCCCTCAGATGTAGAAGTGTCATCATTGGGCTTTATAGAGAAACGGGACTTTAATAAGTGATCATCAACCTCTGTGAATTCCCTTTGTTCTAGACGCCTGAAATAAAGAGTTGTCCTGAGTCACATAAACCTCCACCGAGTGGTCTTAATGTGGCGCGGGAACATGCCGATATAAGAGAATTCCGAAGAAGGCTGAACGTCCACAATTGAATGGTCATTGCCAGAAATGAAGTGGCAGCCGGATCAGACTGGGAAACTTTAGCTTCCATTAGACAATGAAGATGTGAGAATCTGGTACGTCCACAATTCAGGGTTTCCTTAGATCCATGAAATTCCTTGTTGAATTTCAGTCAGAAAATGAAAACTCCGGAGCCTCTGTTCAGCAGGCCCGGGTTTAGCTCCCAGAGGCACACTGGTGCTCCTCTAGAATTTGGATAAAAATCGTTTTCACGGGAATAAGGAATCTTGATCAAGCCAGGTGGGTCTTGACAAACGAAATTGCTGCTTGTGCTGGCTATACTGACAAGCACCCACCTGTGCTAGTCCATGGCTTATTCAGCACAGGAATCTGCATCAATTGAGCCAAGACAAAGGAAAGCTCAGGGAGGCAGCACCCGTTTAGAAAAGCATTTGTACTTCGAAGAGTCGGCCAATGATGTGAAAAGACATACCCATGGCAAATAGTTTTCATCATGGGCAGAATTTCACGGAGCAATATTGCTGGGAGAGAAAAGGCACCACCTGAGTGAGCCATGCTCAACAAAACTACCTAGGGCAGGAGCCCGGTTGCCCCCAGGCACTAGGCGTGTCAGGCCTCAGCATTGTAAGGAGAGTTCACTGAAGTCCCTGAGTGAAGTTTTCTCCGCTGTCCTACGTCTACGTTCCTAAAATTTACTCTGTGGTTTCTGATGATCCTGGGTTATGAACGGCCACCATTCACCATTCTCCTTACACTCGTGCGTCTCCATCGACCTTAAAAGAAAGGGAGGACACACAACTGCTGGCTGGTAAATTCAGCAATGTTTGTCTCAACACAAGAGACAGCTCTGTGGTGACCCGTCTTCCATGGTAAAACATTTCCTAGCGAATAAGGTATCTTCCCATCGCAATGACAATATGAGAGAATTGCCACCTATGGATATGCCGCTGTGCCTACAAACATCATCTTGAGGCCATACAGTAGTGAAGCACGGGAACCCAGGTGCTTCACCCTTTACCCTAGACCAGTGAAACTCAGAGAAGCACTATAGACCTGTGAGACATGACGTTGCTGGAAGCATCAGTGTACAGAGGCATGGGAACCTCGAAGGAGCTTCTTCCGTGTGAATAAAACGCAGGCTGAACTTCATGGCAGGTTCCAGATTCTCAGGAATTCCACGGGCTGTATTGCTCAGAGCTAGAACCCACTGCTTGGGGCACACTTGAACTGAAAAATCTTGCTGGACTCATGGCTTTCCCAAAGACCCAAGATTCTCAAAGAGCGAGCGTAAGGTTGACGGAAAAAAAACTGCCGGTGGCGCCTTTTTGCCTTGAAACCGGCAAGAAGCAAGATTTTCCTTAAACCATGAATCTCAGAAACATTGTGATCGTGAAGGAAAACCAGGGAGAGAAGATGTACTTCCAATAATCCAACACTTAAATGAAACCTCAAACCTAAATCCTATCCTAAAACCAACCCTAATCCTAACCCTAACCTAGGTCAAAACCTAGCCCTAGGTCTAAACGTAAAAAGAGGTGTAACCCTAAGCCTAGGTCTACTTCTGTATACTCCTAAACTTAAACTGGAACCTAACCTAAGGCTCACCCTAAACCAAGCCCTAACCCTAACCATATGTCTACCCTAAGGCTAAGCCTAATCCTAACCCCAAATCTGATGTGAACATGCAGCTCCCCCTACAACTAACCTTACTCCTAACCGTCACCCTTCGCCTGAACCTAACTTAACTCTATCCATCACCTTCAATCCAAGCCTCCATATCACCGTTAATGTAATCCAATCCCTTAAACTACACAGAGAGCTAAACTTATCCACAACCAAAACGGATGTAACACACAAGCCGCAAGCCTGACCCCAACTCTTAACCTCGCACACTTTCTAACCCTCACACAAATATTAACCCTAACCCATACCTAAAGAGTCAAGTTTACCATAAGCCTAAATGAGACAATAGGTTCTTTCATCCTTAAGCACTCTTACCTAAAACCTCACACTCACCCTACATTTCATCCACAACCTTACCATAACCCGAATCCTCACGCAGCCGTAACTCGAACCTGAACTCGAACACTGTCTCTAAACATGCCCACATGCCTGTACCTATGCCCGTTTAAAGTTAACCCTAAACCAAAATCTTCGGTCCCACTATTTTGCAGCATTTTAAAGAAGTACACTGGGAAAGCTTTTTCTGCAAGGAAGAAACTGCAGGCGGCGTGGCTGAAATGAGAATATCATGCTGCACGAGCTCTTTGCCCTCAGATGTAGAAGTGTCATCATTGGGCTTTATAGAGAAACGGGACTTTAATAAGTGATCATCGACCTCTGTGAATTCCCTTTGTTCTAGACGCCTGAAATAAAGAGTTGTCCTGAGTCACATAAACCTCCACCGAGTGGTCTTAATGTGGCGCGGGAACATGCCGATATAAGAGAATTCCGAAGAAGGCTGAACGTCCACAATTGAATGGTCATTGCCAGAAATGAAGTGGCAGCCGGATCAGACTGGGAAACTTAAGCTTCCATTAGACAATGAAGATGTGAGAATCTGGTACGTCCACAATTCACGGTTTCCTTAGATCCATGAAATTCCTTGTTGAATTTCAGTCAGAAAATGAAAACTCCGGAGCCTCTGTTCAGCAGGCCCGGGTTTAGCTCCCAGAAGCACACTGGTGCTCCTCTAGAATTTGGATAAAAATCGTTTTCACGGGAATAAGGAATCTTGATCAAGCCAGGTGGGTCTTGACAAACGAAATTGCTACTTGTGCTGGCTATACTGACAAGCACCCACCTGTGCTAGTCCATGGCTTATTCAGCACAGGAATCTGCATCAATTGAGCCAAGACAAAGGAAAGCTCAGGGAGGCAGCACTCGTTTAGAAAAGCATTTGTACTTCGAAGAGTCGGCCAATGATGTGAAAAGACATACCCATGGCAAATAGTTTTCATCATGGGCAGAATTTCACGGAGCAATATTGCTGGGAGAGAAAAGGCACCACCTGAGTGAGCCATGCTCAACAAAACTACCTAGGGCAGGAGCCCGGTTGCCCCCAGGCACTAGGCGTGTCAGGCCTCAGCATTGTAAGGAGAGTTCACTGAAGTCCCTGAGTGAAGTTTTCTCCGCTGTCCTACGTCTACGTTCCTAAAATTTACTCTGTGGTTTCTGATGATCCTGGGTTATGAACGGCCACCATTCACCGTTCTCCTTACACTCGTGCGTCTCCATCGACCTTAAAAGAAAGGGAGGACACGCAACTGCTGGCTGGTAAATTCAGCAAAGTTTGTCTCAACACAAGAGACAGCTCTGTGGTGACCCGTCTTCCATGGTAAAACATTTCCTAGCGAATAAGGTATCTTCCCATCGCAATGACAATATGAGAGAATTGCCACCGATGGATTTGCCGCTGTGCCTACAAACATCATCTTGAGGCCATACAGTAGTGAAGCACGGGAACCCAGGCGCTTCACCCTTTACCCTAGACCAGTGAAACTCAGAGAAGCACTATAGACCTGTGAGACATGACGTTGCTGGAAGCATCAGTGTACAGAGGCATGGGAACCTCGAAGGAGCTTCTTCCGTGTGAATAAAACGCAGGCTGAACTTCATAGCAGGTTCCAGATTCTCAGGAATTCCACGGGCTGTATTGCTCAGAGCTAGAACCCACTGCTTGGGGCACACTTGAACTGAAAAATCTTGCTGGACTCACGGCTTTCCCAAAGACCCAAGATTCTCAAAGAGCGAGCGTAAGGTTGACGGAAAAAAAAACTGCCGGTGGCGCCCTTTTGCCTTGAAACCGGCAAGAAGCAAGATTTTCCTTAAACCATGAATCTCAGAAACATTGTGATCGTGAAGGAAAACCAGGGAGAGCAGATGTACTTCCAATAATCCAACACTTAAATGAAACCTCAAACCTAAATCCTATCCTAAAACCAACCCTAAGCCTAACCCTAACCTAGGTCAAAACCTAGCCCTAGGTCTAAACGTAAAAAGAGGTGTAACCCTAAGCCTAGGTCTACTTCTGTATACTCCTAAACTTAAACTGGACCCTAACCTAAGGCTCACCCTAAACCAAGCCCTAACCCTAACCATATGTCTACCCTAAGGCTAAGCCTAATCCTAACCCCAAATCTGATGTGAACATGCAGCTCCCCCTACAACTAACCTTACTCCTAACCGTCACCCTTCGCCTGAACCTAACTTAACTCTATCCATGACCTTCAATCCAAGCCTCCATATCACCGTTAATGTAATCCAATCCCTTAAACTACACAGAGAGCTAAACTTATCCACAACCAAAACGGATGTAACACACAAGCCGCAAGCCTGACCCCAACTCTTAACCTCGCACACTTTCTAACCCTCACACAAATATTAACCCTAACCCATACCTAAAGAGTCAAGTTTACCATAAGCCTAAATGAGACAATAGGTTCTTTCATCCTTAAGCACTCTTACCTAAAACCTCACACTCACCCTACATTTCATCCACAACCTTACCATAACCCGAATCCTCACGCAGCCGTAACTCGAACCTGAACTCGAACACTGTCTCTAAACATGCCCACATGCCTGTACCTATGCCCGTTTAAAGTTAACCCTAAACCAAAATCTTCGGTCCCACTATTTTGCAGCATTTTAAAGAAGTACACTGGGAAAGCTTTTTCTGCAAGGAAGAAACTGCAGGCGGCGTGGCTGAAATGAGAATATCATGCTGCACGAGCTCTTTGCCCTTAGATGTAGAAGTGTCATCATTGGGCTTTATAGAGAAACGGGACTTTAATAAGTGATCATCAACCTCTGTGAATTCCCTTTGTTCTAGACGCCTGAAATAAAGAGTTGTCCTGAGTCACATAAACCTCCACCGAGTGGTCTTAATGTGGCGCGGGAACATGCCGATATAAGAGAATTCCGAAGAAGGCTGAACGTCCACAATTGAATGGTCATTGCCAGAAATGAAGTGGCAGCCGGATCAGACTGGGAAACTTAAGCTTCCATTAGACAATGAAGATGTTTAGAATCTGGTACGTCCACAATTCACGGTTTCCTTAGATCCATGAAATTCCTTGTTGAATTTCAGTCAGAAAATGAAAACTCCGGAGCCTCTGTTCAGCAGGCCCGGGTTTAGCTCCCAGAGGCACACTGGTGCTCCTCTAGAATTTGGATAAAAATCGTTTTCACGGGAATAAGGAATCTTGATCAAGCCAGGTGGGTCTTGACAAACGAAATTGCTGCTTGTGCTGGCTATACTGACAAGCACCCACCTGTGCTAGTCCATGGCTTATTCAGCACAGGAATCTGCATCAATTGAGCCAAGACAAAGGAAAGCTCAGGGAGGCAGCACCCGTTTAGGAAAGCATTTGTACTTCGAAGAGTCGGCCAATGATGTGAAAAGACATACCCATGGCAAATAGTTTTCATCATGGGCAGAATTTCACGGAGCAATATTGCTGGGAGAGAAAAGGCACCACCTGAGTGAGCCATGCTCAACAAAACTACCTAGGGCAGGAGCCCGGTTGCCCCCAGGCACTAGGCATGTCAGGCCTCAGCATTGTAAGGAGAGTTCACTGAAGCCCCTGAGTGAAGTTTTCTCCGCTGTCCTACGTCTACGTTCCTAAAATTTACTCTGTGGTTTCTGATGATCCTGGGTTATGAACGGCCACCATTCACCGTTCTCCTTACACTCGTGCGTCTCCATCGACCTTAAAAGAAAGGGAGGACACGCAACTGCTGGCTGGTAAATTCAGCAAAGTTTGTCTCAACACAAGAGACAGCTCTGTGGTGACCCGTCTTCCATGGTAAAACATTTCCTAGCGAATAAGGTATCTTCCCATCGCAATGACAATATGAGAGAATTGCCACCGATGGATTTGCCGCTGTGCCTACAAACATCATCTTGAGGCCATACAGTAATGAAGCACGGGAACCCAGGCGCTTCACCCTTTACCCTAGACCAGTGAAACTCAGAGAAGCACTATAGACCTGTGAGACATGACGTTGCTGGAAGCATCAGTGTGCAGAGGCATGGGAACCTCGAAGGAGCTTCTTTCGTGTGAATAAAACGCAGGCTGAACTTCATAGCAGGTTCCAGATTCTCAGGAATTCCACGGGCTGTATTGCTCAGAGCTAGAACCCACTGCTTGGGGCACACTTGAACTGAAAAATCTTGCTGGACTCACGGCTTTCCCAAAGACCCAAGATTCTCAAAGAGCGAGCGTAAGGTTGACGGAAAAAAAAACTGCCGGTGGCGCCCTTTTGCCTTGAAACCGGCAAGAAGCAAGATTTTCCATAAACCATGAATCTCAGAAACATTGTGATCGTGAAGGAAAACCAGGGAGAGCAGATGTACTTCCAATAATCCAACACTTAAATGAAACCTCAAACCTAAATCCTATCCTAAAACCAACCCTAAGCCTAACCCTAACCTAGGTCAAAACCTAGCCCTAGGTCTAAACCTAAAAAGAGGTGTAACCCTAAGCCTAGGTCTAATTCTGTATACTCCTAAACTTAAACTGGACCCTAACCTAAGGCTCACCCTAAACCAAGCCCTAACCCTAACCATATGTCTACCCTAAGGCTAAGCCTAATCCTAACCCCAAATCTGATGTGAACATGCAGCTCCCCCTACAACTAACCTTACTCCTAACCGTCACCCTTCGCCTGAACCTAACTTAACTCTATCCATGACCTTCAATCCAAGCCTCCATATCACCGTTAATGTAATCCAATCCCTTAAACTACACAGAGAGCTAAACTTATCCACAACCAAAACGGATGTAACACACAAGCCGCAAGCCTGACCCCAACTCTTAACCTCGCACACTTTCTAACCCTCACACAAATATTAACCCTAACCCATACCTAAACAGTCAAGTTTACCATAAGCCTAAATGAGACAATAGGTTCTTTCATCCTTAAGCACTCTTACCTAAAACCTCACACTCACCCTACATTTCATCCACAACCTTACCATAACCCGAATCCTCACGCAGCCGTAACTCGAACCTGAACTCGAACACTGTCTCTAAACATGCCCACATGCCTGTACCTATGCCCGTTTAAAGTTAACCCTAAACCAAAATCTTCGGTCCCACTATTTTGCAGCATTTTAAAGAAGTACACTGGGAAAGCTTTTTCTGCAAGGAAGAAACTGCAGGCGGCGTGGCTGAAATGAGAATATCATGCTGCACGAGCTCTTTGCCCTCAGATGTAGAAGTGTCATCATTGGGCTTTATAGAGAAACGGGACTTTAATAAGTGATCATCAACCTCTGTGAATTCCCTTTGTTCTAGACGCCTGAAATAAAGAGTTGTCCTGAGTCACATAAACCTCCACCGAGTGGTCTTAATGTGGCGCGGGAACATGCCGATATAAGAGAATTCCGAAGAAGGCTGAACGTCCACAATTGAATGGTCATTGCCAGAAATGAAGTGGCAGCCGGATCAGACTGGGAAACTTAAGCTTCCATTAGACAATGAAGATGTTTAGAATCTGGTACGTCCACAATTCACGGTTTCCTTAGATCCATGAAATTCCTTGTTGAATTTCAGTCAGAAAATGAAAACTCCGGAGCCTCTGTTCAGCAGGCCCGGGTTTAGCTCCCAGAGGCACACTGGTGCTCCTCTAGAATTTGGATAAAAATCGTTTTCACGGGAATAAGGAATCTTGATCAAGCCAGGTGGGTCTTGACAAACGAAATTGCTGCTTGTGCTGGCTATACTGACAAGCACCCACCTGTGCTAGTCCATGCTTATTCAGCACAGCAATCTGCATCAATTGAGCCAAGACAAAGGAAAGCTCAGGGAGGCAGCACCCGTTTATAAAAGCATTTGTACTTCGAAGAGTCGGCCAATGAAGTGAAAAGACATAACCATGGCAAATAGTTTTCATCATGGGCAGAATTTCACGGAGCAATATTGCTGGGAGAGAAAAGGCACCACCTGAGTGAGCCATGCTCAATAAAACTACCTAGGGCAGGAGCCCGGTTGCCCCCAGGCACTAGGCGTGTCAGGCCTCAGCATTGTAAGGAGAGTTCACTGAAGTCCCTGAGTGAAGTTTTCTCCGCTGTCCTACGTCTACGTTCCTAAAATTTACTCTGTGGTTTCTGATGATCCTGGGTTATGAACGGCCACCACTCACCGTTCTCCTTACACTCGTGCGTCTCCATCGACCTTAAAAGAAAGGGAGGACACGCAACTGCTGGCTGGTAAATTCAGCAAAGTTTGTCTCAACACAAGAGACAGCTCTGTGGTGACCCGTCTTCCATGGTAAAACATTTCCTAGCGTATAAGGTATCTTCCCATCGCAATGACAATATGAGAGAATTGCCACCGATGGATTTGCCCCTGTGCCTACAAACATCATCTTGAGGCCATACAGTAGTGAAGCACGGGAACCCAGGCGCTTCACCCTTTACCCTAGACCAGTGAAACTCAGAGAAGCACTATAGACCTGTGAGACATGACGTTGCTGGAAGCATCAGTGTACAGAGGCATGGGAACCTCGAAGGAGCTTTTTCCGTGTGAATAAAACGCAGGCTGAACTTCATAGCAGGTTCCAGATTCTCAGGAATTCCACGGGCTGTATTGCTCAGAGCTAGAACCCACTGCTTGGGGCACACTTGAACTGAAAAATCTTGCTGGACTCACGGCTTTCCCAAAGACCCAAGATTCTCAAAGAGCGAGCGTAAGGTTGACGGAAAAAAAAACTGCCGGTGGCGCCTTTTTGCCTTGAAACCGGCAAGAAGCAAGATTTTCCTTAAACCATGAATCTCAGAAACATTGTGATCGTGAAGGAAAACCAGGGAGAGCAGATGTACTTCCAATAATCCAACACTTAAATGAAACCTCAAACCTAAATCCTATCCTAAAACCACCCTAATCCTAACCCTAACCTAGGTCAAAACCTAGCCCTAGGTCTAAAGCTAAAAAGAGGTGTAACCCTAAGCCTAGGTCTAATTCTGTATACTCCTAAATTTAAACTGGACCCTAACCTAAGGCTCACCCTAAACCAAGCCCTAACCCTAACCATATGTCTACCCTAAGGCTAAGCCTAATCCTAACCCCAAATCTGATGTGAACATGCAGCTCCCCCTACAACTAACCTTACTCCTAACCGTCACCCTTCGCCTGAACCTAACTTAACTCTATCCATCACCTTCAATCCAAGCCTCCATATCACCGTTAATGTAATCCAATCCCTTAAACTAGACAGAGAGCTAAACTTATCCACAACCAAAACGGATGTAACACACAAGCCGCAAGCCTGACCCCAACTCTTAACCTCGCACACTTTCTAACCCTCACACAAATATTAACCCTAACCCATACCTAAACAGTCAAGTTTACCATAAGCCTAAATGAGACAATAGGTTCTTTCATCCTTAAGCACTCTTACCTAAAACCTCACACTCACCCTACATTTCATCCACAACCTTACCATAACCCGAATCCTCACGCAGCCGTAACTCGAACCTGAACTCGAACACTGTCTCTAAACATGCCCACATGCCTGTACCTATGCCCGTTTAAAGTTAACCCTAAACCAAAATCTTCGGTCCCACTATTTTGCAGCATTTTAAAGAAGTACACTGGGAAAGCTTTTTCTGCAAGGAAGAAACTGCAGGCGGCGTGGCTGAAATGAGAATATCATGCTGCACGAGCTCTTTGCCCTCAGATGTAGAAGTGTCATCATTGGGCTTTATAGAGAAACGGGACTTTAATAAGTGATCATCAACCTCTGTGAATTCCCTTTGTTCTAGACGCCTGAAATAAAGAGTTGTCCTGAGTCACATAAACCTCCACCGAGTGGTCTTAATGTGGCGCGGGAACATGCCGATATAAGAGAATTCCGAAGAAGGCTGAACGTCCACAATTGAATGGTCATTGCCAGAAATGAAGTGGCAGCCGGATCAGACTGGGAAACTTAAGCTTCCATTAGACAATGAAGATGTTTAGAATCTGGTACGTCCACAATTCACGGTTTCCTTAGATCCATGAAATTCCTTGTTGAATTTCAGTCAGAAAATGAAAACTGCGGAGCCTCTGTTCAGCAGGCCCGGGTTTAGCTCCCAGAGGCACACTGGTGCTCCTCTAGAATTTGGATAAAAATCGTTTTCACGGGAATAAGGAATCTTGATCAAGCCAGGTGGGTCTTGACAAACGAAATTGCTGCTTGTGCTGGCTATACTGACAAGCACCCACCTGTGCTAGTCCATGGCTTATTCAGCACAGGAATCTGCATCAATTGAGCCAAGACAAAGGAAAGCTCAGGGAGGCAGCACCCGTTTAGGAAAGCATTTGTACTTCGAAGAGTCGGCCAATGATGTGAAAAGACATACCCATGGCAATAGTTTTCATCATGGGCAGAATTTCACGGAGCAATATTGCTGGGAGAGAAAAGGCACCACCTGAGTGAGCCATGCTCAACAAAACTACCTAGGGCAGGAGCCCGGTTGCCCCCAGGCACTAGGCGTGTCAGGCCTCAGCATTGTAAGGAGAGTTCACTGAAGTCCCTGAATGAAGTTTTCTCCGCTGTCCTACGTCTACGTTCCTAAAATTTACTCTGTGGTTTCTGATGATCCTGGGTTATGAACGGCCACCATTCACCGTTCTCCTTACACTCGTGCGTCTCCATCGACCTTAAAAGAAAGGGAGGACACGCAACTGCTGGCTGGTAAATTCAGCAAAGTTTGTCTCAACACAAGAGACAGCTCTGTGGTGACCCGTCTTCCATGGTAAAACATTTCCTAGCGTATAAGGTATCTTCCCATCGCAATGACAATATGAGAGAATTGCCACCGATGGATTTGCCCCTGTGCCTACAAACATCATCTTGAGGCCATACAGTAGTGAAGCACGGGAACCCAGGCGCTTCACCCTTTACCCTAGACCAGTGAAACTCAGAGAAGCACTATAGACCTGTGAGACATGACGTTGCTGGAAGCATCAGTGTACAGAGGCATGGGAACCTCGAAGGAGCTTTTTCCGTGTGAATAAAACGCAGGCTGAACTTCATAGCAGGTTCCAGATTCTCAGGAATTCCACGGGCTGTATTGCTCAGAGCTAGAACCCACTGCTTGGGGCACACTTGAACTGAAAAATCTTGCTGGACTCACGGCTTTCCCAAAGACCCAAGATTCTCAAAGAGCGAGCGTAAGGTTGACGGAAAAAAAAACTGCCGGTGGCGCCTTTTTGCCTTGAAACCGGCAAGAAGCAAGATTTTCCTTAAACCATGAATCTCAGAAACATTGTGATCGTGAAGGAAAACCAGGGAGAGCAGATGTACTTCCAATAATCCAACACTTAAATGAAACCTCAAACCTAAATCCTATCCTAAAACCACCCTAATCCTAACCCTAACCTAGGTCAAAACCTAGCCCTAGGTCTAAAGCTAAAAAGAGGTGTAACCCTAAGCCTAGGTCTAATTCTGTATACTCCTAAATTTAAACTGGACCCTAACCTAAGGCTCACCCTAAACCAAGCCCTAACCCTAACCATATGTCTACCCTAAGGCTAAGCCTAATCCTAACCCCAAATCTGATGTGAACATGCAGCTCCCCCTACAACTAACCTTACTCCTAACCGTCACCCTTCGCCTGAACCTAACTTAACTCTATCCATCACCTTCAATCCAAGCCTCCATATCACCGTTAATGTAATCCAATCCCTTAAACTAGACAGAGAGCTAAACTTATCCACAACCAAAACGGATGTAACACACAAGCCGCAAGCCTGACCCCAACTCTTAACCTCGCACACTTTCTAACCCTCACACAAATATTAACCCTAACCCATACCTAAACAGTCAAGTTTACCATAAGCCTAAATGAGACAATAGGTTCTTTCATCCTTAAGCACTCTTACCTAAAACCTCACACTCACCCTACATTTCATCCACAACCTTACCATAACCCGAATCCTCACGCAGCCGTAACTCGAACCTGAACTCGAACACTGTCTCTAAACATGCCCACATGCCTGTACCTATGCCCGTTTAAAGTTAACCCTAAACCAAAATCTTCGGTCCCACTATTTTGCAGCATTTTAAAGAAGTACACTGGGAAAGCTTTTTCTGCAAGGAAGAAACTGCAGGCGGCGTGGCTGAAATGAGAATATCATGCTGCACGAGCTCTTTGCCCTCAGATGTAGAAGTGTCATCATTGGGCTTTATAGAGAAACGGGACTTTAATAAGTGATCATCAACCTCTGTGAATTCCCTTTGTTCTAGACGCCTGAAATAAAGAGTTGTCCTGAGTCACATAAACCTCCACCGAGTGGTCTTAATGTGGCGCGGGAACATGCCGATATAAGAGAATTCCGAAGAAGGCTGAACGTCCACAATTGAATGGTCATTGCCAGAAATGAAGTGGCAGCCGGATCAGACTGGGAAACTTAAGCTTCCATTAGACAATGAAGATGTTTAGAATCTGGTACGTCCACAATTCACGGTTTCCTTAGATCCATGAAATTCCTTGTTGAATTTCAGTCAGAAAATGAAAACTGCGGAGCCTCTGTTCAGCAGGCCCGGGTTTAGCTCCCAGAGGCACACTGGTGCTCCTCTAGAATTTGGATAAAAATCGTTTTCACGGGAATAAGGAATCTTGATCAAGCCAGGTGGGTCTTGACAAACGAAATTGCTGCTTGTGCTGGCTATACTGACAAGCACCCACCTGTGCTAGTCCATGGCTTATTCAGCACAGGAATCTGCATCAATTGAGCCAAGACAAAGGAAAGCTCAGGGAGGCAGCACCCGTTTAGGAAAGCATTTGTACTTCGAAGAGTCGGCCAATGATGTGAAAAGACATACCCATGGCAATAGTTTTCATCATGGGCAGAATTTCACGGAGCAATATTGCTGGGAGAGAAAAGGCACCACCTGAGTGAGCCATGCTCAACAAAACTACCTAGGGCAGGAGCCCGGTTGCCCCCAGGCACTAGGCGTGTCAGGCCTCAGCATTGTAAGGAGAGTTCACTGAAGTCCCTGAATGAAGTTTTCTCCGCTGTCCTACGTCTACGTTCCTAAAATTTACTCTGTGGTTTCTGATGATCCTGGGTTATGAACGGCCACCATTCACCGTTCTCCTTACACTCGTGCGTCTCCATCGACCTTAAAAGAAAGGGAGGACACGCAACTGCTGGCTGGTAAATTCAGCAAAGTTTGTCTCAACACAAGAGACAGCTCTGTGGTGACCCGTCTTCCATGGTAAAACATTTCCTAGCGAATAAGGTATCTTCCCATCGCAATGACAATATGAGAGAATTGCCACCGATGGATTTGCCCCTGTGCCTACAAACATCATCTTGAGGCCATACAGTAATGAAGCACGGGAACCCAGGCGCTTCACCCTTTACCCTAGACCAGTGAAACTCAGAGAAGCACTATAGACCTGTGAGACATGACGTTGCTGGAAGCATCAGTGTACAGAGGCATGGGAACCTCGAAGGAGCTTCTTCCGTGTGAATAAAACGCAGGCTGAACTTCATAGCAGGTTCCAGATTCTCAGGAATTCCACGGGCTGTATTGCTCAGAGCTAGAACCCACTGCTTGGGGCACACTTGAACTGAAAAATCTTGCTGGACTCACGGCTTTCCCAAAGACCCAAGATTCTCAAAGAGCGAGCGTAAGGTTGACGGAAAAAAAAACTGCCGGTGGCGCCCTTTTGCCTTGAAACCGGCAAGAAGCAAGATTTTCCTTAAACCATGAATCTCAGAAACATTGTGATCGTGAAGGAAAACCAGGGAGAGCAGATGTACTTCCAATAATCCAACACTTAAATGAAACCTCAAACCTAAATCCTATCCTAAAACCAACCCTAAGCCTAACCCTAACCTAGGTCAAAACCTAGCCCTAGGTCTAAACGTAAAAAGAGGTGTAACCCTAAGCCTAGGTCTAATTCTGTATACTCCTAAACTTAAACTGGACCCTAACCTAAGGCTCACCCTAAACCAAGCCCTAACCCTAACCATATGTCTACCCTAAGGCTAAGCCTAATCCTAACCCCAAATCTGATGTGAACATGCAGCTCCCCCTACAACTAACCTTACTCCTAACCGTCACCCTTCGCCTGAACCTAACTTAACTCTATCCATCACCTTCAATCCAAGCCTCCATATCACCGTTAATGTAATCCAATCCCTTAAACTAGACAGAGAGCTAAACTTATCCACAACCAAAACGGATGTAACACACAAGCCGCAAGCCTGACCCCAACTCTTAACCTCGCACACTTTCTAACCCTCACACAAATATTAACCCTAACCCATACCTAAACAGTCAAGTTTACCATAAGCCTAAATGAGACAATAGGTTCTTTCATCCTTAAGCACTCTTACCTAAAACCTCACACTCACCCTACATTTCATCCACAACCTTACCATAACCCGAATCCTCACGCAGCCGTAACTCGAACCTGAACTCGAACACTGTCTCTAAACATGCCCACATGCCTGTACCTATGCCCGTTTAAAGTTAACCCTAAACCAAAATCTTCGGTCCCACTATTTTGCAGCATTTTAAAGAAGTACACTGGGAAAGCTTTTTCTGCAAGGAAGAAACTGCAGGCGGCGTGGCTGAAATGAGAATATCATGCTGCACGAGCTCTTTGCCCTCAGATGTAGAAGTGTCATCATTGGGCTTTATAGAGAAACGGGACTTTAATAAGTGATCATCAACCTCTGTGAATTCCCTTTGTTCTAGACGCCTGAAATAAAGAGTTGTCCTGAGTCACATAAACCTCCACCGAGTGGTCTTAATGTGGCGCGGGAACATGCCGATATAAGAGAATTCCGAAGAAGGCTGAACGTCCACAATTGAATGGTCATTGCCAGAAATGAAGTGGCAGCCGGATCAGACTGGGAAACTTAAGCTTCCATTAGACAATGAAGATGTTTAGAATCTGGTACGTCCACAATTCACGGTTTCCTTAGATCCATGAAATTCCTTGTTGAATTTCAGTCAGAAAATGAAAACTCCGGAGCCTCTGTTCAGCAGGCCCGGGTTTAGCTCCCAGAGGCACACTGGTGCTCCTCTAGAATTTGGATAAAAATCGTTTTCACGGGAATAAGGAATCTTGATCAAGCCAGGTGGGTCTTGACAAACGAAATTGCTGCTTGTGCTGGCTATACTGACAAGCACCCACCTGTGCTAGTCCATGCTTATTCAGCACAGCAATCTGCATCAATTGAGCCAAGACAAAGGAAAGCTCAGGGAGGCAGCACCCGTTTATAAAAGCATTTGTACTTCGAAGAGTCGGCCAATGATGTGAAAAGACATAACCATGGCAAATAGTTTTCATCATGGGCAGAATTTCACGGAGCAATATTGCTGGGAGAGAAAAGGCACCACCTGAGTGAGCCATGCTCAACAAAACTACCTAGGGCAGGAGCCCGGTTGCCCCCAGGCACTAGGCGTGTCAGGCCTCAGCATTGTAAGGAGAGTTCACTGAAGTCCCTGAGTGAAGTTTTCTCCGCTGTCCTACGTCTACGTTCCTAAAATTTACTCTGTGGTTTCTGATGATCCTGGGTTATGAACGGCCACCACTCACCGTTCTCCTTACACTCGTGCGTCTCCATCGACCTTAAAAGAAAGGGAGGACACGCAACTGCTGGCTGGTAAATTCAGCAAAGTTTGTCTCAACACAAGAGACAGCTCTGTGGTGACCCGTCTTCCATGGTAAAACATTTCCTAGCGAATAAGGTATCTTCCCATCGCAATGACAATATGAGAGAATTGCCACCGATGGATTTGCCCCTGTGCCTACAAACATAATCTTGAGGCCATACAGTAGTGAAGCACGGGAACCCAGGCGCTTCACCCTTTACCCTAGACCAGTGAAACTCAGAGAAGCACTATAGACCTGTGAGACATGACGTTGCTGGAAGCATCAGTGTACAGAGGCATGGGAACCTCGAAGGAGCTTTTTCCGTGTGAATAAAACGCAGGCTGAACTTCATAGCAGGTTCCAGATTCTCAGGAATTCCACGGGCTGTATTGCTCAGAGCTAGAACCCACTGCTTGGGGCACACTTGAACTGAAAAATCTTGCTGGACTCACGGCTTTCCCAAAGACCCAAGATTCTCAAAGAGCGAGCGTAAGGTTGACGGAAAAAAAAACTGCCGGTGGCGCCTTTTTGCCTTGAAACCGGCAAGAAGCAAGATTTTCCTTAAACCATGAATCTCAGAAACATTGTGATCGTGAAGGAAAACCAGGGAGAGCAGATGTACTTCCAATAATCCAACACTTAAATGAAACCTCAAACCTAAATCCTATCCTAAAACCAACCCTAATCCTAACCCTAACCTAGGTCAAAACCTAGCCCTAGGTCTAAACCTAAAAAAAGGTGTAACCCTAAGCCTAGGTCTAATTCTGTATACTCCTAAATTTAAACTGGACCCTAACCTAAGGCTCACCCTAAACCAAGCCCTAACCCTAACCATATGTCTACCCTAAGGCTAAGCCTAATCCTAACCCCAAATCTGATGTGAACATGCAGCTCCCCCTACAACTAACCTTACTCCTAACCGTCACCCTTCGCCTGAACCTAACTTAACTCTATCCATCACCTTCAATCCAAGCCTCCATATCACCGTTAATGTAATCCAATCCCTTAAACTAGACAGAGAGCTAAACTTATCCACAACCAAAACGGATGTAACACACAAGCCGCAAGCCTGACCCCAACTCTTAACCTCGCACACTTTCTAACCCTCACACAAATATTAACCCTAACCCATACCTAAACAGTCAAGTTTACCATAAGCCTAAATGAGACAATAGGTTCTTTCATCCTTAAGCACTCTTACCTAAAACCTCACACTCACCCTACATTTCATCCACAACCTTACCATAACCCGAATCCTCACGCAGCCGTAACTCGAACCTGAACTCGAACACTGTCTCTAAACATGCCCACATGCCTGTACCTATGCCCGTTTAAAGTTAACCCTAAACCAAAATCTTCGGTCCCACTATTTTGCAGCATTTTAAAGAAGTACACTGGGAAAGCTTTTTCTGCAAGGAAGAAACTGCAGGCGGCGTGGCTGAAATGAGAATATCATGCTGCACGAGCTCTTTGCCCTCAGATGTAGAAGTGTCATCATTGGGCTTTATAGAGAAACGGGACTTTAATAAGTGATCATCAACCTCTGTGAATTCCCTTTGTTCTAGACGCCTGAAATAAAGAGTTGTCCTGAGTCACATAAACCTCCACCGAGTGGTCTTAATGTGGCGCGGGAACATGCCGATATAAGAGAATTCCGAAGAAGGCTGAACGTCCACAATTGAATGGTCATTGCCAGAAATGAAGTGGCAGCCGGATCAGACTTGGAAACTTAAGCTTCCATTAGACAATGAAGATGTTTAGAATCTGGTACGTCCACAATTCACGGTTTCCTTAGATCCATGAAATTCCTTGTTGAATTTCAGTCAGAAAATGAAAACTCCGGAGCCTCTGTTCAGCAGGCCCGGGTTTAGCTCCCAGAGGCACACTGGTGCTCCTCTAGAATTTGGATAAAAATCGTTTTCACGGGAATAAGGAATCTTGATCAAGCCAGGTGGGTCTTGACAAACGAAATTGCTGCTTGTGCTGGCTATACTGACAAGCACCCACCTGTGCTAGTCCATGCTTATTCAGCACAGCAATCTGCATCAATTGAGCCAAGACAAAGGAAAGCTCAGGGAGGCAGCACCCGTTTATAAAAGCATTTGTACTTCGAAGAGTCGGCCAATGATGTGAAAAGACATAACCATGGCAAATAGTTTTCATCATGGGCAGAATTTCACGGAGCAATATTGCTGGGAGAGAAAAGGCACCACCTGAGTGAGCCATGCTCAACAAAACTACCTAGGGCAGGAGCCCGGTTGCCCCCAGGCACTAGGCGTGTCAGGCCTCAGCATTGTAAGGAGAGTTCACTGAAGTCCCTGAGTGAAGTTTTCTCCGCTGTCCTACGTCTACGTTCCTAAAATTTACTCTGTGGTTTCTGATGATCCTGGGTTATGAACGGCCACCACTCACCGTTCTCCTTACACTCGTGCGTCTCCATCGACCTTAAAAGAAAGGGAGGACACGCAACTGCTGGCTGGTAAATTCAGCAAAGTTTGTCTCAACACAAGAGACAGCTCTGTGGTGACCCGTCTTCCATGGTAAAACATTTCCTAGCGAATAAGGTATCTTCCCATCGCAATGACAATATGAGAGAATTGCCACCGATGGATTTGCCCCTGTGCCTACAAACATCATCTTGAGGCCATACAGTAGTGAAGCACGGGAACCCAGGCGCTTCACCCTTTACCCTAGACCAGTGAAACTCAGAGAAGCACTATAGACCTGTGAGACATGACGTTGCTGGAAGCATCAGTGTACAGAGGCATGGGAACCTCGAAGGAGCTTTTTCCGTGTGAATAAAACGCAGGCTGAACTTCATAGCAGGTTCCAGATTCACAGGAATTCCACGGGCTGTATTGCTCAGAGCTAGAACCCACTGCTTGGGGCACACTTGAACTGAAAAATCTTGCTGGACTCACGGCTTTCCCAAAGACACAAGATTCTCAAAGAGCGAGCGTAAGGTTGACGGGAAAAAAACTGCCGGTGGCGCCTTTTTGCCTTGAAACCGGCAAGAAGCAAGATTTTCCTTAAACCATGAATCTCAGAAACATTGTGATCGTGAAGGAAAACCAGGGAGAGCAGATGTACTTCCAATAATCCAACACTTAAATGAAACCTCAAACCTAAATCCTATCCTAAAACCAACCCTAATCCTAACCCTAACCTAGGTCAAAACCTAGCCCTAGGTCTAAACCTAAAAAAAGGTGTAACCCTAAGCCTAGGTCTAATTCTGTATACTCCTAAATTTAAACTGGACCCTAACCTAAGGCTCACCCTAAACCAAGCCCTAACCCTAACCATATGTCTACCCTAAGGCTAAGCCTAATCCTAACCCCAAATCTGATGTGAACATGCAGCTCCCCCTACAACTAACCTTACTCCTAACCGTCACCCTTCGCCTGAACCTAACTTAACTCTATCCATCACCTTCAATCCAAGCCTCCATATCACCGTTAATGTAATCCAATCCCTTAAACTGGACAGAGAGCTAAACTTATCCACAACCAAAACGGATGTAACACACAAGCCGCAAGCCTGACCCCAACTCTTAACCTCGCACACTTTCTAACCCTCACACAAATATTAACCCTAACCCATACCTAAACAGTCAAGTTTACCATAAGCCTAAATGAGACAATAGGTTCTTTCATCCTTAAGCACTCTTACCTAAAACCTCACACTCACCCTACATTTCATCCACAACCTTACCATAACCCGAATCCTCACGCAGCCGTAACTCGAACCTGAACTCGAACACTGTCTCTAAACATGCCCACATGCCTGTACCTATGCCCGTTTAAAGTTAACCCTAAACCAAAATCTTCGGTCCCACTATTTTGCAGCATTTTAAAGAAGTACACTGGGAAAGCTTTTTCTGCAAGGAAGAAACTGCAGGCGGCGTGGCTGAAATGAGAATATCATGCTGCACGAGCTCTTTGCCCTCTGATGTAGAAGTGTCATCATTGGGCTTTATAGAGAAACGGGACTTTAATAAGTGATCATCAACCTCTGTGAATTCCCTTTGTTCTAGACGCCTGAAATAAAGAGTTGTCCTGAGTCACATAAACCTCCACCGAGTGGTCTTAATGTGGCGCGGGAACATGCCGATATAAGAGAATTCCGAAGAAGGCTGAACGTCCACAATTGAATGGTCATTGCCAGAAATGAAGTGGCAGCCGGATCAGACTGGGAAACTTAAGCTTCCATTAGACAATGAAGATGTTTAGAATCTGGTACGTCCACAATTCACAGTTTCCTTAGATCCATGAAATTCCTTGTTGAATTTCAGTCAGAAAATGAAAACTCCGGAGCCTCTGTTCAGCAGGCCCGGGTTTAGCTCCCAGAGGCACACTGGTGCTCCTCTAGAATTTGGATAAAAATCGTTTTCACGGGAATAAGGAATCTTGATCAAGCCAGGTGGGTCTTGACAAACGAAATTGCTGCTTGTGCTGGCTATACTGACAAGCACCCACCTGTGCTAGTCCATGCTTATTCAGCACAGCAATCTGCATCAATTGAGCCAAGACAAAGGAAAGCTCAGGGAGGCAGCACCCGTTTAGGAAAGCATTTGTACTTCGAAGAGTCGGCCAATGATGTGAAAAGACATACCCATGGCAAATAGTTTTCATCATGGGCAGAATTTCACGGAGCAATATTGCTGGGAGAGAAAAGGCACCACCTGAGTGAGCCATGCTCAACAAAACTACCTAGGGCAGGAGCCCGGTTGCCCCCAGGCACTAGGCGTGTCAGGCCTCAGCATTGTAAGGAGAGTTCACTGAAGTCCCTGAGTGAAGTTTTCTCCGCTGTCCTACGTCTACGTTCCTAAAATTTACTCTGTGGTTTCTGATGATCCTGGGTTATGAACGGCCACCACTCACCGTTCTCCTTACACTCGTGCGTCTCCATCGACCTTAAAAGAAAGGGAGGACACGCAACTGCTGGCTGGTAAATTCAGCAAAGTTTGTCTCAACACAAGAGACAGCTCTGTGGTGACCCGTCTTCCATGGTAAAACATTTCCTAGCGAATAAGGTATCTTCCCATCGCAATGACAATATGAGAGAATTGCCACCGATGGATTTGCCCCTGTGCCTACAAACATCATCTTGAGGCCATACAGTAGTGAAGCACGGGAACCCAGGCGCTTCACCCTTTACCCTAGACCAGTGAAACTCAGAGAAGCACTATAGACCTGTGAGACATGACGTTGCTGGAAGCATCAGTGTACAGAGGCATGGGAACCTCGAAGGAGCTTTTTCCGTGTGAATAAAACGCAGGCTGAACTTCATAGCAGGTTCCAGATTCTCAGGAATTCCACGGGCTGTATTGCTCAGAGCTAGAACCCACTGCTTGGGGCACACTTGAACTGAAAAATCTTGCTGGACTCACGGCTTTCCCAAAGACCCAAGATTCTCAAAGAGCGAGCGTAAGGTTGACGGGAAAAAAAACTGCCGGTGGCGCCTTTTTGCCTTGAAACCGGCAAGAAGCAAGATTTTCCTTAAACCATGAATCTCAGAAACATTGTGATCGTGAAGGAAAACCAGGGAGAGCAGATGTACTTCCAATAATCCAACACTTAAATGAAACCTCAAACCTAAATCCTATCCTAAAACCAACCCTAATCCTAACCCTAACCTAGGTCAAAACCTAGCCCTAGGTCTAAACCTAAAAAAAGGTGTAACCCTAAGCCTAGGTCTAATTCTGTATACTCCTAAATTTAAACTGGACCCTAACCTAAGGCTCACCCTAAACCAAGCCCTAACCCTAACCATATGTCTACCCTAAGGCTAAGCCTAATCCTAACCCCAAATCTGATGTGAACATGCAGCTCCCCCTACAACTAACCTTACTCCTAACCGTCACCCTTCGCCTGAACCTAACTTAACTCTATCCATCACCTTCAATCCAAGCCTCCATATCACCGTTAATGTAATCCAATCCCTTAAACTAGACAGAGAGCTAAACTTATCCACAACCAAAACGGATGTAACACACAAGCCGCAAGCCTGACCCCAACTCTTAACCTCGCACACTTTCTAACCCTCACACAAATATTAACCCTAACCCATACCTAAACAGTCAAGTTTACCATAAGCCTAAATGAGACAATAGGTTCTTTCATCCTTAAGCACTCTTACCTAAAACCTCACACTCACCCTACATTTCATCCACAACCTTACCATAACCCGAATCCTCACGCAGCCGTAACTCGAACCTGAACTCGAACACTGTCTCTAAACATGCCCACATGCCTGTACCTATGCCCGATTAAAGTTAACCCTAAACCAAAATCTTCGGTCCCACTATTTTGCAGCATTTTAAAGAAGAACACTGGGAAAGCTTTTTCTGCAAGGAAGAAACTGCAGGCGGCGTGGCTGAAATGAGAATATCATGCTGGACGAGCTCTTTGCCCTCAGATGTAGAAGTGTCATCATTGGGCTTTATAGAGAAATGGGACTTTAATAAGTGATCGTCAACCTCTGTGATTTCCCTTTGTTCTAGACGCCTGAAATAAAGAGTTGTCCTGAGTCACATAAACCTCCACCGAGTGGTCTTAATGTGGCGCGGGAACATGCCGATATAAGAGAATTCCGAAGAAGGCTGAACGTCCACAATTGAATGGTCATTGCCAGAAATGAAGTGGCAGCCGGATCAGACTGGGAAACTTAAGCTTCCATTAGACAATGAAGATGTGAGAATCTGGTACGTCCACAATTCAGGGTTTCCTTAGATCCATGAAATTCCTTGTTGAATTTCAGTCAGAAAATGAAAACTCCGGAGCCTCTGTTCAGCAGGCCCGGGTTTAGCTCCCAAAGGCACACTGGTGCTCCTCTAGAATTTGGATAAAAATCGTTTTCACGGGAATAAGGAATCTTGATCAAGCCAGGTGGGTCTTGACAAACGAAATTGCTGCTTGTGCTGGCTATACTGACAAGCACCCACCTGTGCTAGTCCATGGCTTATTCAGCACAGGAATCTGCATCAATTGAGCCAAGACAAAGGAAAGCTCAGGAAGGCAGCACCCGTTTAGAAAAGCATTTGTACTTCGAAGAGTCGGCCAATGATGTGAAAAGACATACCCATGGCAAATAGTTTTCATCATGGGCAGAATTTCACGGAGCAATATTGCTGGGAGAGAAAAGGCACCACCTGAGTGAGCCATGCTCAACAAAACTACCTAGGGCAGGAGCCCGGTTGCCCCCAGGCACTAGGCGTGTCAGGCCTCAGCATTGTAAGGAGAGTTCACTGAAGTCCCTGAGTGAAGTTTTCTCCGCTGTCCTACGTCTACGTTCCTAAAATTTACTCTGTGGTTTCTGATGATCCTGGATTATGAACGGCCACCGCTCACCGTTCTCCTTACACTCGTGCGTCTCCATCGACCTTAAAAGAAAGGGAGGACACGCAACTGCTGGCTGGTAAATTCAGCAAAGTTTGTCTCAACACAAGAGACAGCTCTGTGGTGACCCGTCTTCCATGGTAAAACATTTCCTAGCGAATAAGGTATCTTCCCATCGCAATGACAATATGAGAGAATTGCCACCGATGGATTTGCCCCTGTGCCTACAAACATCATCTTGAGGCCATACAGTAGTGAAGCACGGGAACCCAGGCGCTTCACCCTTTACCCTAGACCAGTGAAACTCAGAGAAGCACTATAGACCTGTGAGACATGACGTTGCTGGAAGCATCAGTGTACAGAGGCATGGGAACCTCGAAGGAGCTTTTTCCGTGTGAATAAAACGCAGGCTGAACTTCATAGCAGGTTCCAGATTCTCAGGAATTCCACGGGCTGTATTGCTCAGAGCTAGAACCCACTGCTTGGGGCACACTTGAACTGAAAAATCTTGCTGGACTCACGGCTTTCCCAAAGACCCAAGATTCTCAAAGAGCGAGCGTAAGGTTGACGGAAAAAAAAAGTGCCGGTGGCGCCTTTTTGCCTTGAAACCGGCAAGAAGCAAGATTTTCCTTAAACCATGAATCTCAGAAACATTGTGATCGTGAAGGAAAACCAGGGAGAGCAGATGTACTTCCAATAATCCAACACTTAAATGAAACCTCAAACCTAAATCCTATCC
The DNA here is from genome assembly GCF_050624435.1 of Tenrec ecaudatus. NCBI lineage: Eukaryota > Metazoa > Chordata > Mammalia > Afrosoricida > Tenrecidae > Tenrec > Tenrec ecaudatus. The sequence goes on along the minus strand of NW_027458270.1, from coordinate 206,952 downwards.
TAAAACCAACCCTAATCCTAACCCTAACCTAGGTCAAAACCTAGCCCTAGGTCTAAACCTAAAAAGAGGTGTAACCCTAAGCCTAGGTCTAATTCTGTATACTCCTAAATTTAAACTGGACCCTAACCTAAGGCTCACCCTAAACCAAGCCCTAACCCTAACCATATGTCTACCCTAAGGCTAAGCCTAATCCTAACTCCAAATCTGATGTGAACATGCAGCTCCCCCTACAACTAACCTTACTCCTAACCGTCACCCTTCGCCTGAACCTAACTTAACTCTATCCATCACCTTCAATCCAAGCCTCCATATCACCGTTAATGTAATCCAATCCCTTAAACTAGACAGAGAGCTAAACTTATCCACAACCAAAACGGATGTAACACACAAGCCGCAAGCCTGACCCCAACTCTTAACCTCGCACACTTTCTAACCCTCACACAAATATTAACCCTAACCCATACCTAAACAGTCAAGTTTACCATAAGCCTAAATGAGACAATAGGTTCTTTCATCCTTAAGCACTCTTACCTAAAACCTCACACTCACCCTACATTTCATCCACAACCTTACCATAACCCGAATCCTCACGCAGCCGTAACTCGAACCTGAACTCGAACACTGTCTCTAAACATGCCCACATGCCTGTACCTATGCCCGTTTAAAGTTAAACCTAAACCAAAATCTTCGGTCCCACTATTTTGCAGCATTTTAAAGAAGAACACTGGGAAAGCTTTTTCTGCAAGGAAGAAACTGCAGGCGGCGTGGCTGAAATGAGAATATCATGCTGCACGAGCTCTTTGCCCTCAGATGTAGAAGTGTCATCATTGGGCTTTATAGAGAAACGGGACTTTAATAAGTGATCGTCAACCTCTGTGATTTCCCTTTGTTCTAGACGCCTGAAATAAAGAGTTGTCCTGAGTCACATAAACCTCCACCGAGTGGTCTTAATGTGGCGCGGGAACATGCCGATATAAGAGAATTCCGAAGAAGGCTGAACGTCCACAATTGAATGGTCATTGCCAGAAATGAAGTGGCAGCCGGATCAGACTGGGAAACTTAAGCTTCCATTAGACAATGAAGATGTGAGAATCTGGTACGTCCACAATTCAGGGTTTCCTTAGATCCATGAAATTCCTTGTTGAATTTCAGTCAGAAAATGAAAACTCCGGAGCCTCTGTTCAGCAGGCCCGGGTTTAGCTCCCAGAGGCACACTGGTGCTCCTCTAGAATTTGGATAAAAATCGTTTTCACGGGAATAAGGAATCTTGATCAAGCCAGGTGGGTCTTGACAAACGAAATTGCTGCTTGTGCTGGCTATACTGACAAGCACCCACCTGTGCTAGTCCATGGCTTATTCAGCACAGGAATCTGCATCAATCGAGCCAAGACAAAGGAAAGCTCAGGAAGGCAGCACCCGTTTAGAAAAGCATTTGTACTTCGAAGAGTCGGCCAATGATGTGAAAAGACATACCCATGGCAAATAGTTTTCATCATGGGCAGAATTTCACGGAGCAATATTGCTGGGAGAGAAAAGGCACCACCTGAGTGAGCCATGCTCAACAAAACTACCTAGGGCAGGAGCCCGGTTGCCCCCAGGCACTAGGCGTGTCAGGCCTCAGCATTGTAAGGAGAGTTCACTGAAGTCCCTGAGTGAAGTTTTCTCCGCTGTCCTACGTCTACGTTCCTAAAATTTACTCTGTGGTTTCTGATGATCCTGGGTTATGAACGGCCACCACTCACCGTTCTCCTTACACTCGTGCGTCTCCATCGACCTTAAAAGAAAGGGAGGACACGCAACTGCTGGCTGGTAAATTCAGCAAAGTTTGTCTCAACACAAGAGACAGCTCTGTGGTGACCCGTCTTCCATGGTAAAACATTTCCTAGCGAATAAGGTATCTTCCCATCGCAATGACAATATGAGAGAATTGCCACCGATGGATTTGCCCCTGTGCCTACAAACATCATCTTGAGGCCATACAGTAGTGAAGCACGGGAACCCAGGCGCTTCACCCTTTACCCTAGACCAGTGAAACTCAGAGAAGCACTATAGACCTGTGAGACATGACGTTGCTGGAAGCATCAGTGTACAGAGGCATGGGAACCTCGAAGGAGCTTTTTCCGTGTGAATAAAACGCAGGCTGAACTTCATAGCAGGTTCCAGATTCTCAGGAATTCCACGGGCTGTATTGCTCAGAGCTAGAACCCACTGCTTGGGGCACACTTGAACTGAAAAATCTTGCTGGACTCACGGCTTTCCCAAAGACCCAAGATTCTCAAAGAGCGAGCGTAAGGTTGACGGAAAAAAAAACTGCCGGTGGCGCCTTTTTGCCTTGAAACCGGCAAGAAGCAAGATTTTCCTTAAACCATGAATCTCAGAAACATTGTGATCGTGAAGGAAAACCAGGGAGAGCAGATGTACTTCCAATAATCCAACACTTAAATGAAACCTCAAACCTAAATCCTATCCTAAAACCAACCCTAATCCTAACCCTAACCTAGGTCAAAACCTAGCCCTAGGTCTAAACCTAAAAAGAGGTGTAACCCTAAGCCTAGGTCTAATTCTGTATACTCCTAAATTTAAACTGGACCCTAACCTAAGGCTCACCCTAAACCAAGCCCTAACCCTAACCATATGTCTACCCTAAGGCTAAGCCTAATCCTAACCCCAAATCTGATGTGAACATGCAGCTCCCCCTACAACTAACCTTACTCCTAACCGTCACCCTTCGCCTGAACCTAACTTAACTCTATCCATCACCTTCAATCCAAGCCTCCATATCACCGTTAATGTAATCCAATCCCTTAAACTAGACAGAGAGCTAAACTTATCCACAACCAAAACGGATGTAACACACAAGCCGCAAGCCTGACCCCAACTCTTAACCTCGCACACTTTCTAACCCTCACACAAATATTAACCCTAACCCATACCTAAACAGTCAAGTTTACCATAAGCCTAAATGAGACAATAGGTTCTTTCATCCTTAAGCACTCTTACCTAAAACCTCACACTCACCCTACATTTCATCCACAACCTTACCATAACCCGAATCCTCACGCAGCCGTAACTCGAACCTGAACTCGAACACTGTCTCTAAACATGCCCACATGCCTGTACCTATGCCCGTTTAAAGTTAACCCTAAACCAAAATCTTCGGTCCCACTATTTTGCAGCATTTTAAAGAAGAACACTGGGAAAGCTTTTTCTGCAAGGAAGAAACTGCAGGCGGCGTGGCTGAAATGAGAATATCATGCTGCACGAGCTCTTTGCCCTCAGATGTAGAAGTGTCATCATTGGGCTTTATAGAGAAACGGGACTTTAATAAGTGATCGTCAACCTCTGTGATTTCCCTTTGTTCTAGACCCCTGAAATAAAGAGTTGTCCTGAGTCACATAAACCTCCACCGAGTGGTCTTAATGTGGCACGGGAACATGCCGATATAAGAGAATTCCGAAGAAGGCTGAACGTCCACAATTGAATGGTCATTGCCAGAAATGAAGTGGCAGCCGGATCAGACTGGGAAACTTAAGCTTCCATTAGACAATGAAGATGTGAGAATCTGGTACGTCCACAATTCAGGGTTTCCTTAGATCCATGAAATTCCTTGTTGAATTTCAGTCAGAAAATGAAAACTCCGGAGCCTCTGTTCAGCAGGCCCGGGTTTAGCTCCCAGAGGCACACTGGTGCTCCTCTAGAATTTGGATAAAAATCGTTTTCACGGGAATAAGGAATCTTGATCAAGCCAGGTGGGTCTTGACAAACGAAATTGCTGCTTGTGCTGGCTATACTGACAAGCACCCACCTGTGCTAGTCCATGGCTTATTCAGCACAGGAATCTGCATCAATTGAGCCAAGACAAAGGAAAGCTCAGGAAGGCAGCACCCGTTTATAAAAGCATTTGTACTTCGAAGAGTCGGCCAATGATGTGAAAAGACATACCCATGGCAAATAGTTTTCATCATGGGCAGAATTTCACGGAGCAATATTGCTGGGAGAGAAAAGGCACCACCTGAGTGAGCCATGCTCAACAAAACTACCTAGGGCAGGAGCCCGGTTGCCCCCAGGCACTAGGCGTGTCAGGCCTCAGCATTGTAAGGAGAGTTCACTGAAGTCCCTGAGTGAAGTTTTCTCCGCTGTCCTACGTCTACGTTCCTAAAATTTACTCTGTGGTTTCTGATGATCCTGGGTTATGAACGGCCACCACTCACCGTTCTCCTTACACTCGTGCGTCTCCATCGACCTTAAAAGAAAGGGAGGACACGCAACTGCTGGCTGGTAAATTCAGCAAAGTTTGTCTCAACACAAGAGACAGCTCTGTGGTGACCCGTCTTCCATGGTAAAACATTTCCTAGCGAATAAGGTATCTTCCCATCGCAATGACAATATGAGAGAATTGCCACCGATGGATTTGCCCCTGTGCCTACAAACATCATCTTGAGGCCATACAGTAGTGAAGCACTGGAACCCAGGCGCTTCACCCTTTACCCTAGACCAGTGAAACTCAGAGAAGCACTATAGACCTGTGAGACATGACGTTGCTGGAAGCATCAGTGTACAGAGGCATGGGAACCTCGAAGGAGCTTTTTCCGTGTGAATAAAACGCAGGCTGAACTTCATAGCAGGTTCCAGATTCTCAGGAATTCCACGGGCTGTATTGCTCAGAGCTAGAACCCACTGCTTGGGGCACACTTGAACTGAAAAATCTTGCTGGACTCACGGCTTTCCCAAAGACCCAAGATTCTCAAAGAGCGAGCGTAAGGTTGACGGAAAAAAAAACTGCCGGTGGCGCCTTTTTGCCTTGAAACCGGCAAGAAGCAAGATTTTCCTTAAACCATGAATCTCAGAAACATTGTGATCGTGAAGGAAAACCAGGGAGAGCAGATGTATTTCCAATAATCCAACACTTAAATGAAACCTCAAACCTAAATCCTATCCTAAAACCAACCCTAATCCTAACCCTAACCTAGGTCAAAACCTAGCCCTAGGTCTAAACCTAAAAAGAGGTGTAACCCTAAGCCTAGGTCTAATTCTGTATACTCCTAAATTTAAACTGGACCCTAACCTAAGGCTCACCCTAAACCAAGCCCTAACCCTAACCATATGTCTACCCTAAGGCTAAGCCTAATCCTAACCCCAAATCTGATGTGAACATGCAGCTCCCCCTACAACTAACCTTACTCCTAACCGTCACCCTTCGCCTGAACCTAACTTAACTCTATCCATCACCTTCAATCCAAGCCTCCATATCACCGTTAATGTAATCCAATCCCTTAAACTAGACAGAGAGCTAAACTTATCCACAACCAAAACGGATGTAACACACAAGCCGCAAGCCTGACCCCAACTCTTAACCTCGCACACTTTCTAACCCTCACACAAATATTAACCCTAACCCATACCTAAACAGTCAAGTTTACCATAAGCCTAAATGAGACAATAGGTTCTTTCATCCTTAAGCACTCTTACCTAAAACCTCACACTCACCCTACATTTCATCCACAACCTTACCATAACCCGAATCCTCACGCAGCCGTAACTCGAACCTGAACTCGAACACTGTCTCTAAACATGCCCACATGCCTGTACCTATGCCCGTTTAAAGTTAACCCTAAACCAAAATCTTCGGTCCCACTATTTTGCAGCATTTTAAAGAAGAACACTGGGAAAGCTTTTTCTGCAAGGAAGAAACTGCAGGCGGCGTGGCTGAAATGAGAATATCATGCTGCACGAGCTCTTTGCCCTCAGATGTAGAAGTGTCATCATTGGGCTTTATAGAGAAACGGGACTTTAATAAGTGATCGTCAACCTCTGTGATTTCCCTTTGTTCTAGACGCCTGAAATAAAGAGTTGTCCTGAGTCACATAAACCTCCACCGAGTGGTCTTAATGTGGCGCGGGAAAATGCCGATATAAGAGAATTCCGAAGAAGGCTGAACGTCCACAATTGAATGGTCATTGCCAGAAATGAAGTGGCAGCCGGATCAGACTGGGAAACTTAAGCTTCCATTAGACAATGAAGATGTGAGAATCTGGTACGTCCACAATTCAGGGTTTCCTTAGATCCATGAAATTCCTTGTTGAATTTCAGTCAGAAAATGAAAACTCCGGAGCCTCTGTTCAGCAGGCCCGGGTTTAGCTCCCAGAGGCACACTGGTGCTCCTCTAGAATTTGGATAAAAATCGTTTTCACGGGAATAAGGAATCTTGATCAAGCCAGGTGGGTCTTGACAAACGAAATTGCTGCTTGTGCTGGCTATACTGACAAGCACCCACCTGTGCTAGTCCATGGCTTATTCAGCACAGGAATCTGCATCAATTGAGCCAAGACAAAGGAAAGCTCAGGAAGGCAGCACCCGTTTAGAAAAGCATTTGTACTTCGAAGAGTCGGCCAATGATGTGAAAAGACATACCCATGGCAAATAGTTTTCATCATGGGCAGAATTTCACGGAGCAATATTGCTGGGAGAGAAAAGGCACCACCTGAGTGAGCCATGCTCAACAAAACTACCTAGGGCAGGAGCCCGGTTGCCCCCAGGCACTAGGCGTGTCAAGCCTCAGCATTGTAAGGAGAGTTCACTGAAGTCCCTGAGTGAAGTTTTCTCCGCTGTCCTACGTCTACGTTCCTAAAATTTACTCTGTGGTTTCTGATGATCCTGGGTTATGAACGGCCACCACTCACCGTTCTCCTTACACTCGTGCGTCTCCATCGACCTTAAAAGAAAGGGAGGACACGCAACTGCTGGCTGGTAAATTCAGCAAAGTTTGTCTCAACACAAGAGACAGCTCTGTGGTGACCCGTCTTCCATGGTAAAACATTTCCTAGCGAATAAGGTATCTTCCCATCGCAATGACAATATGAGAGAATTGCCACCGATGGATTTGCCCCTGTGCCTACAAACATCATCTTGAGGCCATACAGTAGTGAAGCACTGGAACCCAGGCGCTTCACCCTTTACCCTAGACCAGTGAAACTCAGAGAAGCACTATAGACCTGTGAGACATGACGTTGCTGGAAGCATCAGTGTACAGAGGCATGGGAACCTCGAAGGAGCTTTTTCCGTGTGAATAAAACGCAGGCTGAACTTCATAGCAGGTTCCAGATTCTCAGGAATTCCACGGGCTGTATTGCTCAGAGCTAGAACCCACTGCTTGGGGCACACTTGAACTGAAAAATCTTGCTGGACTCACGGCTTTCCCAAAGACCCAAGATTCTCAAAGAGCGAGCGTAAGGTTGACGGAAAAAAAAACTGCCGGTGGCGCCTTTTTGCCTTGAAACCGGCAAGAAGCAAGATTTTCCTTAAACCATGAATCTCAGAAACATTGTGATCGTGAAGGAAAACCAGGGAGAGCAGATGTACTTCCAATAATCCAACACTTAAATGAAACCTCAAACCTAAATCCTATCCTAAAACCAACCCTAATACTAACCCTAACCTAGGTCAAAACCTAGCCCTAGGTCTAAACCTAAAAAGAGGTGTAACCCTAAGCCTAGGTCTAATTCTGTATACTCCTAAATTTAAACTGGACCCTAACCTAAGGCTCACCCTAAACCAAGCCCTAACCCTAACCATATGTCTACCCTAAGGCTAAGCCTAATCCTAACCCCAAATCTGATGTGAACATGCAGCTCCCCCTACAACTAACCTTACTCCTAACCGTCACCCTTCGCCTGAACCTAACTTAACTCTATCCATCACCTTCAATCCAAGCCTCCATATCACCGTTAATGTAATCCAATCCCTTAAACTAGACAGAGAGCTAAACTTATCCACAACCAAAACGGATGTAACACACAAGCCGCAAGCCTGACCCCAACTCTTAACCTCGCACACTTTCTAACCCTCACACAAATATTAACCCTAACCCATACCTAAACAGTCACGTTTACCATAAGCCTAAATGAGACAATAGGTTCTTTCATCCTTAAGCACTCTTACCTAAAACCTCACACTCACCCTACATTTCATCCACAACCTTACCATAACCCGAATCCTCACGCAGCCGTAACTCGAACCTGAACTCGAACACTGTCTCTAAACATGCCCACATGCCTGTACCTATGCCCGTTTAAAGTTAACCCTAAACCAAAATCTTCGGTCCCACTATTTTGCAGCATTTTAAAGAAGAACACTGGGAAAGCTTTTTCTGCAAGGAAGAAACTGCAGGCGGCGTGGCTGAAATGAGAATATCATGCTGCACGAGCTCTTTGCCCTCAGATGTAGAAGTGTCATCATTGGGCTTTATAGAGAAACGGGACTTTAATAAGTGATCGTCAACCTCTGTGATTTCCCTTTGTTCTAGACGCCTGAAATAAAGAGTTGTCCTGAGTCACATAAACCTCCACCGAGTGGTCTTAATGTGGCGCGGGAAAATGCCGATATAAGAGAATTCCGAAGAAGGCTGAACGTCCACAATTGAATGGTCATTGCCAGAAATGAAGTGGCAGCCGGATCAGAGTGGGAAACTTAAGCTTCCATTAGACAATGAAGATGTGAGAATCTGGTACGTCCACAATTCAGGGTTTCCTTAGATCCATGAAATTCCTTGTTGAATTTCAGTCAGAAAATGAAAACTCCGGAGCCTCTGTTCAGCAGGCCCGGGTTTAGCTCCCAGAGGCACACTGGTGCTCCTCTAGAATTTGGATAAAAATCGTTTTCACGGGAATAAGGAATCTTGATCAAGCCAGGTGGGTCTTGACAAACGAAATTGCTGCTTGTGCTGGCTATACTGACAAGCACCCACCTGTGCTAGTCCATGGCTTATTCAGCACAGGAATCTGCATCAATTGAGCCAAGACAAAGGAAAGCTCAGGAAGGCAGCACCCGTTTATAAAAGCATTTGTACTTCGAAGAGTCGGCCAATGATGTGAAAAGACATACCCATGGCAAATAGTTTTCATCATGGGCAGAATTTCACGGAGCAATATTGCTGGGAGAGAAAAGGCACCACCTGAGTGAGCCATGCTCAACAAAACTACCTAGGGCAGGAGCCCGGTTGCCCCCAGGCACTAGGCGTGTCAGGCCTCAGCATTGTAAGGAGAGTTCACTGAAGTCCCTGAGTGAAGTTTTCTCCGCTGTCCTACGTCTACGTTCCTAAAATTTACTCTGTGGTTTCTGATGATCCTGGGTTATGAACGGCCACCACTCACCGTTCTCCTTACACTCGTGCGTCTCCATCGACCTTAAAAGAAAGGGAGGACACGCAACTGCTGGCTGGTAAATTCAGCAAAGTTTGTCTCAACACAAGAGACAGCTCTGTGGTGACCCGTCTTCCATGGTAAAACATTTCCTAGCGAATAAGGTATCTTCCCATCGCAATGACAATATGAGAGAATTGCCACCGATGGATTTGCCCCTGTGCCTACAAACATCATCTTGAGGCCATACAGTAGTGAAGCACGGGAACCCAGGCGCTTCACCCTTTACCCTAGACCAGTGAAACTCAGAGAAGCACTATAGACCTGTGAGACATGACGTTGCTGGAAGCATCAGTGTACAGAGGCATGGGAACCTCGAAGGAGCTTTTTCCGTGTGAATAAAACGCAGGCTGAACTTCATAGCAGGTTCCAGATTCTCAGGAATTCCACGGGCTGTATTGCTCAGAGCTAGAACCCACTGCTTGGGGCACACTTGAACTGAAAAATCTTGCTGGACTCACGGCTTTCCCAAAGACCCAAGATTCTCAAAGAGCGAGCGTAAGGTTGACGGAAAAAAAAACTGCCGGTGGCGCCTTTTTACCTTGAAACCGGCAAGAAGCAAGATTTTCCTTAAACCATGAATCTCAGAAACATTGTGATCGTGAAGGAAAACCAGGGAGAGCAGATGTACTTCCAATAATCCAACACTTAAATGAAACCTCAAACCTAAATCCCATCCTAAAACCAACCCTAATCCTAACCCTAACCTAGGTCAAAACCTAGCCCTAGGTCTAAACCTAAAAAGAGGTGTAACCCTAAGCCGAGGTCTAATTCTGTATACTCCTAAACTTAAACTGGACCCTAACCTAAGGCTCACCCTAAACCAAGCCCTAACCCTAACCATATGTCTACCCTAAGGCTAAGCCTAATCCTAACCCCAAATCTGATGTGAACATGCAGCTCCCCCTACAACTAACCTTACTCCTAACCGTCACCCTTCGCCTGAACCTAACTTAACTCTATCCATCACCTTCAATCCAAGCCTCCATATCACCGTTAATGTAATCCAATCCCTTAAACTAGACAGAGAGCTAAACTTATCCACAACCAAAACGGATGTAACACACAAGCCGCAAGCCTGACCCCAACTCTTAACCTCGCACACTTTCTAACCCTCACACAAATATTAACCCTAACCCATACCTAAACAGTCACGTTTACCATAAGCCTAAATGAGACAATAGGTTCTTTCATCCTTAAGCACTCTTACCTAAAACCTCACACTCACCCTACATTTCATCCACAACCTTACCATAACCCGAATCCTCACGCAGCCGTAACTCGAACCTGAACTCGAACACTGTCTCTAAACATGCCCACATGCCTGTACCTATGCCCGTTTAAAGTTAACCCTAAACCAAAATCTTCGGTTCCACTATTTTGCAGCATTTTAAAGAAGAACACTGGGAAAGCTTTTTCTGCAAGGAAGAAACTGCAGGCGGCGTGGCTGAAATGAGAATATCATGCTGCACGAGCTCTTTGCCCTCAGATGTAGAAGTGTCATCATTGGGCTTTATAGAGAAACGGGACTTTAATAAGTGATCGTCAACCTCTGTGATTTCCCTTTGTTCTAGACGCCTGAAATAAAGAGTTGTCCTGAGTCACATAAACCTCCACCGAGTGGTCTTAATGTGGCGCGGGAAAATGCCGATATAAGAGAATTCCGAAGAAGGCTGAACGTCCACAATTGAATGGTCATTGCCAGAAATGAAGTGGCAGCCGGATCAGACTGGGAAACTTAAGCTTCCATTAGACAATGAAGATGTGAGAATCTGGTACGTCCACAATTCAGGGTTTCCTTAGATCCATGAAATTCCTTGTTGAATTTCAGTCAGAAAATGAAAACTCCGGAGCCTCTGTTCAGCAGGCCCGGGTTTAGCTCCCAGAGGCACACTGGTGCTCCTCTAGAATTTGGATAAAAATCGTTTTCACGGGAATAAGGAATCTTGATCAAGCCAGGTGGGTCTTGACAAACGAAATTGCTGCTTGTGCTGGCTATACTGACAAGCACCCACCTGTGCTAGTCCATGGCTTATTCAGCACAGGAATCTGCATCAATTGAGCCAAGACAAAGGAAAGCTCAGGAAGGCAGCACCCGTTTAGAAAAGCATTTGTACTTCGAAGAGTCGGCCAATGATGTGAAAAGACATACCCATGGCAAATAGTTTTCATCATGGGCAGAATTTCACGGAGCAATATTGCTGGGAGAGAAAAGGCACCACCTGAGTGAGCCATGCTCAACAAAACTACCTAGGGCAGGAGCCCGGTTGCCCCCAGGCACTAGGCGTGTCAGGCCTCAGCATTGTAAGGAGAGTTCACTGAAGTCCCTGAGTGAAGTTTTCTCCGCTGTCCTACGTCTACGTTCCTAAAATTTACTCTGTGGTTTCTGATGATCCTGGGTTATGAACGGCCACCACTCACCGTTCTCCTTACACTCGTGCGTCTCCATCGACCTTAAAAGAAAGGGAGGACACGCAACTGCTGGCTGGTAAATTCAGCAAAGTTTGTCTCAACACAAGAGACAGCTCTGTGGTGACCCGTCTTCCATGGTAAAACATTTCCTAGCGAATAAGGTATCTTCCCATCGCAATGACAATATGAGAGAATTGCCACCGATGGATTTGCCCCTGTGCCTACAAACATCATCTTGAGGCCATACAGTAGTGAAGCACGGGAACCCAGGCGCTTCACCCTTTACCCTAGACCAGTGAAACTCAGAGAAGCACTATAGACCTGTGAGACATGACGTTGCTGGAAGCATCAGTGTACAGAGGCATGGGAACCTCGAAGGAGCTTTTTCCGTGTGAATAAAACGCAGGCTGAACTTCATAGCAGGTTCCAGATTCTCAGGAATTCCACGGGCTGCATTGCTCAGAGCTAGAACCCACTGCTTGGGGCACACTTGAACTGAAAAATCTTGCTGGACTCACGGCTTTCCCAAAGACCCAAGATTCTCAAAGAGCGAGCGTAAGGTTGACGGAAAAAAAAACTGCCGGTGGCGCCTTTTTGCCTTGAAACCGGCAAGAAGCAAGATTTTCCTTAAACCATGAATCTCAGAAACATTGTGATCGTGAAGGAAAACCAGGGAGAGCAGATGTACTTCCAATAATCCAACACTTAAATGAAACCTCAAACCTAAATCCTATCCTAAAACCAACCCTAATCCTAACCCTAACCTAGGTCAAAACCTAGCCCTAGGTCTAAACCTAAAAAGAGGTGTGACCCTCAGCCAAGGTCTAATTCTGAATACTCCTAAACTTAAACTGGACCCTAACCTAAGGCTCACCCTAAACCAAGCCCTAACCCTAACCATATGTCTACCCTAAGGCTAAGCCTAATCCTAACCCCAAATCTGATGTGAACATGCAGCTCCCCCTACAACTAACCTTACTCCTAACCGTCACCCTTTGCCTGAACCTAACTTAACTCTATCCATCACCTTCAATCCAAGCCTCCATATCACCGTTAATGTAATCCAATCCCTTAAACTAGACAGAGAGCTAAACTTATCCACAACCAAAACGGATGTAACACACAAGCCGCAAGCCTGACCCCAACTCTTAACCTCACACACTTTCTAACCCTCACACAAATATTAACCCTAACCCATACCTAAACAGTCAAGTTTACCATAAGCCTAAATGAGACAATAGGTTCTTTCATCCTTAAGCACTCTTACCTAAAACCTCACACTCACCCTACATTTCATCCACAACCTTACCATAACCCGAATCCTCACGCAGCCGTAACTCGAACCTGAACTCGAACACTGTCTCCAAACATGCCCACATGCCTGTACCTATGCCCGTTTAAAGTTAACCCTAAACCAAAATCTTCGGTCCCACTATTTTGCAGCATTTTAAAGAAGTACACTGGGAAAGCTTTTTCTGCAAGGAAGAAACTGCAGGCGGCGTGGCTGAAATGAGAATATCATGCTGCACGAGCTCTTTGCCCTCAGATGTAGAAGTGTCATCATTGGGCTTTATAGAGAAACGGGACTTTAATAAGTGATCGTCAACCTCTGTGAATTCCCTTTGTTCTAGACGCCTGAAATAAAGAGTTGTCCTGAGTCACATAAACCTCCACCGAGTGGTCTTAATGTGGCGCGGAAACATGCCGATATAAGAGAATTCCGAAGAAGGCTGAACGTCCACAATTGAATGGTCATTGCCAGAAATGAAGTGGCAGCCGGATCAGACTGGGAAACTTAAGCTTCCATTAGACAATGAAGATGTTTAGAATCTGGTACGTCCACAATTCACGGTTTCCTTAGATCCATGAAATTCCTTGTTGAATTTCAGTCAGAAAATGAAAACTCCGGAGCCTCTGTTCAGCAGGCCCGGGTTTAGCTCCCAGAGGCACACTGGTGCTCCTCTAGAATTTGGATAAAAATCGTTTTCACGGGAATAAGGAATCTTGATCAAGCCAGGTGGGTCTTGACAAACGAAATTGCTGCTTGTGCTGGCTATACTGACAAGCACCCACCTGTGCTAGTCCATGGCTTATTCAGCACAGGAATCTGCATCAATTGAGCCAAGACAAAGGAAAGCTCAGGGAGGCAGCACCCGTTTAGAAAAGCATTTGTACTTTGAAGAGTCGGCCAATGATGTGAAATGACATACCCATGGCAAATAGTTTTCATCATGGGCAGAATTTCACGGAGCAATATTGCTGGGAGAGAAAAGGCACCACCTGAGTGAGCCATGCTCAACAAAACTACCTAGGGCAGGAGCCCGGTTGCCCCCAGGCACTAGGCGTGTCAGGCCTCAGCATTGTAAGGAGAGTTCACTGAAGTCCCTGAGTGAAGTTTTCTCCGCTGTCCTACGTCTACGTTCCTAAAATTTACTCTGTGGTTTCTGATGATCCTGGGTTATGAACGGCCACCATTCACCGTTCTCCTTACACTCGTGCGTCTCCATCGACCTTAAAAGAAAGGGAGGACACGCAACTGCTGGCTGGTAAATTCAGCAAAGTTTGTCTCAACACAAGAGACAGCTCTGTGGTGACCCGTCTTCCATGGTAAAACATTTCCTAGCGAATAAGGTATCTTCCCATCGCAATGACAATATGAGAGAATTGCCACCGATGGATTTGCCGCTGTGCCTACAAACATCATCTTGAGGCCATACAGTAGTGAAGCACGGGAACCCAGGCGCTTCACCCTTTACCCTAGACCAGTGAAACTCAGAGAAGCACTATAGACCTGTGAGACATGACGTTGCTGGAAGCATCAGTGTACAGAGGCATGGGAACCTCGAAGGAGCTTCTTCCGTGTGAATAAAACGCAGGCTGAACTTCATAGCAGGTTCCAGATTCTCAGGAATTCCACGGGCTGTATTGCTCAGAGCTAGAACCCACTGCTTGGGGCACACTTGAACTGAAAAATCTTGCTGGACTCACGGCTTTCCCAAAGACCCAAGATTCTCAAAGAGCGAGCGTAAGGTTGACGGAAAAAAAAACTGCCGGTGGCGCCTTTTTGCCTTGAAACCGGCAAGAAGAAAGATTTTCCTTAAACCATGAATCTCAGAAACATTGTGATCGTGAAGGAAAACCAGGGAGAGCAGATGTACTTCCAATAATCCAACACTTAAATGAAAACTCAAACCTAAATCCTATCCTAAAACCAACCCTAATCCTAACCCTAACCTAGGTCAAAACCTAGCCCTAGGTCTAAACCTAAAAAGAGGTGTGACCCTCAGCCTAGGTCTAATTCTGTATACTCCTAAACTTAAACTGGACCCTAACCTAAGGCTCACCCTAAACCAAGCCCTAACCCTAACCATATGTCTACCCTAAGGCTAAGCCTAATCCTAACCCCAAATCTGATGTGAACATGCAGCTCCCACTACAACTAACCTTACTCCTAACCGTCACCCTTCGCCTGAACCTAACTTAACTCTATCCATCACCTTCAATCCAAGCCTCCATATCACCGTTAATGTAATCCAATCCCTTAAACTAGACAGAGAGCTAAACTTATCCACAACCAAAACGGATGTAACACACAAGCCGCAAGCCTGACCCCAACTCTTAACCTCGCACACTTTCTAACCCTCACACAAATATTAACCCTAACCCATACCTAAACAGTCAAGTTTACCATAAGCCTAAATGAGACAATAGGTTCTTTCATCCTTAAGCACTCTTACCTAAAACCTCACACTCACCCTACATTTCATCCACAACCTTACCACAACCCGAATCCTCACGCAGCCGTAACTCGAACCTGAACTCGAACACTGTCTCTAAACATGCCCACATGCCTGTACCTATGCCCGTTTAAAGTTAACCCTAAACCAAAATCTTCGGTCCCACTATTTTGCAGCATTTTAAAGAAGTACACTGGGAAAGCTTTTTCTGCAAGGAAGAAACTGCAGTCGGCGTGGCTGAAATGAGAATATCATGCTGCACGAGCTCTTTGCCCTCAGATGTAGAAGTGTCATCATTGGGCTTTATAGAGAAACGGGACTTTAATAAGTGATCGTCAACCTCTGTGAATTCCCTTTGTTCTAGACGCCTGAAATAAAGAGTTGTCCTGAGTCACATAAACCTCCACCGAGTGGTCTTAATGTGGCGCGGGAACATGCCGATATAAGAGAATTCCGAAGAAGGCTGAACGTCCACAATTGAATGGTCATTGCCAGAAATGAAGTGGCAGCCGGATCAGACTGGGAAACTTAAGCTTCCATTAGACAATGAAGATGTGAGAATCTGGTACGTCCACAATTCAGGTTTTCCTTAGATCCATGAAATTCCTTGTTGAATTTCAGTCAGAAAATGAAAACTCCGGAGCCTCTGTTCTGCAGGCCCGGGTTTAGCTCCCAGAGGCACACTGGTGCTCCTCTAGAATTTGGATAAAAATCGTTTTCACGGGAATAAGGAATCTTGATCAAGCCAGGTGGGTCTTGACAAACGAAATTGCTGCTTGTGCTGGCTATACTGACAAGCACCCACCTGTGCTAGTCCATGGCTTATTCAGCACAGGAATCTGCATCAATTGAGCCAAGACAAAGGAAAGCTCAGGGAGGCAGCACCCGTTTAGAAAAGCATTTGTACTTCGAAGAGTCGGCCAATGATGTGAAAAGACATACCCATGGCAAATAGTTTTCATCATGGGCAGAATTTCACGGTGCAATATTGCTGGGAGAGAAAAGGCACCACCTGAGTGAGCCATGCTCAACAAAACTACCTAGGGCAGGAGCCCGGTTGCCCCCAGGCACTAGGCGTGTCAGGCCTCAGCATTGTAAGGAGAGTTCACTGAAGTCCCTGAGTGAAGTTTTCTCCGCTGTCCTACGTCTACGTTCCTAAAATTTACTCTGTGGTTTCTGATGATCCTGGGTTATGAACGGCCACCATTCACCGTTCTCCTTACACTCGTGCGTCTCCATCGACCTTAAAAGAAAGGGAGGACACGCAACTGCTGGCTGGTAAATTCAGCAAAGATTGTCTCAACACAAGAGACAGCTCTGTGGTGACCCGTCTTCCATGGTAAAACATTTCCTAGCGAATAAGGTATCTTCCCATCGCAATGACAATATGAGAGAATTGCCACCGATGGATTTGCCGCTGTGCCTACAAACATCATCTTGAGGCCATACAGTAGTGAAGCACGGGAACCCAGGCGCTTCACCCTTTACCCTAGACCAGTGAAACTCAGAGAAGCACTATAGACCTGTGAGACATGACGTTGCTGGAAGCATCAGTGTACAGAGGCATGGGAACCTCGAAGGAGCTTCTTCCGTGTGAATAAAACGCAGGCTGAACTTCATAGCAGGTTCCAGATTCTCAGGAATTCCACGGGCTGTATTGCTCAGAGCTAGAACCCACTGCTTGTGGCACACTTGAACTGAAAAATCTTGCTGGACTCACGGCTTTCCCAAAGACCCAAGATTCTCAAAGAGCGAGCGTAAGGTTGACGGAAAAAAAACTGCCCGTGGCGCCTTTTTGCATTGAAACCGGCAAGAAGCAAGATTTTCCTTAAACCATGAATCTCAGAAACATTGTGATCGTGAAGGAAAACCAGGGAGAGCAGATGTACTTCCAATAATCCAACACTTAAATGAAACCTCAAACCTAAATCCCATCCTAAAACCAACCCTAATCCTAACCCTAACCTAGGTCAAAACCTAGCCCTAGGTCTAAACCTAAAAAGAGGTGTAACCCTAAGCCGAGGTCTAATTCTGTATACTCCTAAACTTAAACTGGACCCTAACCTAAGGCACACCCTAAACCAAGCCCTAACCCTAACCATATGTCTACCCTAAGGCTAAGCCTAATCCTAACCCCAAATCTGATGTGAACATGCAGCTCCCCCTACAACTAACCTTACTCCTAACCGTCACCCTTCGCCTGAACCTAACTTAACTCTATCCATCACCTTCAATCCAAGCCTCCATATCACCGTTAATGTAATCCAATCCCTTAAACTAGACAGAGAGCTAAACTTATCCACAACCAAAACGGATGTAACACACAAGCCGCAAGCCTGACCCCAACTCTTAACCTCGCACACTTTCTAACCCTCACACAAATATTAACCCTAACCCATACCTAAACAGTCAAGTTTACCATAAGCCTAAATGAGACAATAGGTTCTTTCATCCTTAAGCACTCTTACCTAAAACCTCACACTCACCCTACATTTCATCCACAACCTTACCACAACCCGAATCCTCACGCAGCCGTAACTCGAACCTGAACTCGAACATTGTCTCTAAACATGCCCACATGCCTGTACCTATGCCCGTTTAAAGTTAACCCTAAACCAAAATCTTCGGTCCCACTATTTTGCAGCATTTTAAAGAAGTACACTGGGAAAGCTTTTTCTGCAAGGAAGAAACTGCAGGCGGCGTGGCTGAAATGAGAATATCATGCTGCACGAGCTCTTTGCCCTCAGATGTAGAAGTGTCATCATTGGGCTTTATAGAGAAACGGGACTTTAATAAGTGATCATCAACCTCTGTGAATTCCCTTTGTTCTAGACGCCTGAAATAAAGAGTTGTCCTGAGTCACATAAACCTCCACCTAGTGGTCTTAATGTGGCGCGGGAACATGCCGATATAAGAGAATTCCGAAGAAGGCTGAACGTCCACAATTGAATGGTCATTGCCAGAAATGAAGTGGCAGCCGGATCAGACTGGGAAACTTAAGCTTCCATTAGACAATGAAGATGTGAGAATCTGGTACGTCCACAATTCAGGGTTTCCTTAGATCCATGAAATTCCTTGTTGAATTTCAGTCAGAAAATGAAAACTCCGGAGCCTCTGTTCTGCAGGCCCGGGTTTAGCTCCCAGAGGCACACTGGTGCTCCTCTAGAATTTGGATAAAAATCATTTTCACGGGAATAAGGAATCTTGATCAAGCCAGTTGGGTCTTGACAAACGAAATTGCTGCTTGTGCTGGCTATACTGACAAGCACCCACCTGTGCTAGTCCATGGCTTATTCAGCACAGGAATCTGCATCAATTGAGCCAAGACAAAGGAAAGCTCAGGGAGGCAGCACCCGTTTAGAAAAGCATTTGTACTTCGAAGAGTCGGCCAATGATGTGAAAAGACATACCCATGGCAAATAGTTTTCATCATGGGCAGAATTTCACGGAGCAATATTGCTGGGAGAGAAAAGGCACCACCTGAGTGAGCCATGCTCAACAAAACTACCTAGGGCAGGAGCCCGGTTGCCCCCAGGCACTAGGCGTGTCAGGCCTCAGCATTGTAAGGAGAGTTCACTGAAGTCCCTGAGTGAAGTTTTCTCCGCTGTCCTACGTCTACGTTCCTAAAATTTACTCTGTGGTTTCTGATGATCCTGGGTTATGAACGGCCACCATTCACCGTTCTCCTTACACTCGTGCGTCTCCATCGACCTTTAAAAGAAAGGGAGGACACGCAACTGCTGGCTGGTAAATTCAGCAAAGATTGTCTCAACACAAGAGACAGCTCTGTGGTGACCCGTCTTCCATGGTAAAACATTTCCTAGCGAATAAGGTATCTTCCCATCGCAATGACAATATGAGAGAATTGCCACCGATGGATTTGCCGCTGTGCCTACAAACATCATCTTGAGGCCATACAGTAGTGAAGCACGGGAACCCAGGCGCTTCACCCTTTACCCTAGACCAGTGAAACTCAGAGAAGCACTATAGACCTGTGAGACATGACGTTGCTGGAAGCATCAGTGTACAGAGGCATGGGAACCTCGAAGGAGCTTCTTCCGTGTGAATAAAACGCAGGCTGAACTTCATAGCAGGTTCCAGATTCTCAGGAATTCCACGGGCTGTATTGCTCAGATCTAGAACCCACTGCTTGGGGCACACTTGAACTGAAAAATCTTGCTGGACTCACGGCTTTCCCAAAGACCCAAGATTCTCAAAGAGCGAGCATAAGGTTGACGGAAAAAAAACTGCCGGTGGCGCCTTTTTGCCTTGAAACCGGCAAGAAGCAAGATTTTCCTTAAACCATGAATCTCAGAAACATTGTGATCGTGAAGGAAAACCAGGGAGAGCAGATGTACTTCCAATAATCCAACACTTAAATGAAACCTCAAACCTAAATCCTATCCTAAAACCAACCCTAATCCTAACCCTAACCTAGGTCAAAACCTAGCCCTAGGTCTAAACCTAAAAAGAGGTGTAACCCTAAGCCGAGGTCTAATTCTGTATACTCCTAAACTTAAACTGGACCCTAACCTAAAGCTCACCCTAAACCAAGCCCTAACCCTAACCATATGTCTACCCTAAGGCTAAGCCTAATCCTAACCCCAAATCTGATGTGAACATGCAGCTCCCCCTACAACTAACCTTACTCCTAACCGTCACCCTTCGCCTGAACCTAACTTAACTCTATCCATCACCTTCAATCCAAGCCTCCATATCACCGTTAATGTAATCCAATCCCTTAAACTAGACAGAGAGCTAAACTTATCCACAACCAAAACGGATGTAACACACAAGCCGCAAGCCTGACCCCAACTCTTAACCTCGCACACTTTCTAACCCTCACACAAATATTAACCCTAACCCATACCTAAAGAGTCAAGTTTACCATAAGCCTAAATGAGACAATAGGTTCTTTCATCCTTAAGCACTCTTACCTAAAACCTCACACTCACCCTACATTTCATCCACAACCTTACCACAACCCGAATCCTCACGCAGCCGTAACTCGAACCTGAACTCGAACACTGTCTCTAAACATGCCCACATGCCTGTACCTATGCCCGTTTAAAGTTAACCCTAAACCAAAATCTTCGGTCCCACTATTTTGCAGCATTTTAAAGAAGTACACTGGGAAAGCTTTTTCTGCAAGGAAGAAACTGCAGGCGGCGTGGCTGAAATGAGAATATCATGCTGCACGAGCTCTTTGCCCTCAGATGTAGAAGTGTCATCATTGGGCTTTATAGAGAAACGGGACTTTAATAAGTGATCATCAACCTCTGTGAATTCCCTTTGTTCTAGACGCCTGAAATAAAGAGTTGTCCTGAGTCACATAAACCTCCACCTAGTGGTCTTAATGTGGCGCGGGACCATGCCGATATAAGAGAATTCCGAAGAAGGCTGAACGTCCACAATTGAATGGTCATTGCCAGAAATGAAGTGGCAGCCGGATCAGACTGGGAAACTTAAGCTTCCATTAGACAATGAAGATGTGAGAATCTGGTACGTCCACAATACAGGGTTTCCTTAGATCCATGAAATTCCTTGTTGAATTTCAGTCAGAAAATGAAAACTCCGGAGCCTCAGTTCAGCAGGCCCGGGTTTAGCTCCCAGAGGCACACTGGTGCTCCTCTAGAATTTGGATAAAAATCGTTTTCACGGGAATAAGGAATCTTGATCAAGCCAGGTGGGTCTTGACAAACGAAATTGCTGCTTGTGCTGGCTATACTGACAAGCACGCACCTGTGCTAGTCCATGGCTTATTCAGCACAGGAATCTGCATCAATTGAGCCAAGACAAAGGAAAGCTCAGGGAGGCAGCACCCGTTTAGAAAAGCATTTGTACTTCGAAGAGTCGGCCAATGATGTGAAAAGACATACCCATGGCAAATAGTTTTCATCATGGGCAGAATTTCATGGAGCAATATTGCTGGGAGAGAAAAGGCACCACCTGAGTGAGCCATGCTCAACAAAACTACCTAGGGCAGGAGCCCGGTTGCCCCCAGGCACTAGGCGTGTCAGGCCTCAGCATTGTAAGGAGAGTTCACTGAAGTCCCTGAGTGAAGTTTTCTCCGCTGTCCTACGTCTACGTTCCTAAAATTTACTCTGTGGTTTCTGATGATCCTGGGTCATGAATGGCCACCATTCACCGTTCTCCTTACACTCGTGCGTATCCATCGACCTTAAAAGAAAGGGAGGACACACAACTGCTGGCTGGTAAATTCAGCAAAGATTGTCTCAACACAAGAGACAGCCCTGTGGTGACCCGTCTTCCATGGTAAAACATTTCCTAGCGAATAAGGTATCTTCCCATCGCAATGACAATATGAGAGAATTGCCACCGATGGATTTGCCGCTGTGCCTACAAACATCATCTTGAGGCCATACAGTAGTGAAGCACGGGAACCCAGGCGCTTCACCCTTTACCCTAGACCAGTGAAACTCAGAGAAGCACTATAGACCTGTGAGACATGACGTTGCTGGAAGCATCAGTGTACAGAGGCATGGGAACCTCGAAGGAGCTTCTTCCGTGTGAATAAAACGCAGGCTGAACTTCATAGCAGGTTCCAGATTCTCAGGAATTCCACGGGCTGCATTGCTCAGAGCTAGAACCCACTGCTTGGGGCACACTTGAACTGAAAAATCTTGCTGGACTCACGACTTTCCCAAAGACCCAAGATTCTCAAAGAGCGAGCGTAAGGTTGACGGAAAAAAAACTGCCGGTGGCGCCTTTTTGCCTTGAAACCGGCAAGAAGCAAGATTTTCCTTAAACCATGAATCTCAGAAACATTGTGATCGTGAAGGAAAACCAGGGAGAGCAGATGTACTTCCAATAATCCAACACTTAAATGAAACCTCAAACCTAAATCCCATCCTAAAACCAACCCTAATCCTAACCCTAACCTAGGTCAAAACCTAGCCCTAGGTCTAAACCTAAAAAGAGGTGTAACCCTAAGCCGAGGTCTAATTCTGTATACTCCTAAACTTAAAATGGACCCTAACTTAAGGCTCACCCTAAACCAAGCCCTAACCCTAACCATATGTCTACCCTAAGGCTAAGCCTAATCCTAACCCCAAATCTGATGTGAACATGCAGCTCCCCCTACAACTAACCTTACTCCTAACCGTCACCCTTCGCCTGAACCTAACTTAACTCTATCCATCACCTTCAATCCAAGCCTCCATATCACCGTTAATGTAATCCAATCCCTTAAACTAGACAGAGAGCTAAACTTATCCACAACCAAAACGGATGTAACACACAAGCCGCAAGCCTGACCCCAACTCTTAACCTCGCACACTTTCTAACCCTCACACAAATATTAACCCTAACCCATACCTAAAGAGTCAAGTTTACCATAAGCCTAAATGAGACAATAGGTTCTTTCATCCTTAAGCACTCTTACCTAAAACCTCACACTCACCCTACATTTCATCCACAACCTTACCACAACCCGAATCCTCACGCAGCCCTAACTCGAACCTGAACTCGAACACTGTCTCTAAACATGCCCACATGCCTGTACCTATGCCCGTTTAAAGTTAACCCTAACCAAAATCTTCGGTCCCACTATTTTGCAGCATTTTAAAGAAGTACACTGGGAAAGCTTTTTCTGCAAGGAAGAAACTGCAGGCGGCGTGGCTGAAATGAGAATATCATGCTGCACGAGCTCTTTGCCCTCAGATGTAGAAGTGTCATCATTGGGCTTTATAGAGAAACGGGACTTTAATAAGTGATCATCAACCTCTGTGAATTCCCTTTGTTCTATACGCCTGAAATAAAGAGTTGTCCTGAGTCACATAAACCTCCACCGAGTGGTCTTAATGTGGCGCGGGAACATGCCGATATAAGAGAATTCCGAAGAAGGCTGAACGTCCACAATTGAATGGTCATTGCCAGAAATGAAGTGGCAGCCGGATCAGACTGGGAAACTTAAGCTTCCATTAGACAATGAAGATGTGAGAATCTGGTACGTCCACAATACAGGGTTTCCTTAGATCCTTGAAATTCCTTGTTGAATTTCAGTTAGAAAATGAAAACTCCGGAGCCTCTGTTCAGCAGGCCCGGGTTTAGCTCCCAGAGGCACACTGGTGCTCCTCTAGAATTTGGATAAAAATCGTTTTCACGGGAATAAGGAATCTTGATCAAGCCAGGTGGGTCTTGACAAACGAAATTGCTGCTTGTGCTGGCTATACTGACAAGCACCCACCTGTGCTAGTCCATGGCTTATTCAGCACAGGAATCTGCATCAATTGAGCCAAGACAAAGGAAAGCTCAGGGAGGCAGCACCCGTTTAGAAAAGCATTTGTACTTCGAAGAGTCGGCCAATGATGTGAAAAGACATACCCATGGCAAATAGTTTTCATCATGGGCAGAATTTCACGGAGCAATATTGCTGGGAGAGAAAAGGCACCACCTGAGTGAGCCATGCTCAACAAAACTACCTAGGGCAGGAGCCCGGTTGCCCCCAGGCACTAGGCGTGTCAGGCCTCAGCATTGTAAGGAGAGTTCACTGAAGTCCCTGAGTGAAGTTTTCTCCGCTGTCCTACGTCTACGTTCCTAAAATTTACTCTGTGGTTTCTGATGATCCTGTGTTATGTACGGCCACCATTCACCGTTCTCCTTACACTCGTGCGTCTCCATCGACCTTAAAAGAAAGGGAGGACACACAACTGCTGGCTGGTAAATTCAGCAAAGTTTGACTCAACACAAGAGACAGCTCTGTGGTGACCCGTCTTCCATGGTAAAACAATTCCTAGCGAATAAGGTATCTTCCCATCGCAATGACAATATGAGAGAATTGCCACCTATGGATATGCCGCTGTGCCTACAAACATCATCTTGAGGCCATACAGTAGTGAAGCACGGGAACCCAGGCGCTTCACCCTTTACCCTAGACCAGTGAAACTCAGAGAAGCACTATAGACCTGTGAGACATGACGTTGCTGGAAGCATCAGTGTACAGAGGCATGGGAACCTCGAAGGAGCTTCTTCCGTGTGAATAAAACGCAGGCTGAACTTCATAGCAGGTTCCAGATTCTCAGGAATTCCACGGGCTGTATTGCTCAGAGCTAGAACCCAGTGCTTGGGGCACACTTGAACTGAAAAATCTTGCTGGACTCACGGCTTTCCCAAAGACCCAAGATTCTCAAAGAGCGAGCGTAAGGTTGACGGAAAAAAAACTGCCGGTGGCGCCTTTTTGCCTTGAAACCGGCAAGAAGCAAGATTTTCCTTAAACCATGAATCTCAGAAACATTGTGATCGTGAAGGAAAACCAGGGAGAGCAGATGTACTTCCAATAATCCAACACTTAAATGAAACCTCAAACCTAAATCCCATCCTAAAACCAACCCCAATCCTAACCCTAACCTAGGTCAAAACCTAGCCCTAGGTCTAAACCTAAAAAGAGATGTAACCCTAAGCCGAGGTCTAATTCTGTATACTACTAAACTTAAACTGAACCCTAACCTAAGGCTCAACCTAAACCAAGCCCTAACCCTAACCATATGTCTACCCTAAGGCTAAGCCTAATCCTAACCCCAAATCTGATGTGAACATGCAGCTCCCCCTACAACTAACCTTACTCCTAACCGTCACCCTTCGCCTGAACCTAACTTAACTCTATCCATCACCTTCAATCCAAGCCTCCATATCACCGTTAATGTAATCCAATCCCTTAAACTAGACAGAGAGCTAAACTTATCCACAACCAAAACGGATGTAACACACAAGCCGCAAGCCTGACCCCAACTCTTAACCTCGCACACTTTCTAACCCTCACACAAATATTAACCCTAACCCATACCTAAACAATCAAGTTTACCATAAGCCTAAATGAGACAATAGGTTCTTTCATCCTTAAGCACTCTTACCTAAAACCTCACACTCACCCTACATTTCATCCACAACCTTACCACAACCCGAATCCTCACGCAGCCGTAACTCGAACCTGAACTCGAACACTGTCGATAAACATGCCCACATGCCTGTACCTATGCCCGTTTAAAGTTAACCCTAAACCAAAATCTTCGGTCCCACTATTTTGCAGCATTTTAAAGAAGTACACTGGGAAAGCTTTTTCTGCAAGGAAGAAACTGCAGGCGGCGTGGCTGAAATGAGAATATCATGCTGCACGAGCTCTTTGCCCTCAGATGTAGAAGTGTCATCATTGGGCTTTATAGAGAAATGGGACTTTAATAAGTGATCATCAACCTCTGTGAATTCCCTTTGTTCTAGACGCCTGAAATAAAGAGGTGTCCTGAGTCACATAAACCTCCACCGAGTGGTCTTAATGTGGCGCGGGAACATGCCGATATAAGAGAATTCCGAAGAAGGCTGAACGTCCACAATTGAATGGTCATTGCCAGAAATGAAGTGGCAGCCGGATCAGACTGGGAAACTTAAGCTTCCATTAGACAATGAAGATGTGAGAATCTGGTACGTCCACAATTCAGGGTTTCCTTAGATCCATGAAATTCCTTGTTGAATTTCAGTCAGAAAATGAAAACTCCGGAGCCTCTGTTCAGCAGGCCCGGGTTTAGCTCCCAGAGGCACACTGGTGCTCCTCTAGAATTTGGATAAAAATCGTTTTCACGGGAATAAGGAATCTTGATCAAGCCAGGTGGGTCTTGACAAACGAAATTGCTGCTTGTGCTGGCTATACTGAGAAGCACCCACCTGTGCTAGTCCATGGCTTATTCAGCACAGGAATCTGCAACAATTGAGCCAAGACAAAGGAAAGCTCAGGGAGGCAGCACCCGTTTAGGAAAGCATTTGTACTTCGAAGAGTCGGCCAATGATGTGAAAAGACATACCCATGGCAATAGTTTTCATCATGGGCAGAATTTCACGGAGCAATATTGCTGGGAGAGAAAAGGCACCACCTGAGTGAGCCATGCTCAACAAAACTACCTAGGGCAGGAGCCCGGTTGCCCCCAGGCACTAGGCGTGTCAGGCCTCAGCATTGTAAGGAGAGTTCACTGAAGTCCCTGAGTGAAGTTTTCTCCGCTGTCCTACGTCTACGTTCCTAAAATTTACTCTGTGGTTTCTGATGATCCTGGGTTATGAACGGCCACCATTCACCGTTCTCCTTACACTCGTGCGTCTCCATCGACCTTAAAAGAAAGGGAGGACACACAACTGCTGGCTGGTAAATTCAGCAAAGATTGTCTCAACACAAGAGACAGCTCTGTGGTGACCCGTCTTCCATGGTAAAACATTTCCTAGCGAATAAGGTATCTTCCCATCGCAATGACAATATGAGAGAATTGCCACCGATGGATTTGCCGCTGTGCCTACAAACATCATCTTGAGGCCATACAGTAGTGAAGCACGGGAACCCAGGCGCTTCACCCTTTACCCTAGACCAGTGAAACTCAGAGAAGCACTATAGACCTGTGAGACATGACGTTGCTGGAAGCATCAGTGTACAGAGGCATGGGAACCTCGAAGGAGCTCCTTCCGTGTGAATAAAACGAAGGCTGAACTTCATAGCAGGTTCCAGATTCTCAGGAATTCCACGGGCTGTATTGCTCAGAGCTAGAACCCACTGCTTGGGGCACACTTGAACTGAAAAATCTTGCTGGACTCACGGCTTTCCCAAAGACCCAAGATTCTCAAAGAGCGAGCGTAAGGTTGACGGAAAAAAAACTGCCGGTGGCGCCTTTTTGCCTTGAAACCGGCAAGAAGCAAGATTTTCCTTAAACCATGAATCTCAGAAACATTGTGATCGTGAAGGAAAACCAGGGAGAGCAGATGTACTTCCAATAATCCAACACTTAAATGAAACCTCAAACCTAAATCCCATCCTAAAACCAACCCTAATCCTAACCCTAACCTAGGTCAAAACCTAGCCCTAGGTCTAAACCTAAAAAGAGGTGTAACCCTAAGCCTAGGTCTAATTCTGTATACTCCTAAACTTAAACTGAACCCTAACCTAAGGCTCACCCTAAACCAAGCCCTAACCCTAACCATATGTCTACCCTAAGGCTAAGCCTAATCCTAACCCCAAATCTGATGTGAACATGCAGCTCCCCCTACAACTAACCTTACTCCTAACCGTCACCCTTCGCCTGAACCTAACTTAACTCTATCCATCACCTTCAATCCAAGCCTCCATATCACCGTTAATGTAATCCAATCCCTTAAACTAGACAGAGAGCTAAACTTATCCACAACCAAAACGGATGTAACACACAAGCCGCAAGCCTGACCCCAACTCTTAACCTCGCACACTTTCTAACCCTCACACAAATATTAACCCTAACCCATACCTAAACAGTCAAGTTTACCATAAGCCTAAATGAGACAATAGGTTCTTTCATCCTTAAGCACTCTTACCTAAAACCTCACACTCACCCTACATTTCATCCACAACCTTACCATAACCCGAATCCTCACGCAGCCGTAACTCGAACCTGAACTCGAACACTGTCTCTAAACATGCCCACATGCCTGTACCTATGCCCGTTTAAAGTTAACCCTAAACCAAAATCTTCGGTCCCACTATTTTGCAGCATTTTAAAGAAGTACACTGGGAAAGCTTTTTCTGCAAGGAAGAAACTGCAGGCGGCGTGGCTGAAATGAGAATATCATGCTGCACGAGCTCTTTGCCCTCAGATGTAGAAGTGTCATCATTGGGCTTTATAGAGAAACGGGACTTTAATAAGTGATCATCAACCTCTGTGAATTCCCTTTGTTCTAGACGCCTGAAATAAAGAGTTGTCCTGAGTCACATAAACCTCCACCGAGTGGTCTTAATGTGGCGCGGGAACATGCCGATATAAGAGAATTCCGAAGAAGGCTGAACGTCCACAATTGAATGGTCATTGCCAGAAATGAAGTGGCAGCCGGATCAGACTGGGAAACTTAAGCTTCCATTAGACAATGAAGATGTGAGAATCTGGTACGTCCACAATTCAGGGTTTCCTTAGATCCATGAAATTCCTTGTTGAATTTCAGTCAGAAAATGAAAACTCCGGAGCCTCTGTTCAGCAGGCCCGGGTTTAGCTCCCAGAGGCACACTGGTGCTCCTCTAGAATTTGGATAAAAATCGTTTTCACGGGTATAAGGAATCTTGATCAAGCCAGATGGGTCTTGACAAACGAAATTGCTGCTTGTGCTGGCTATACTGACAAGCACCCACCTGTGCTAGTCCATGGCTTATTCAGCACAGGAATCTGCATCAATTGAGCCAAGACAAAGGAAAGCTCAGGGAGGCAGCACCCGTTTAGGAAAGCATTTGTACTTCGAAGAGTCGGCCAATGATGTGAAAAGACATACCCATGGCAATAGTTTTCATCATTGGCAGAATTTCACGGAGCAATATTGCTGGGAGAGAAAAGGCACCACCTGAGTGAGCCATGCTCAACAAAACTACCTAGGGCAGGAGCCCGGTTGCCCCCAGGCACTAGGCGTGTCAGGCCTCAGCATTGTAAGGAGAGTTCACTGAAGTCCCTGAGTGAAGTTTTCTCCGCTGTCCTACGTCTACGTTCCTAAAATTTACTCTGTGGTTTCTGATGATCCTGGGTTATGAACGGCCACCATTCACCGTTCTCCTTACACTCGTGCGTCTCCATCGACCTTAAAAGAAAGGGAGGACACACAACTGCTGGCTGGTAAATTCAGCAAAGATTGTCTCAACACAAGAGACAGCTCTGTGGTGACCCGTCTTCCATGGTAAAACATTTCCTAGCGAATAAGGTATCTTCCCATCGCAATGACAATATGAGAGAATTGCCACCGATGGATTTGCCGCTGTGCCTACAAACATCATCTTGAGGCCATACAGTAGTGAAGCACGGGAACCCAGGCGCTTCACCCTTTACCCTAGACCAGTGAAACTCAGAGAAGCACTATAGACCTGTGAGACATGACGTTGCTGGAAGCATCAGTGTACAGAGGCATGGGAACCTCGAAGGAGCTTCTTCCGTGTGAATAAAACGAAGGCTGAACTTCATAGCAGGTTCCAGATTCTCAGGAATTCCACAGGCTGTATTGCTCAGAGCTAGAACCCACTGCTTGGGGCACACTTGAACTGAAAAATCTTGCTGGACTCACGGCTTTCCCAAAGACCCAAGATTCTCAAAGAGCGAGCGTAAGGTTGACGGAAAAAAAACTGCCGGTGGCGCCTTTTTGCCTTGAAACCGGCAAGAAGCAAGATTTTCCTTAAACCATGAATCTCAGAAACATTGTGATCGTGAAGGAAAACCAGGGAGAGCAGATGTACTTCCAATAATCCAACACTTAAATGAAACCTCAAACCTAAATCCCATCCTAAAACCAACCCTAATCCTAACCCTAACCTAGGTCAAAACCTAGCCCTAGGTCTAAACCTAAAAAGAGGTGTAACCCTAAGCCGAGGTCTAATTCTGTATACTCCTAAACTTAAACTGGACCCTAACCTAAGGCTCACCCTAAACCAAGCCCTAACCCTAACCATATGTCTACCCTAAGGCTAAGCCTAATCCTAACCCCAAATCTGATGTGAACATGCAGCTCCCCCTACAACTAACCTTACTCCTAACCGTCACCCTTCGCCTGAACCTAACTTAACTCTATCCATCACCTTCAATCCAAGCCTCCATATCACCGTTAATGTAATCCAATCCCTTAAACTAGACAGAGAGCTAAACTTATCCACAACCAAAACGGATGTAACACACAAGCCGCAAGCCTGACCCCAACCCTTAACCTCGCACACTTTCTAACCCTCACACAAATATTAACCCTAACCCATACCTAAACAGTCAAGTTTACCATAAGCCTAAATGAGACAATAGGTTCTTTCATCCTTAAGCACTCTTACCTAAAACCTCACACTCACCCTACATTTCATCCACAACCTTACCATAACCCGAATCCTCACGCAGCCGTAACTCGAACCTGAACTCGAACACTGTCTCTAAACATGCCCACATGCCTGTACCTATGCCCGTTTAAAGTTAACCCTAAACCAAAATCTTCGGTCCCACTATTTTGCAGCATTTTAAAGAAGAACACTGGGAAAGCTTTTTCTGCAAGGAAGAAACTGCAGGCGGCGTGGCTGAAATGAGAATATCATGCTGCACGAGCTCTTTGCCCTCAGATGTAGAAGTGTCATCATTGGGCTTTATAGAGAAACGGGACTTTAATAAGTGATCATCAACCTCTGTGAATTCCCTTTGTTCTAGACGCCTGAAATAAAGAGTTGTCCTGAGTCACATAAACCTCCACCGAGTGGGCTTAATGTGGCGCGGGAACATGCCGATATAAGAGAATTCCGAAGAAGGCTGAAAGTCCACAATTGAATGGTCATTGCCAGAAATGAAGTGGCTTCCGGATCAGACTGGGAAACTTAAGCTTCCATTAGACAATGAAGATGTGAGAATCTGGTACATCCACAATTCAGGGTTTCCTTCGATCCATGAAATTCCTTGTTGAATTTCAGTCAGAAAATGAAAACTCCGGAGCCTCTGTTCAGCAGGCCCGGGTTTAGCTCCCAGAGGCACACTGGTGCTCCTCTAGAATTTGGATAAAAATCGTTTTCACGGGAATAAGGAATCTTGATCAAGCCAGGTGGGTCTTGACAAACGAAATTGCTGCTTGTGCTGTCTATACTGACAAGCACCCACCTGTGCTAGTCCATGGCTTATTCAGCACAGGAATCTGCATCAATTGAGCCAAGACAAAGGAAAGCTCAGGGAGGCAGCACCCGTTTAGAAAAGCATTTGTACTTCGAAGAGTCGGCCAATGATGTGAAAAGACATACCCATGGCAAATAGTTTTCATCATGGGCAGAATTTCACGGAGCAATATTGCTGGGAGAGAAAAGGCACCACCTGAGTGAGCCATGCTCAACAAAACTACCTAGGGCAGGAGCCCAGTTGCCCCTAGGCACTAGGCGTGTCAGGCCTCAGCATTGTAAGGAGAGTTCACTGAAGTCCCTGAGTGAAGTTTTCTCCGCTGTCCTACGTCTACGTTCCTAAAATTTACTCTGTGGTTTCTGATGATCCTGGGTTATGAACGGCCACCATTCACCGTTCTCCTTACACTCGTGCGTCTCCATCGACCTTAAAAGAAAGGGAGGACACACAACTGCTGGCTGGTAAATTCAGCAAAGTTTGTCTCAACACAAGAGACAGCTCTGTGGTGACCCGTCTTCCATGGTAAAACATTTCCTAGCGAATAAGGTATCTTCCCATCGCAATGACAATATGAGAGAATTGCCACCGATGGATTTGCCGCTGTGCCTACAAACATCATCTTGAGGCCATACAGTAGTGAAGCACGGGAACCCAGGCGCTTCACCCTTTACCCTAGACCAGTGAAACTCAGAGAAGCACTATAGACCTGTGAGACATGACGTTGCTGGAAGCATCAGTGTACAGAGGCATGGGAACCTCGAAGGAGCTTCTTCCGTGTGAATAAAACGCAGGCTGAACTTCATAGCAGGTTCCAGATTCTCAGGAATTCCACGGGCTGTATTGCTCAGAGCTAGAACCCACTGCTTGGGGCACACTTGAACTGAAAAATCTTGCTGGACTCACGGCTTTCCCAAAGACCCAAGATTCTCAAAGAGCGAGCGTAAGGTTGACGGAAAAAAAACTGCCGGTGGCGCCTTTTTGCCTTGAAACCGGCAAGAAGCAAGATTTTCCTTAAACCATGAATCTCAGAAACATTGTGATCGTGAAGGAAAACCAGGGAGAGCAGATGTACTTCCAATAATCCAACACTTAAATGAAACCTCAAACCTAAATCCTATCCTAAAACCAACCCTAATCCTAACCCTAACCTAGGTCAAAACCTAGCCCTAGGTCTAAACCTAAAAAGAGGTGTAACCCTAAGCCTAGGTCTACTTCTGTATACTCCTAAACTTAAACTGGACCCTAACCTAAGGCTCACCCTAAACCAAGCCCTAACCCTAACCATATGTCTACCCTAAGGCTAAGCCTAATCCTAACCCCAAATCTGATGTGAACATGCAGCTCCCCCTACAACTAACCTTACTCCTAACCGTCACCCTTCGCCTGAACCTAACTTACTCTATCCATCACCTTCAATCCAAGCCTCCATATCACCGTTAATGTAATCCAATCTCTTAAACTAGACAGAGAGCTAAACTTATCCACAACCAAAACGGATGTAACACCCAAGCCGCAAGCCTGACCCCAACTCTTAACCTCGCACACTTTCTAACCCTCACACAAATATTAACCCTAACCCATACCTAAACAGTCAAGTTTACCATAAGCCTAAATGAGACAATAGGTTCTTTCATCCTTAAGCACTCTTACCTAAAACCTCACACTCACCCTACATTTCATCCACAACCTTACCATAACCCGAATCCTCACGCAGCCGTAACTCGAACCTGAACTCGAACACTGTCTCTAAACATGCCCACATGCCTGTACCTATGCCCGTTTAAAGTTAACCCTAAACCAAAATCTTCGGTCCCACTATTTTGCAGCATTTTAAAGAAGTACACTGGGAAAGCTTTTTCTGCAAGGAAGAAACTGCAGGCGGCGTGGCTGAAATGAGAATATCATGCTGCACGAGCTCTTTGCCCTCAGATGTAGAAGTGTCATCATTGGGCTTTATAGAGAAACGGGACTTTAATAAGTGATCATCAACCTCTGTGAATTCCCTTTGTTCTAGACGCCTGAAATAAAGAGTTGTCCTGAGTCACATAAACCTCCACCGAGTGGTCTTAATGTGGCGCGGGAACATGCCGATATAAGAGAATTCCGAAGAAGGCTGAACGTCCACAATTGAATGGTCATTGCCAGAAATGAAGTGGCAGCCGGATCAGACTGGGAAACTTAAGCTTCCATTAGACAATGAAGATGTGAGAATCTGGTACGTCCACAATTCACGGTTTCCTTAGATCCATGAAATTCCTTGTTGAATTTCAGTCAGAAAATGAAAACTCCGGAGCCTCTGTTCAGCAGGCCCGGGTTTAGCTCCCAGAGGCACACTGGTGCTCCTCTAGAATTTGGATAAAAATCGTTTTCACGGGAATAAGGAATCTTGATCAAGCCAGGTGGGTCTTGACAAACGAAATTGCTGCTTGTGCTGGCTATACTGACAAGCACCCACCTGTGCTAGTCCATGGCTTATTCAGCACAGGAATCTGCATCAATTGAGCCAAGACAAAGGAAAGCTCAGGGAGGCAGCACCCGTTTAGAAAAGCATTTGTACTTCGAAGAGTCGGCCAATGATGTGAAAAGACATACCCATGGCAAATAGTTTTCATCATGGGCAGAATTTCACGGAGCAATATTGCTGGGAGAGAAAAGGCACCACCTGAGTGAGCCATGCTCAACAAAACTACCTAGGGCAGGAGCCCGGTTGCCCCCAGGCACTAGGCGTGTCAGGCCTCAGCATTGTAAGGAGAGTTCACTGAAGTCCCTGAGTGAAGTTTTCTCCGCTGTCCTACGTCTACGTTCCTAAAATTTACTCTGTGGTTTCTGATGATCCTGGGTTATGAACGGCCACCATTCACCGTTCTCCTTACACTCGTGCGTCTCCATCGACCTTAAAAGAAAGGGAGGACACGCAACTGCTGGCTGGTAAATTCAGCAAAGTTTGTCTCAACACAAGAGACAGCTCTGTGGTGACCCGTCTTCCATGGTAAAACATTTCCTAGCGAATAAGGTATCTTCCCATCGCAATGACAATATGAGAGAATTGCCACCGATGGATTTGCCGCTGTGCCTACAAACATCATCTTGAGGCCATACAGTAGTGAAGCACGGGAACCCAGGCGCTTCACCCTTTACCCTAGACCAGTGAAACTCAGAGAAGCACTATAGACCTGTGAGACATGACGTTGTTGGAAGCATCAGTGTACAGAGGCATGGGAACCTCGAAGGAGCTTCTTCCGTGTGAATAAAACGCAGGCTGAACTTCATAGCAGGTTCCAGATTCTCAGGAATTCCACGGGCTGTATTGCTCAGAGCTAGAACCCACTGCTTGGGGCACACTTGAACTGAAAAATCTTGCTGGACTCACGGCTTTCCCAAAGACCCAAGATTCTCAAAGAGCGAGCGTAAGGTTGACGGAAAAAAAACTGCCGGTGGCGCCTTTTTGCCTTGAAACCGGCAAGAAGCAAGATTTTCCTTAAACCATGAATCTCAGAAACATTGTGATCGTGAAGGAAAACCAGGGAGAGCAGATGTACTTCCAATAATCCAACACTTAAATGAAACCTCAAACCTAAATCCTATCCTAAAACCAACCCTAATCCTAACCCTAACCTAGGTCAAAACCTAGCCCTAGGTCTAAACCTAAAAAGAGGTGTAACCCTAAGCCTAGGTCTAATTCTGTATACTCCTAAACTTAAACTGGACCCTAACCTAAGGCTCACCCTAAACCAAGCCCTAACCCTAACCATATGTCTACCCTAAGGCTAAGCCTAATCCTAACCCCAAATCTGATGTGAACATGCAGCTCCCCCTACAACTAACCTTACTCCTAACTGTCACCCTTCGCCTGAACCTAACTTAACTCTATCCATCAACTTCAATCCAAGCCTCCATATCACAGTTAATGTAATCCAATCCCTTAAACTAGACAGAGAGCTAAACTTATCCACAACCAAAACGGATGTAACACACAAGCCGCAAGCCTGACCCCAACTCTTAACCTCGCACATTTTCTAACCCTCACACAAATATTAACCCTAACCCATACCTAAACAGTCAAGTTTACCATAAGCCTAAATGAGACAATAGGTTCTTTCATCCTTAAGCACTCTTACCTAAAACCTCACACTCACCCTACATTTCATCCACAACCTTTCCATAACCCGAATCCTCACGCAGCCGTAACTCGAACCTGAACTCGAACACTGTCTCTAAACATGCCCACATGCCTGTACCTATGCCCGTTTAAAGTTAACCCTAAACCAAAATCTTCGGTCCCACTATTTTGCAGCATTTTAAAGAAGTACACTGGGAAAGCTTTTTCTGCAAGGAAGAAACTGCAGGCGGCGTGGCTGAAATGAGAATATCATGCTGCACGAGCTCTTTGCCCTCAGATGTAGAAGTGTCATCATTGGGCTTTATAGAGAAACGGGACTTTAATAAGTGATCATCAACCTCTGTGAATTCCCTTTGTTCTAGACGCCTGAAATAAAGAGTTGTCCTGAGTCACATAAACCTCCACCGAGTGGTCTTAATGTGGCGCGGGAACATGCCGATATAAGAGAATTCCGAAGAAGGCTGAAAGTCCACAATTGAATGGTCATTGCCAGAAATGAAGTGGCAGCCGGATCAGACTGGGAAACTTAAGCTTCCATTAGACAATGAAGATGTGAGAATCTGGTACGTCCACAATTCACGGTTTCCTTAGATCCATGAAATTCCTTGTTGAATTTCAGTCAGAAAATGAAAACTCCGGAGCCTCTGTTCAGCAGGCCCGGGTTTAGCTCCCAGAGGCACACTGGTGCTCCTCTAGAATTTGGATAAAAATCGTTTTCACGGGAATAAGGAATCTTGATCAAGCCAGGTGGGTCTTGACAAACGAAATTGCTGCTTGTGCTGGCTATACTGACAAGCACCCACCTGTGCTAGTCCATGGCTTATTCAGCACAGGAATCTGCATCAATTGAGCCAAGACAAAGGAAAGCTCAGGGAGGCAGCACCCGTTTAGAAAAGCATTTGTACTTCGAAGAGTCGGCCAATGATGTGAAAAGACATACCCATGGCAAATAGTTTTCATCATGGGCAGAATTTCACGGAGCAATATTGCTGGGAGAGAAAAGGCACCACCTGAGTGAGCCATGCTCAACAAAACTACCTAGGGCAGGAGCCCGGTTGCCCCCAGGCACTAGGCGTGTCAGGCCTCAGCATTGTAAGGAGAGTTCACTGAAGTCCCTGAGTGAACTTTTCTCCGCTGTCCTACGTCTACGTTCCTAAAATTTACTCTGTGGTTTCTGATGATCCTGGGTTATGAACGGCCACCATTCACCGTTCTCCTTACACTCGTGCGTCTCCATCGACCTTAAAAGAAAGGGAGGACACGCAACTGCTGGCTGGTAAATTCAGCAAAGTTTGTCTCAACACAAGAGACAGCTCTGTGGTGACCCGTCTTCCATGGTAAAACATTTCCTAGCGAATAAGGTATCTTCCCATCGCAATGACAATATGAGAGAATTGCCACCGATGGATTTGCCGCTGTGCCTACAAACATCATCTTGAGGCCATACAGTAGTGAAGCACGGGAACCCAGGCACTTCACCCTTTACCCTAGACCAGTGAAACTCAGAGAAGCACTATAGACCTGTGAGACATAACGTTGCTGGAAGCATCAGTGTACAGAGGCATGGGAACCTCGAAGGAGCTTCTTCCGTGTGAATAAAACGCAGGCTGAACTTCATAGCAGGTTCCAGATTCTCAGGAATTCCACGGGCTGTATTGCTCAGAGCTAGAACCCACTGCTTTGGGCACACTTGAACTGAAAAATCTTGCTGGACTCACGACTTTCCCAAAGACCCAAGATTCTCAAAGAGCGAGCGTAAGGTTGAAGGAAAAAAAACTGCCGGTGGCGCCTTTTTGCCTTGAAACCGGCAAGAAGCAAGATTTTCCTTAAACCATGAATCTCAGAAACATTGTGATCGTGAAGGAAAACCAGGGAGAGCAGATGTACTTCCAATAATCCAACACTTAAATGAAACCTCAAACCTAAGTCCTATCCTAAAACCACCCTAATCCTAACCCTAACCTAGGTCAAAACCTAGCCCTAGGTCTAAACCTAAAAAGAGGTGTAACCCTAAGCCTAGGTCTAATTCTGTATACTCCTAAACTTAAACTGGACCCTAACCTAAGGCTCACCCTAAACCAAGCCCTAACCCTAACCATATGTCTACCCTAAGGCTAAGCCTAATCCTAACCCCAAATCTGATGTGAACATGCAGCTCCCCCTACAACTAACCTTACTCCTAACCGTCACCCTTCGCCTGAACCTAACTTAACTCTATCCATCACCTTCAATCCAAGCCTCCATATCACCGTTAATGTAATCCAATCCCTTAAACTAGACAGAGAGCTAAACTTATCCACAACCAAAACGGATGTAACACACAAGCCGCAAGCCTGACCCCAACTCTTAACCTCGCACACTTTCTAACCCTCACACAAATATTAACCCTAACCCATACCTAAACAGTCAAGTTTACCATAAGCCTAAATGAGACAATAGGTTCTTTCATCCTTAAGCACTCTTACCTAAAACCTCACACTCACCCTACATTTCATCCACAACCTTTCCATAACCCGAATCCTCACGCAGCCGTAACTCGAACCTGAACTCGAACACTGTCTCTAAACATGCCCACATGCCTGTACCTATGCCCGTTTAAAGTTAACCCTAAACCAAAATCTTCGGTCCCACTATTTTGCAGCATTTTAAAGAAGTACACTGGGAAAGCTTTTTCTGCAAGGAAGAAACTGCAGGCGGCGTGGCTGAAATGAGAATATCATGCTGCACGAGCTCTTTGCCCTCAGATGTAGAAGTGTCATCATTGGGCTTTATAGAGAAACGGGACTTTAATAAGTGATCATCAACCTCTGTGAATTCCCTTTGTTCTAGACGCCTGAAATAAAGAGTTGTCCTGAGTCACATAAACCTCCACCGAGTGGTCTTAATGTGGCGCGGGAACATGCCGATATAAGAGAATTCCGAAGAAGGCTGAACGTCCACAATTGAATGGTCATTGCCAGAAATGAAGTGGCAGCCGGATCAGACTGGGAAACTTAAGCTTCCATTAGACAATGAAGATGTGAGAATCTGGTACGTCCACAATTCACGGTTTCCTTAGATCCATGAAATTCCTTGTTGAATTTCAGTCAGAAAATGAAAACTCCGGAGCCTCTGTTCAGCAGGCCAGGGTTTAGCTCCCAGAGGCACACTGGTGCTCCTCTAGAATTTGGATAAAAATCGTTTTCACGGGAATAAGGAATCTTGATCAAGCCAGGTGGGTCTTGACAAACGAAATTGCTGCTTGTGCTGGCTATACTGACAAGCACCCACCTGTGCTAGTCCATGGCTTATTCAGCACAGGAATCTGCATCAATTGAGCCAAGACAAAGGAAAGCTCAGGGAGGCAGCACCCGTTTAGAAAAGCATTTGTACTTCGAAGAGTCGGCCAATGATGTGAAAAGACATACCCATGGCAAATAGTTTTCATCATGGGCAGAATTTCACGGAGCAATATTGCTGGGAGAGAAAAGGCACCACCTGAGTGAGCCATGCTCAACAAAACTACCTAGGGCAGGAGCCCGGTTGCCCCCAGGCACTAGGCGTGTCAGGCCTCAGCATTGTAAGGAGAGTTCACTGAAGTCCCTGAGTGAAATTTTCTCCGCTGTCCTACGTCTACGTTCCTAAAATTTACTCTGTGGTTTCTGATGATCCTGGGTTATGAACGGCCACCATTCACCGTTCTCCTTACACTCGTGCGTCTCCATCGACCTTAAAAGAAAGGGAGGACACGCAACTGCTGGCTCGTAAATTCAGCAAAGTTTGTCTCAACACAAGAGACAGCTCTGTGGTGACCCGTCTTCCATGGTAAAACATTTCCTAGCGAATAAGGTATCTTCCCATCGCAATGACAATATGAGAGAATTGCCACCGATGGATTTGCCGCTGTGCCTACAAACATCATCTTGAGGCCATACAGTAGTGAAGCACGGGAACCCAGGCACTTCACCCTTTACCCTAGACCAGTGAAACTCAGAGAAGCACTATAGACCTGTGAGACATGACGTTGCTGGAAGCATCAGTGTACAGAGGCATGGGAACCTCGAAGGAGCTTCTTCCGTGTGAATAAAACGCAGGCTGAACTTCATAGCAGGTTCCAGATTCTCAGGAATTCCACGGGCTGTATTGCTCAGAGCTAGAACCCACTGCTTGGGGCACACTTGAACTGAAAAATCTTGCTGGACTCACGGCTTTCCCAAAGACCCAAGATTCTCAAAGAGCGAGCGTAAGGTTGACGGAAAAAAAACTGCCGGTGGCGCCTTTTTGCCTTGAAACCGGCAAGAAGCAAGATTTTCCTTAAACCATGAATCTCAGAAACATTGTGATCGTGAAGGAAAACCAGGGAGAGCAGATGTACTTCCAATAATCCAACACTTAAATGAAACCTCAAACCTAAATCCTATCCTAAAACCAACCCTAATCCTAACCCTAACCTAGGTCAAAA
Organism: Tenrec ecaudatus; assembly: GCF_050624435.1. Lineage (NCBI taxonomy): Eukaryota > Metazoa > Chordata > Mammalia > Afrosoricida > Tenrecidae > Tenrec > Tenrec ecaudatus. The sequence continues at coordinate 167,422 of NW_027458270.1, read as the reverse complement.
CCTAGCCCTAGGTCTAAACCTAAAAAGAGGTGTAACCCTAAGCCTAGGTCTAATTCTGTATACTCCTAAACTTAAACTGGACCCTAACCTAAGGCTCACCCTAAACCAAGCCCTAACCCTAACCATATGTCTACCCTAAGGCTAAGCCTAATCCTAACCCCAAATCTGATGTGAACATGCAGCTCCCCCTACAACTAACCTTACTCCTAACCGTCACCCTTCGCCTGAACCTAACTTAACTCTATCCATCACCTTCAATCCAAGCCTCCATATCACCGTTAATGTAATCCAATCCCTTAAACTAGACAGAGAGCTAAACTTATCCACAACCAAAACGGATGTAACACACAAGCCGCAAGCCTGACCCCAACTCTTAACCTCGCACACTTTCTAACCCTCACACAAATATTAACCCTAACCCATACCTAAACAGTCAAGTTTACCATAAGCCTAAATGAGACAATAGGTTCTTTCATCCTTAAGCACTCTTACCTAAAACCTCACACTCACCCTACATTTCATCCACAACCTTACCATAACCCGAATCCTCACGCAGCCGTAACTCGAACCTGAACTCGAACACTGTCTCTAAACATGCCCACATGCCTGTACCTATGCCCGTTTAAAGTTAACCCTAAACCAAAATCTTCGGTCCCACTATTTTGCAGCATTTTAAAGAAGTACACTGGGAAAGCTTTTTCTGCAAGGAAGAAACTGCAGGCGGCGTGGCTGAAATGAGAATATCATGCTGCACGAGCTCTTTGCCCTCAGATGTAGAAGTGTCATCATTGGGCTTTATAGAGAAACGGGACTTTAATAAGTGATCATCAACCTCTGTGAATTCCCTTTGTTCTAGACGCCTGAAATAAAGAGTTGTCCTGAGTCACATAAACCTCCACCGAGTGGTCTTAATGTGGCGCGGGAACATGCCGATATAAGAGAATTCCGAAGAAGGCTGAACGTCCACAATTGAATGGTCATTGCCAGAAATGAAGTGGCAGCCAGATCAGACTGGGAAACTTAAACTTCCATTAGACAATGAAGATGTGAGAATCTGGTACGTCCACAATTCACGGTTTCCTTAGATCCATGAAATTCCTTGTTGAATTTCAGTCAGAAAATGAAAACTCCGGAGCCGCTGTTCAGCAGGCCCGGGTGTAGCTCCCAGAGGCAACACTGGTGCTCCTCTAGAATTTGGATAAAAATCGTTTTCACGGGAATAAGGAATCTTGATCAAGCCAGGTGGGTCTTGACAAACGAAATTGCTGCTTGTGCTGGCTATACTGACAAGCACCCACCTGTGCTAGTCCATGGCTTATTCAGCACAGGAATCTGCATCAATTGAGCCAAGACAAAGGAAAGCTCAGGGAGGCAGCACCCGTTTAGAAAAGCATTTGTACTTCGAAGAGTCGGCCAATGATGTGAAAAGACATACCCATGGCAAATAGTTTTCATCATGGGCAGAATTTCACGGAGCAATATTGCTGGGAGAGAAAAGGCACCACCTGAGTGAGCCATGCTCAACAAAACTACCTAGGGCAGGAGCCCGGTTGCCCCCAGGCACTAGGCGTGTCAGGCCTCAGCATTGTAAGGAGAGTTCACTGAAGTCCCTGAGTGAAATTTTCTCCGATGTCCTACGTCTACGTTCCTAAAATTTACTCTGTGGTTTCTGATGATCCTGGGTTATGAACGGCCACCATTCACCGTTCTCCTTACACTCGTGCGTCTCCATCGACCTTAAAGGAAAGGGAGGACACGCAACTGCTGGCTGGTAAATTCAGCAAAGTTTGTCTCAACACAAGAGACAGCTCTGTGGTGACCCGTCTTCCATGGTAAAACATTTCCTAGCGAATAAGGTATCTTCCCATCGCAATGACAATATGAGAGAATTGCCACCGATGGATTTGCCGCTGTGCCTACAAACATCATCTTGAGGCCATACAGTAGTGAAGCACGGGAACCCAGGCGCTTCACCCTTTACCCTAGACCAGTGAAACTCAGAGAAGCACTATAGACCTGTGAGACATGACGTTGCTGGAAGCATCAGTGTACAGAGGCATGGGAACCTCGAAGGAGCTTTTTCCGTGTGAATAAAACGCAGGCTGAACTTCATAGCAGGTTCCAGATTCTCAGGAATTCCACGGGCTGTATTGCTCAGAGCTAGAACCCACTGCTTGGGGCACACTTGAACTGAAAAATCTTGCTGGACTCACGGCTTTCCCAAAGACCCAAGATTCTCAAAGAGCGAGCGTAAGGTTGACGGAAAAAAAACTGCCGGTGGCGCCTTTTTGCCTTGAAACCGGCAAGAAGCAAGATTTTCCTTAAACCATGAATCTCAGAAACATTGTGATCGTGAAGGAAAACCAGGGAGAGCAGATGTACTTCCAATAATCCAACACTTAAATGAAACCTCAAACCTAAGTCCTATCCTAAAACCACCCTAATCCTAACCCTAACCTAGGTCAAAACCTAGCCCTAGGTCTAAACCTAAAAAGAGGTGTAACCCTAAGCCTAGGTCTAATTCTGTATACTCCTAAACTTAAACTGGACCCTAACCTAAGGCTCACCCTAAACCAAGCCCTAACCCTAACCATATGTCTACCCTAAGGCTAAGCCTAATCCTAACCCCAAATCTGATGTGAACATGCAGCTCCCCCTACAACTAACCTTACTCCTAACCGTCACCCTTCGCCTGAACCTAACTTAACTCTATCCATCACCTTCAATCCAAGCCTCCATATCACCGTTAATGTAATCCAATCCCTTAAACTAGACAGAGAGCTAAACTTATCCACAACCAAAACGGATGTAACACACAAGCCGCAAGCCTGACCCCAACTCTTAACCTCGCACACTTTCTAACCCTCACACAAATATTAACCCTAACCCATACCTAAAGAGTCAAGTTTACCATAAGCCTAAATGAGACAATAGGTTCTTTCATCCTTAAGCACTCTTACCTAAAACCTCACACTCACCCTACATTTCATCCACAACCTTACCATAACCCGAATCCTCACGCAGCCGTAACTCGAACCTGAACTCGAACACTGTCTCTAAACATGCCCACATGCCTGTACCTATGCCCGTTTAAAGTTAACCCTAAACCAAAATCTTCGGTCCCACTATTTTGCAGCATTTTAAAGAAGTACACTGGGAAAGCTTTTTCTGCAAGGAAGAAACTGCAGGCGGCGTGGCTGAAATGAGAATATCATGCTGCACGAGCTCTTTGCCCTCAGATGTAGAAGTGTCATCATTGGGCTTTATAGAGAAACGGGACTTTAATAAGTGATCATCAACCTCTGTGAATTCCCTTTGTTCTAGACGCCTGAAATAAAGAGTTGTCCTGAGTCACATAAACCTCCACCGAGTGGTCTTAATGTGGCACGGGAACATGCCGATATAAGAGAATTCCGAAGAAGGCTGAACGTCCACAATTGAATGGTCATTGCCAGAAATGAAGTGGCAGCCGGATCAGACTGGGAAACTTAAACTTCCATTAGACAATGAAGATGTGAGAATCTGGTACGTCCACAATTCAGGGTTTCCTTAGATCCATGAAATTCCTTGTTGAATTTCAGTCAGAAAATGAAAACTCCGGAGCCTCTGTTCAGCAGGCCCGGGTTTAGCTCCCAGAGGCACACTGGTGCTCCTCTAGAATTTGGATAAAAATCGTTTTCACGGGAATAAGGAATCTTGATCAAGCCAGGTGGGTCTTGACAAACGAAATTGCTGCTTGTGCTGGCTATACTGACAAGCACCCACCTGTGCTAGTCCATGGCTTATTCAGCACAGGAATCTGCATCAATTGAGCCAAGACAAAGGAAAGCTCAGGGAGGCAGCACCCATTTAGAAAAGCATTTGTACTTCGAAGAGTCGGCCAATGATGTGAAAAGACATACCCATGGCAAATAGTTTTCATCATGGGCAGAATTTCACGGAGCAATATTGCTGGGAGAGAAAAGGCACCACCTGAGTGAGCCATGCTCAACAAAACTACCTAGGGCAGGAGCCCGGTTGCCCCCAGGCACTAGGCGTGTCAGGCCTCAGCATTGTAAGGAGAGTTCACTGAAGTCCCTGAGTGAAGTTTTCTCCGCTGTCCTACGTCTACGTTCCTAAAATTTACTCTGTGGTTTCTGATGATCCTGGGTTATGAACGGCCACCATTCACCGTTCTCCTTACACTCGTGCGTCTCCATCGACCTTAAAGGAAAGGGAGGACACGCAACTGCTGGCTGGTAAATTCAGCAAAGTTTGTCTCAACACAAGAGACAGCTCTGTGATGACCCGTCTTCCATGGTAAAACATTTCCTAGCGAATAAGGTATCTTCCCATCGCAATGACAATATGAGAGAATTGCCACCGATGGATTTGCCGCTGTGCCTACAAACATCATCTTGAGGCCATACAGTAGTGAAGCACGGGAACCCAGGCGCTTCACCCTTTACCCTAGACCAGTGAAACTCAGAGAAGCACTATAGACCTGTGAGACATGACGTTGCTGGAAGCATCAGTGTACAGAGGCATGGGAACCTCGAAGGAGCTTCTTCCGTGTGAATAAAACGCAGGCTGAACTTCATAGCAGGTTCCAGATTCTCAGGAATTCCACGGGCTGTATTGCTCAGAGCTAGAACCCACTGCTTGGGGCACACTTGAACTGAAAAATCTTGCTGGACTCACGGCTTTCCCAAAGACCCAAGATTCTCAAAGAGCGAGCGTAAGGTTGACGGAAAAAAAACTGCCGGTGGCGCCTTTTTGCCTTGAAACCGGCAAGAAGCAAGATTTTCCTTAAACCATGAATCTCAGAAACATTGTGATCGTGAAGGAAAACCAGGGAGAGCAGATGTACTTCCAATAATCCAACACTTAAATGAAACCTCAAACCTAAATCCTATCCTAAAACCAACCCTAATCCTAACCCTAACCTAGGTCAAAACCTAGCCCTAGGTCTAAACCTAAAAAGAGGTGTAACCCTAAGCCTAGGTCTAATTCTGTATACTCCTAAACTTAAACTGGACCCTAACCTAAGGCTCACCCTAAACCAAGCCCTAACCCTAACCATATGTCTACCCTAAGGCTAAGCCTAATCCTAACCCCAAATCTGATGTGAACATGCAGCTCCCCCTACAACTAACCTTACTCCTAACCGTCACCCTTCGCCTGAACCTAACTTAACTCTATCCATCACCTTCAATCCAAGCCTCCATATCACCGTTAATGTAATCCAATCCCTTAAACTAGACAGAGAGCTAAACTTATCCACAACCAAAACGGATGTAACACACAAGCCGCAAGCCTGACCCCAACTCTTAACCTCGCACACTTTCTAACCCTCACACAAATATTAACCCTAACCCATACCTAAAGAGTCAAGTTTACCATAAGCCTAAATGAGACAATAGGTTCTTTCATCCTTAAGCACTCTTACCTAAAACCTCACACTCACCCTACATTTCATCCACAACCTTACCATAACCCGAATCCTCACGCAGCCGTAACTCGAACCTGAACTCGAACACTGTCTCTAAACATGCCCACATGCCTGTACCTATGCCCGTTTAAAGTTAACCCTAAACCAAAATCTTCGGTCCCACTATTTTGCAGCATTTTAAAGAAGTACACTGGGAAAGCTTTTTCTGCAAGGAAGAAACTGCAGGCGGCGTGGCTGAAATGAGAATATCATGCTGCACGAGCTCTTTGCCCTCAGATGTAGAAGTGTCATCATTGGGCTTTATAGAGAAACGGGACTTTAATAAGTGATCATCAACCTCTGTGAATTCCCTTTGTTCTAGACGCCTGAAATAAAGAGTTGTCCTGAGTCACATAAACCTCCACCGAGTGGTCTTAATGTGGCGCGGGAACATGCCGATATAAGAGAATTCCGAAGAAGGCTGAACGTCCACAATTGAATGGTCATTGCCAGAAATGAAGTGGCAGCCGGATCAGACTGGGAAACTTAAACTTCCATTAGACAATGAAGATGTGAGAATCTGGTACGTCCACAATTCAGGGTTTCCTTAGATCCATGAAATTCCTTGTTGAATTTCAGTCAGAAAATGAAAACTCCGGAGCCTCTGTTCAGCAGGCCCGGGTTTAGCTCCCAGAGGCACACTGGTGCTCCTCTAGAATTTGGATAAAAATCGTTTTCACGGGAATAAGGAATCTTGATCAAGCCAGGTGGGTCTTGACAAACGAAATTGCTGCTTGTGCTGGCTATACTGACAAGCACCCACCTGTGCTAGTCCATGGCTTATTCAGCACAGGAATCTGCATCAATTGAGCCAAGACAAAGGAAAGCTCAGGGAGGCAGCACCGGTTTAGAAAAGCATTTGTACTTCGAAGAGTCGGCCAATGATGTGAAAAGACATACCCATGGCAAATAGTTTTCATCATGGGCAGAATTTCACGGAGCAATATTGCTGGGAGAGAAAAGGCACCACCTGAGTGAGCCATGCTCAACAAAACTACCTAGGGCAGGAGCCCAGTTGCCCCCAGGCACTAGGCGTGTCAGGCCTCAGCATTGTAAGGAGAGTTCACTGAAGTCCCTGAGTGAAGTTTTCTCCGCTGTCCTACGTCTACGTTCCTAAAATTTACTCTGTGGTTTCTGATGATCCTGGGTTATGAACGGCCACCATTCACCGTTCTCCTTACACTTGTGCGTCTCCATCGACCTTAAAAGAAAGGGAGGACACACAACTGCTGGCTGGTAAATTCAGCAAAGTTTGTCTCAACACAAGAGACAGCTCTGTGGTGACCCGTCTTCCATGGTAAAACATTTCCTAGCGAATAAGGTATCTTCCCATCGCAATGACAATATGAGAGAATTGCCACCGATGGATTTGCCGCTGTGCCTACAAACATCATCTTGAGGCCATACAGTAGTGAAGCACGGGAACCCAGGCGCTTCACCCTTTACCCTAGACCAGTGAAACTCAGAGAAGCACTATAGACCTGTGAGACATGACGTTGCTGGAAGCATCAGTGTACAGAGGCATGGGAACCTCGAAGGAGCTTCTTCCGTGTGAATAAAACGCAGGCTGAACTTCATAGCAGGTTCCAGATTCTCAGGAATTCCACGGGCTGTATTGCTCAGAGCTAGAACCCACTGCTTGGGGCACACTTGAACTGAAAAATCTTGCTGGACTCACGGCTTTCCCAAAGACCCAAGATTCTCAAAGAGCGAGCGTAAGGTTGACGGAAAAAAAACTGCCGGTGGCGCCTTTTTGCCTTGAAACCGGCAAGAAGCAAGATTTTCCTTAAACCATGAATCTCAGAAACATTGTGATCGTGAAGGAAAACCAGGGAGAGCAGATGTACTTCCAATAATCCAACACTTAAATGAAACCTCAAACCTAAATCCTATCCTAAAACCAACCCTAATCCTAACCCTAACCTAGGTCAAAACCTAGCCCTAGGTCTAAACCTAAAAAGAGGTGTAACCCTAAGCCTAGGTCTAATTCTGTATACTCCTAAACTTAAACTGGACCCTAACCTAAGGCTCACCCTAAACCAAGCCCTAACCCTAACCATATGTCTACCCTAAGGCTAAGCCTAATCCTAACCCCAAATCTGATGTGAACATGCAGCTCCCCCTACAACTAACCTTACTCCTAACTGTCACCCTTCGCCTGAACCTAACTTAACTCTATCCATCAACTTCAATCCAAGCCTCCATATCACAGTTAATGTAATCCAATCCCTTAAACTAGACAGAGAGCTAAACTTATCCACAACCAAAACGGATGTAACACACAAGCCGCAAGCCTGACCCCAACTCTTAACCTCGCACATTTTCTAACCCTCACACAAATATTAACCCTAACCCATACCTAAACAGTCAAGTTTACCATAAGCCTAAATGAGACAATAGGTTCTTTCATCCTTAAGCACTCTTACCTAAAACCTCACACTCACCCTACATTTCATCCACAACCTTTCCATAACCCGAATCCTCACGCAGCCGTAACTCGAACCTGAACTCGAACACTGTCTCTAAACATGCCCACATGCCTGTACCTATGCCCGTTTAAAGTTAACCCTAAACCAAAATCTTCGGTCCCACTATTTTGCAGCATTTTAAAGAAGTACACTGGGAAAGCTTTTTCTGCAAGGAAGAAACTGCAGGCGGCGTGGCTGAAATGAGAATATCATGCTGCACGAGCTCTTTGCCCTCAGATGTAGAAGTGTCATCATTGGGCTTTATAGAGAAACGGGACTTTAATAAGTGATCATCAACCTCTGTGAATTCCCTTTGTTCTAGACGCCTGAAATAAAGAGTTGTCCTGAGTCACATAAACCTCCACCGAGTGGTCTTAATGTGGCGCGGGAACATGCCGATATAAGAGAATTCCGAAGAAGGCTGAACGTCCACAATTGAATGGTCATTGCCAGAAATGAAGTGGCAGCCGGATCAGACTGGGAAACTTAAGCTTCCATTAGACAATGAAGATGTGAGAATCTGGTACGTCCACAATTCACGGTTTCCTTAGATCCATGAAATACCTTGTTGAATTTCAGTCAGAAAATGAAAACTCCGGAGCCTCTGTTCAGCAGGCCCGGGTTTAGCTCCCAGAGGCACACTGGTGCTCCTCTAGAATTTGGATAAAAATCGTTTTCACGGGAATAAGGAATCTTGATCAAGCCAGGTGGGTCTTGACAAACGAAATTGCTGCTTGTGCTGGCTATACTGACAAGCACCCACCTGTGCTAGTCCATGGCTTATTCAGCACAGGAATCTGCATCAATTGAGCCAAGACAAAGGAAAGCTCAGGGAGGCAGCACCCGTTTAGAAAAGCATTTGTACTTCGAAGAGTCGGCCAATGATGTGAAAAGACATACCCATGGCAAATAGTTTTCATCATGGGCAGAATTTCACGGAGCAATATTGCTGGGAGAGAAAAGGCACCACCTGAGTGAGCCATGCTCAACAAAACTACCTAGGGCAGGAGCCCGGTTGCCCCCAGGCACTAGGCGTGTCAGGCCTCAGCATTGTAAGGAGAGTTCACTGAAGTCCCTGAGTGAAATTTTCTCCGCTGTCCTACGTCTACGTTCCTAAAATTTACTCTGTGGTTTCTGATGATCCTGGGTTATGAACGGCCACCATTCACCGTTCTCCTTACACTCGTGCGTCTCCATCGACCTTAAAAGAAAGGGAGGACACGCAACTGCTGGCTGGTAAATTCAGCAAAGTTTGTCTCAACACAAGAGACAGCTCTGTGGTGACCCGTCTTCCATGGTAAAACATTTCCTAGCGAATAAGGTATCTTCCCATCGCAATGACAATATGAGAGAATTGCCACCGATGGATTTGCCGCTGTGCCTACAAATATCATCTTGAGGCCATACAGTAGTGAAGCACGGGAACCCAGGCACTTCACCCTTTACCCTAGACCAGTGAAACTCAGAGAAGCACTATAGACCTGTGAGACATGACGTTGCTGGAAGCATCAGTGTACAGAGGCATGGGAACCTCGAAGGAGCTTCTTCCGTGTGAATAAAACGCAGGCTGAACTTCATAGCAGGTTCCAGATTCTCAGGAATTCCACGGGCTGTATTGCTCAGAGCTAGAACCCACTGCTTTGGGCACACTTGAACTGAAAAATCTTGCTGGACTCACGACTTTCCCAAAGACCCAAGATTCTCAAAGAGCGAGGGTAAGGTTGAAGGAAAAAAAACTGCCGGTGGCGCCTTTTTGCCTTGAAACCGGCAAGAAGCAAGATTTTCCTTAAACCATGAATCTCAGAAACATTGTGATCGTGAAGGAAAACCAGGGAGAGCAGATGTACTTCCAATAATCCAACACTTAAATGAAACCTCAAACCTAAGTCCTATCCTAAAACCACCCTAATCCTAACCCTAACCTAGGTCAAAACCTAGCCCTAGGTCTAAACCTAAAAAGAGGTGTAACCCTAAGCCTAGGTCTAATTCTGTATACTCCTAAACTTAAACTGGACCCTAACCTAAGGCTCACCCTAAACCAAGCCCTAACCCTAACCATATGTCTACCCTAAGGCTAAGCCTAATCCTAACCCCAAATCTGATGTGAACATGCAGCTCCCCCTACAACTAACCTTACTCCTAACCGTCACCCTTCGCCTGAACCTAACTTAACTCTATCCATCACCTTCAATCCAAGCCTCCATATCACCGTTAATGTAATCCAATCCCTTAAACTAGACAGAGAGCTAAACTTATCCACAACCAAAACGGATGTAACACACAAGCCGCAAGCCTGACCCCAACTCTTAACCTCGCACACTTTCTAACCCTCACACAAATATTAACCCTAACCCATACCTAAACAGTCAAGTTTACCATAAGCCTAAATGAGACAATAGGTTCTTTCATCCTTAAGCACTCTTACCTAAAACCTCACACTCACCCTACATTTCATCCACAACCTTTCCATAACCCGAATCCTCACGCAGCCGTAACTCGAACCTGAACTCGAACACTGTCTCTAAACATGCCCACATGCCTGTACCTATGCCCGTTTAAAGTTAACCCTAAACCAAAATCTTCGGTCCCACTATTTTGCAGCATTTTAAAGAAGTACACTGGGAAAGCTTTTTCTGCAAGAAGAAACTGCAGGCGGCGTGGCTGAAATGAGAATATCATGCTGCACGAGCTCTTTGCCCTCAGATGTAGAAGTGTCATCATTGGGCTTTATAGAGAAACGGGACTTTAATAAGTGATCATCAACCTCTGTGAATTCCCTTTGTTCTAGACGCCTGAAATAAAGAGTTGTCCTGAGTCACATAAACCTCCACCGAGTGGTCTTAATGTGGCGCGGGAACATGCCGATATAAGAGAATTCCGAAGAAGGCTGAACGTCCACAATTGAATGGTCATTGCCAGAAATGAAGTGGCAGCCGGATCAGACTGGGAAACTTAAGCTTCCATTAGACAATGAAGATGTGAGAATCTGGTACGTCCACAATTCACGGTTTCCTTAGATCCATGAAATTCCTTGTTGAATTTCAGTCAGAAAATGAAAACTCCGGAGCCTCTGTTCAGCAGGCCCGGGTTTAGCTCCCAGAGGCACACTGGTGCTCCTCTAGAATTTGGATAAAAATCGTTTTCACGGGAATAAGGAATCTTGATCAAGCCAGGTGGGTCTTGACAAACGAAATTGCTGCTTGTGCTGGCTATATTGACAAGCACCCACCTGTGCTAGTCCATGGCTTATTCAGCACAGGAATCTGCATCAATTGAGCCAAGACAAAGGAAAGCTCAGGGAGGCAGCACCCGTTTAGAAAAGCATTTGTACTTCGAAGAGTCGGCCAATGATGTGAAAAGACATACCCATGGCAAATAGTTTGCATCATGGGCAGAATTTCACGGAGCAATATTGCTGGGAGAGAAAAGGCACCACCTGAGTGAGCCATGCTCAACAAAACTACCTAGGGCAGGAGCCCGGTTGCCCCCAGGCACTAGGCGTGTCAGGCCTCAGCATTGTAAGGAGAGTTCACTGATGTCCCTGAGTGAAATTTTCTCCGCTGTCCTACGTCTACGTTCCTAAAATTTACTCTGTGGTTTCTGATGATCCTGGGTTATGAACGGCCACCATTCACCGTTCTCCTTACACTCGTGCATCTCCATCGACCTTAAAAGAAAGGGAGGACACGCAACTGCTGGCTGGTAAATTCAGCAAAGTTTGTCTCAACACAAGAGACAGCTCTGTGGTGACCCGTCTTCCATGGTAAAACATTTCCTAGCGAATAAGGTATCTTCCCATCGCAATGACAATATGAGAGAATTGCCACCGATGGATTTGCCGCTGTGCCTACAAACATCATCTTGAGGCCATACAGTAGTGAAGCACGGGAACCCAGGCGCTTCACCCTTTACCCTAGACCAGTGAAACTCAGAGAAGCACTATAGACCTGTGAGACATGACGTTGCTGGAAGCATCAGTGTACAGAGGCATGGGAACCTCGAAGGAGCTTCTTCCGTGTGAATAAAACGCAGGCTGAACTTCATAGCAGGTTCCAGATTCTCAGGAATTCCACGGGCTGTATTGCTCAGAGCTAGAACCCACTGCTTGGGGCACACTTGAACTGAAAAATCTTGCTGGACTCACGGCTTTCCCAAAGACCCAAGATTCTCAAAGAGCGAGCGTAAGGTTGACGGAAAAAAAACTGCCGGTGGCGCCTTTTTGCCTTGAAACCGGCAAGAAGCAAGATTTTCCTTAAACCATGAATCTCAGAAACATTGTGATCGTGAAGGAAAACCAGGGAGAGCAGATGTACTTCCAATAATCCAACACTTAAATGAAACCTCAAACCTAAATCCTATCCTAAAACCAACCCTAATCCTAACCCTAACCTAGGTCAAAACCTAGCCCTAGGTCTAAACCTAAAAAGAGGTGTAACCCCAAGCCGAGGTCTAATTCTGTATACTCCTAAACTTAAACTGGACCCTAACCTAAGGCTCACCCTAAACCAAGCCCTAACCCTAACCATATGTCTACCCTAAGGCTAAGCCTAATCCTAACCCCAAATCTGATGTGAACATGCAGCTCCCCCTACAACTAACCTTACTCCTAACCGTCACCCTTCGCCTGAACCTAACTTAACTCTATCCATCACCTTCAATCCAAGCCTCCATATCACCGTTAATGTAATCCAATCCCTTAAACTAGACAGAGAGCTAAACTTATCCACAACCAAAACGGATGTAACACACAAGCCGCAAGCCTGACCCCAACTCTTAACCTCGCACACTTTCTAACCCTCACACAAATATTAACCCTAACCCATACCTAAACAGTCAAGTTTACCATAAGCCTAAATGAGACAATAGGTTCTTTCATCCTTAAGCACTCTTACCTAAAACCTCACACTCACCCTACATTTCATCCACAACCTTACCATAACCCGAATCCTCACGCAGCCGTAACTCGAACCTGAACTCGAACACTGTCTCTAAACATGCCCACATGCCTGTACCTATGCCCGTTTAAAGTTAACCCTAAACCAAAATCTTCGGTCCCACTATTTTGCAGCATTTTAAAGAAGTACACTGGGAAAGCTTTTTCTGCAAGGAAGAAACTGCAGGCGGCGTGGCTGAAATGAGAATATCATGCTGCACGAGCTCTTTGCCCTCAGATGTAGAAGTGTCATCATTGGGCTTTATAGAGAAACGGGACTTTAATAAGTGATCATCAACCTCTGTGAATTCCCTTTGTTCTAGACGCCTGAAATAAAGAGTTGTCCTGAGTCACATAAACCTCCACCGAGTGGTCTTAATGTGGCGTGGGAACATGCCGATATAAGAGAATTCCGAAGAAGGCTGAACGTCCACAATTGAATGGTCATTGCCAGAAATGAAGTGGCAGCCGGATCAGACTGGGAAACTTAAACTTCCATTAGACAATGAAGATGTGAGAATCTGGTACGTCCACAATTCAGGGTTTCCTTAGATCCATGAAATTCCTTGTTGAATTTCAGTCAGAAAATGAAAACTCCGGAGCCTCTGTTCAGCAGGCCCGGGTTTAGCTCCCAGAGGCACACTGGTGCTCCTCTAGAATTTGGATAAAAATCGTTTTCACGGGAATAAGGAATCTTGATCAAGCCAGGTGGGTCTTGACAAACGAAATTGCTGCTTGTGCTGGCTATACTGACAAGCACCCACCTGTGCTAGTCCATGGCTTATTCAGCACAGGAATCTGCATCAATTGAGCCAAGACAAAGGAAAGCTCAGGGAGGCAGCACCCGTTTAGAAAAGCATTTGTACTTCGAAGAGTCGGCCAATGATGTGAAAAGACATACCCATGGCAAATAGTTTTCATCATGGGCAGAATTTCACGGAGCAATATTGCTGGGAGAGAAAAGGCACCACCTGAGTGAGCCATGCTCAACAAAACTACCTAGGGCAGGAGCCCGGTTGCCCCCAGGCACTAGGCGTGTCAGGCCTCAGCATTGTAAGGAGAGTTCACTGAAGTCCCTGAGTGAAGTTTTCTCCGCTGTCCTACGTCTACGTTCCTAAAATTTACTCTGTGGTTTCTGATGATCCTGGGTTATGAACGGCCACCATTCACCGTTCTCCTTACACTCGTGCGTCTCCATCGACCTTAAAAGAAAGGGAGGACACGCAACTGCTGGCTGGTAAATTCAGCAAAGTTTGTCTCAACACAAGAGACAGCTCTGTGGTGACCCGTCTTCCATGGTAAAACATTTCCTAGCGAATAAGGTATCTTCCCATCGCAATGACAATATGAGAGAATTGCCACCGATGGATTTGCCGCTGTGCCTACAAACATCATCTTGAGGCCATACAGTAGTGAAGCACGGGAACCCAGGCGCTTCACCCTTTACCCTAGACCAGTGAAACTCAGAGAAGCACTATAGACCTGTGAGACATGACGTTGCTGGAAGCATCAGTGTACAGAGGCATGGGAAACTCGAAGGAGCTTCTTCCGTGTGAATAAAACGCAGGCTGAACTTCATAGCAGGTTCCAGATTCTCAGGAATTCCACGGGCTGTATTGCTCAGAGCTAGAACCCACTGCTTGGGGCACACTTGAACTGAAAAATCTTGCTGGACTCACGGCTTTCCCAAAGACCCAAGATTCTCAAAGAGCGAGCGTAAGGTTGACGGAAAAAAAACTGCCGGTGGCGCCTTTTTGCCTTGAAACCGGCAAGAAGCAAGATTTTCCTTAAACCATGAATCTCAGAAACATTGTGATCGTGAAGGAAAACCAGGGAGAGCAGATGTACTTCCAATAATCCAACACTTAAATGAAACCTCAAACCTAAATCCTATCCTAAAACCAACCCTAATCCTAACCCTAACCTAGGTCAAAACCTAGCCCTAGGTCTAAACCTAAAAAAGGTGTAACCCTAAGCCGAGGTCTAATTCTGTATACTCCTAAACTTAAACTGGACCCTAACCTAAGGCTCACCCTAAACCAAGCCCTAACCCTAACCATATGTCTACCCTAAGGCTAAGCCTAATCCTAACCCCAAATCTGATGTGAACATGCAGCTCCCCCTACAACTAACCTTACTCCTAACCGTCACCCTTCGCCTGAACCTAACTTAACTCTATCCATCACCTTCAATCCAAGCCTCCATATCACCGTTAATGTAATCCAATCCCTTTAACTAGACAGAGAGCTAAACTTATCCACAACCAAAACGGATGTAACACACAAGCCGCAAGCCTGACCCCAACTCTTAACCTCGCACACTTTCTAACCCTCACACAAATATTAACCCTAACCCATACCTAAACAGTCAAGTTTACCATAAGCCTAAATGAGACAATAGGTTCTTTCATCCTTAAGCACTCTTACCTAAAACCTCACACTCACCCTACATTTCATCCACAACCTTACCATAACCCGAATCCTCACGCAGCCGTAACTCGAACCTGAACTCGAACACTGTCTCTAAACATGCCCACATGCCTGTACCTATGCCCGTTTAAAGTTAACCCTAAACCAAAATCTTCGGTCCCACTATTTTGCAGCATTTTAAAGAAGTACACTGGGAAAGCTTTTTCTGCAAGGAAGAAACTGCAGGCGGCGTGGCTGAAATGAGAATATCATGCTGCACGAGCTCTTTGCCCTCAGATGTAGAAGTGTCATCATTGGGCTTTATAGAGAAACGGGACTTTAATAAGTGATCATCAACCTCTGTGAATTCCCTTTGTTCTAGACGCCTGAAATAAAGAGTTGTCCTGAGTCACATAA
The DNA here is from genome assembly GCF_050624435.1 of Tenrec ecaudatus. Taxonomy (NCBI): domain Eukaryota; kingdom Metazoa; phylum Chordata; class Mammalia; order Afrosoricida; family Tenrecidae; genus Tenrec; species Tenrec ecaudatus. Next base: position 151,726 of record NW_027458270.1, on the reverse strand, counting down.
ACCTCCACCGAGTGGTCTTAATGTGGCGCGGGAACATGCCGATATAAGAGAATTCCGAAGAAGGCTGAACGTCCACAATTGAATGGTCATTGCCAGAAATGAAGTGGCAGCCGGATCAGACTGGGAAACTTAAACTTCCATTAGACAATGAAGATGTGAGAATCTGGTACGTCCACAATTCAGGGTTTCCTTAGATCCATGAAATTCCTTGTTGAATTTCAGTCAGAAAATGAAAACTCCGGAGCCTCTGTTCAGCAGGCCCGGGTTTAGCTCCCAGAGGCACACTGGTGCTCCTCTAGAATTTGGATAAAAATCGTTTTCACGGGAATAAGGAATCTTGATCAAGCCAGGTGGGTCTTGACAAACGAAATTGCTGCTTGTGCTGGCTATACTGACAAGCACCCACCTGTGCTAGTCCATGGCTTATTCAGCACAGGAATCTGCATCAATTGAGCCAAGACAAAGGAAAGCTCAGGGAGGCAGCACCCGTTTAGAAAAGCATTTGTACTTCGAAGAGTCGGCCAATGATGTGAAAAGACATACCCATGGCAAATAGTTTTCATCATGGGCAGAATTTCACGGAGCAATATTGCTGGGAGAGAAAAGGCACCACCTGAGTGAGCCATGCTCAACAAAACTACCTAGGGCAGGAGCCCGGTTGCCCCCAGGCACTAGGCGTGTCAGGCCTCAGCATTGTAAGGAGAGTTCACTGAAGTCCCTGAGTGAAGTTTTCTCCGCTGTCCTACGTCTACGTTCCTAAAATTTACTCTTTGGTTTCTGATGATCCTGGGTTATGAACGGCCACCATTCACCGTTCTCCTTACACTCGTGCATCTCCGTCGACCTTAAAAGAAAGGGAGGACACGCAACTGCTGGCTGGTAAATTCAGCAAAGTTTGTCTCAACACAAGAGACAGCTCTGTGGTGACCCGTCTTCCATGGTAAAACATTTCCTAGCGAATAAGGTATCTTCCCATCGCAATGACAATATGAGAGAATTGCCACCGATGGATTTGCCGCTGTGCCTACAAACATCATCTTGAGGCCATACAGTAGTGAAGCACGGGAACCCAGGCGCTTCACCCTTTACCCTAGACCAGTGAAACTCAGAGAAGCACTATAGACCTGTGAGACATGACGTTGCTGGAAGCATCAGTGTACAGAGGCATGGGAACCTCGAAGGAGCTTCTTCCGTGTGAATAAAACGCAGGCTGAACTTCATAGCAGGTTCCAGATTCTCAGGAATTCCACGGGCTGTATTGCTCAGAGCTAGAACCCACTGCTTGGGGCACACTTGAACTGAAAAATCTTGCTGGACTCACGGCTTTCCCAAAGACCCAAGATTCTCAAAGAGCGAGCGTAAGGTTGACGGAAAAAAAACTGCCGGTGGCGCCTTTTTGCCTTGAAACCGGCAAGAAGCAAGATTTTCCTTAAACCATGAATCTCAGAAACATTGTGATCGTGAAGGAAAACCAGGGAGAGCAGATGTACTTCCAATAATCCAACACTTAAATGAAACCTCAAACCTAAATCCTATCCTAAAACCAACCCTAATCCTAACCCTAACCTAGGTCAAAACCTAGCCCTAGGTCTAAACCTAAAAAGAGGTGTAACCCCAAGCCGAGGTCTAATTCTGTATACTCCTAAACTTAAACTGGACCCTAACCTAAGGCTCACCGTAAACCAAGCCCTAACCCTAACCATATGTCTACCCTAAGGCTAAGCCTAATCCTAACCCCAAATCTGATGTGAACATGCAGCTCCCCCTACAACTAACCTTACTCCTAACCGTCACCCTTCGCCTGAACCTAACTTAACTCTATCCATCACCTTCAATCCAAGCCTCCATATCACCGTTAATGTAATCCAATCCCTTAAACTAGACAGAGAGCTAAACTTATCCACAACCAAAACGGATGTAACACACAAGCCGCAAGCCTGACCCCAACTCTTAACCTCGCACACTTTCTAACCCTCACACAAATATTAACCCTAACCCATACCTAAACAGTCAAGTTTACCATAAGCCTAAATGAGACAATAGGTTCTTTCATCCTTAAGCACTCTTACCTAAAACCTCACACTCACCCTACATTTCATCCACAACTTTACCATAACCCGAATCCTCACGCAGCCGTAACTCGAACCTGAACTCGAACACTGTCTCTAAATATGCCCACATGCCTGTACCTATGCCCGTTTAAAGTTAACCCTAAACCAAAATCTTCGGTCCCACTATTTTGCAGCATTTTAAAGAAGTACACTGGGAAAGCTTTTTCTGCAAGGAAGAAACTGCAGGCGGCGTGGCTGAAATGAGAATATCATGCTGCACGAGCTCTTTGCCCTCAGATGTAGAAGTGTCATCATTGGGCTTTATAGAGAAACGGGACTTTAATAAGTGATCATCAACCTCTGTGAATTCCCTTTGTTCTAGACGCCTGAAATAAAGAGTTGTCCTGAGTCACATAAACCTCCACCGAGTGGTCTTAATGTGGCGCGGGAACATGCCGATATAAGAGAATTCCGAAGAAGGCTGAACGTCCACAATTGAATGGTCATTGCCAGAAATGAAGTGGCAGCCGGATCAGACTGGGAAACTTAAACTTCCATTAGACAATGAAGATGTGAGAATCTGGTACGTCCACAATTCAGGGTTTCCTTAGATCCATGAAATTCCTTGTTGAATTTCAGTCAGAAAATGAAAACTCCGGAGCCTCTGTTCAGCAGGCCAGGGTTTAGCTCCCAGAGGCACACTGGTGCTCCTCTAGAATTTGGATAAAAATCGTTTTCACGGGAATAAGGAATCTTGATCAAGCCAGGTGGGTCTTGACAAACGAAATTGCTGCTTGTGCTGGCTATACTGACAAGCACCCACCTGTGCTAGTCCATGGCTTATTCAGCACAGGAATCTGCATCAATTGAGCCAAGACAAAGGAAAGCTCAGGGAGGCAGCACCCGTTTAGAAAAGCATTTGTACTTCGAAGAGTCGGCCAATGATGTGAAAAGACATACCCATGGCAAATAGTTTGCATCATGGGCAGAATTTCACGGAGCAATATTGCTGGGAGAGAAAAGGCACCACCTGAGTGAGCCATGCTCAACAAAACTACCTAGGGCAGGAGCCCGGTTGCCCCCAGGCACTAGGCGTGTCAGGCCTCAGCATTGTAAGGAGAGTTCACTGAAGTCCCTGAGTGAAGTTTTCTCCGCTGTCCTACGTCTACGTTCCTAAAATTTACTCTGTGGTTTCTGATGACACTGGGTTATGAACGGCCACCATTCACCGTTCTCCTTACACTCGTGCGTCTCCATCGACCTTAAAAGAAAGGGAGGACACGCAACTGCTGGCTGGTAAATTCAGCAAAGTTTGTCTCAACACAAGAGACAGCTCTGTGGTGACCCGTCTTCCATGGTAAAACATTTCCTAGCGAATAAGGTATCTTCCCATCGCAATGACAATATGAGAGAATTGCCACCTATGGATATGCCGCTGTGCCTACAAACATCATCTTGAGGCCATACAGTAGTATAGCACGGGAACCCAGGCGCTTCACCCTTTACCCTAGACCAGTGAAACTCAGAGAAGCACTATAGACCTCTGAGACATGACGTTGCTGGAAGCATCAGTGTACAGAGGCATGGGAACCTCGAAGGAGCTTCTTCCGTGTGAATAAAACGCAGGCTGAACTTCATAGCAGGTTCCAGATTCTCAGGAATTCCACGGGCTGTATTGCTCAGAGCTAGAACCCACTGCTTGGGGCACACTTGAACTGAAAAATCTTGCTGGACTCACGGCTTTCCCAAAGACCCAAGATTCTCAAAGAGCGAGCGTAAGGTTGACGGAAAAAAAACTGCCGGTGGCGCCTTTTTGCCTTGAAACCGGCAAGAAGCAAGATTTTCCTTAAACCATGAATCTCAGAAACATTGTGATCATGAAGGAAAACCAGGGAGAGCAGATGTACTTCCAATAATCCAACACTTAAATGAAACCTCAAACCTAAATCCTATCCTAAAACCAACCCTAATCCTAACCCTAACCTAGGTCAAAACCTAGCCCTAGGTCTAAACCTAAAAAGAGGTGTAACCCTAAGCCTAGGTCTAATTCTGTATACTCCTAAACTTAAACTGGACCCTAACCTAAGGCTCACCCTAAACCAAGCCCTAACCCTAACCATATTTCTACCCTAAGGCTAAGCCTAATCCTAACCCCAAATCTGATGTGAACATGCAGCTCCCCCTACAACTAACCTTACTCCTAACCGTCACTCTTCGCCTGAACCTAACTTAACTCTATCCATCACCTTCAATCCAAGCCTCCATATCACCGTTAATGTAATCCAATCCCTTTAACTAGACAGAGAGCTAAACTTATCCACAACCAAAACGGATGTAACACACAAGCCGCAAGCCTGACCCCAACTCTTAACCTCGCACACTTTCAAACCCTCACACAAATATTAACCCTAACCCATACATAAACAGTCAAGTTTACCATAAGCCTAAATGAGACAATAGGTTCTTTCATCCTTAAGCACTCTTACCTAAAACCTCACACTCACCCTACATTTCATCCACAACCTTACCATAACCCGAATCCTCACGCAGCCGTAACTCGAACCTGAACTCGAACACTGTCTCTAAACATGCCCACATGCCTGTACCTATGCCCGTTTAAAGTTAACCCTAAACCAAAATCTTCGGTCCCACTATTTTGCAGCATTTTAAAGAAGTACACTGGGAAAGCTTTTTCTGCAAGGAAGAAACTGCAGGCGGCGTGGCTGAAATGAGAATATCATGCTGCACGAGCTCTTTGCCCTCAGATGTAGAAGTGTCATCATTGGGCTTTATAGAGAAACGGGACTTTAATAAGTGATCATCAACCTCTGTGAATTCCCTTTGTTCTAGACGCCTGAAATAAAGAGTTGTCCTGAGTCACATAAACCTCCACCGAGTGGTCTTAATGTGGCGCGGGAACATGCCGATATAAGAGAATTCCGAAGAAGGCTGAACGTCCACAATTGAATGGTCATTGCCAGAAATGAAGTGGCAGCCGGATCAGACTGGGAAACTTAAACTTCCATTAGACAATGAAGATGTGAGAATCTGGTACGTCCACAATTCACGGTTTCCTTAGATCCATGAAATTCCTTGTTGAATTTCAGTCAGAAAATGAAAACTCCGGAGCCTCTTTTCAGCAGGCCCGGGTTTAGCTCCCAGAGGCACACTGGTGCTCCTCTAGAATTTGGATAAAAATCGTTTTCACGGGAATAAGGAATCTTGATCAAGCCAGGTGGGTCTTGACAAACGAAATTGCTGCTTGTGCTGGCTATACTGACAAGCACCCACCTGTGCTAGTCCATGGCTTATTCAGCACAGGAATCTGCATCAATTGAGCCAAGACAAAGGAAAGCTCAGGGAGGCAGCACCCGTTTAGAAAAGCATTTGTACTTCGAAGAGTCGGCCAATGATGTGAAAAGACATACCCATGGCAAATAGTTTTCATCATGGGCAGAATTTCACGGAGCAATATTGCTGGGAGAGAAAAGGCACCACCTGAGTGAGCCATGCTCAACAAAACTACCTAGGGCAGGAGCCCGGTTGCCCCCAGGCACTAGGCGTGTCAGGCCTCAGCATTGTAAGGAGAGTTCACTGAAGTCCCTGAGTGAAATTTTCTCCGCTGTCCTACGTCTACGTTCCTAAAATTTACTCTGTGGTTTCTGATGACACTGGGTTATGAACGGCCACCATTCACCGTTCTCCTTACACTCGTGCGTCTCCATCGACCTTAAAAGAAAGGGAGGACACGCAACTGCTGGCTGGTAAATTCAGCAAAGTTTGTCTCAACACAAGAGACAGCTCTGTGGTGACCCGTCTTCCATGGTAAAACATTTCCTAGCGAATAAGGTATCTTCCCATCGCAATGACAATATGAGAGAATTGCCACCGATGGATTTGCCGCTGTGCCTACAAACATCATCTTGAGGCCATACAGTAGTGAAGCACGGGAACCCAGGCACTTCACCCATTACCCTAGACCAGTGAAACTCAGAGAAGCACTATAGACCTGTGAGACATGACGTTGCTGGAAGCATCAGTGTACAGAGGCATGGGAACCTCGAAGGAGCTTCTTCCGTGTGAATAAAACGCAGGCTGAACTTCATAGCAGGTTCCAGATTCTCAGGAATTCCACGGGCTGTATTGCTCAGAGCTAGAACCCACTGCTTGGGGCACACTTGAACTGAAAAATCTTGCTGGACTCACGGATTTCCCAAAGACCCAAGATTCTCAAAGAGCGAGCGTAAGGTTGACGGAAAAAAAACTGCCGGTGGCGCCTTTTTGCCTTGAAACCGGCAAGAAGCAAGATTTTCCTTAAACCATGAATCTCAGAAACATTGTGATCGTGAAGGAAAACCAGGGAGAGCAGATGTACTTCCAATAATCCAACACTTAAATGAAACCTCAAACCTAAATCCTATCCTAAAACCAACCCTAATCCTAACCCTAACCTAGGTCAAAACCTAGCCCTAGGTCTAAACCTAAAAAGAGGTGTAACCCTAAGCCTAGGTCTAATTCTGTATACTCCTAAACTTAAACTGGACCCTAACCTAAGGCTCACCGTAAACCAAGCCCTAACCCTAACCATATGTCTACCCTAAGGCTAAGCCTAATCCTAACCCCAAATCTGATGTGAACATGCAGCTCCCCCTACAACTAACCTTACTCCTAACCGTCACCCTTCGCCTGAACCTAACTTAACTCTATCCATCACCTTCAATCCAAGCCTCCATATCACCGTTAATGTAATCCAATCCCTTTAACTAGACAGAGAGCTAAACTTATCCACAACCAAAACGGATGTAACACACAAGCCGCAAGCCTGACCCCAACTCTTAACCTCGCACACTTTCTAACCCTCACACAAATATTAACCCTAACCCATACCTAAACAGTCAAGTTTACCATAAGCCTAAATGAGACAATAGGTTCTTTCATCCTTAAGCACTCTTACCTAAAACCTCACACTCACCCTACATTTCATCCACAACCTTACCATAACCCGAATCCTCACGCAGCCGTAACTCGAACCTGAACTCGAACACTGTCTCTAAACATGCCCACATGCCTGTACCTATGCCCGTTTAAAGTTAACCCTAAACCAAAATCTTCGGTCCCACTATTTTGCAGCATTTTAAAGAAGTACACTGGGAAAGCTTTTTCTGCAAGGAAGAAACTGCAGGCGGCGTGGCTGAAATGAGAATATCATGCTGCACGAGCTCTTTGCCCTCAGATGTAGAAGTGTCATCATTGGGCTTTATAGAGAAACGGGACTTTAATAAGTGATCATCAACCTCTGTGAATTCCCTTTGTTCTAGACGCCTGAAATAAAGAGTTGTCCTGAGTCACATAAACCTCCACCGAGTGGTCTTAATGTGGCGCGGGAACATGCCGATATAAGAGAATTCCGAAGAAGGCTGAACGTCCACAATTGAATGGTCATTGCCAGAAATGAAGTGGCAGCCGGATCAGACTGGGAAACTTAAACTTCCATTAGACAATGAAGATGTGAGAATCTGGTACGTCCACAATTCACGGTTTCCTAAGATCCATGAAATTCCTTGTTGAATTTCAGTCAGAAAATGAAAACTCCGGAGCCTCTGTTCAGCAGGCCCGGGTTTAGCTCCCAGAGGCACACTGGTGCTCCTCTAGAATTTGGATAAAAATCGTTTTCACGGGAATAAGGAATCTTGATCAAGCCAGGTGGGTCTTGACAAACGAAATTGCTGCTTGTGCTGGCTATACTGACAAGCACCCACCTGTGCTAGTCCATGGCTTATTCAGCACAGGAATCTGCATCAATTGAGCCAAGACAAAGGAAAGCTCAGGGAGGCAGCACCCGTTTAGAAAAGCATTTGTACTTCGAAGAGTCGGCCAATGATGTGAAAAGACATACCCATGGCAAATAGTTTTCATCATGGGCAGAATTTCACGGAGCAATATTGCTGGGAGAGAAAAGGCACCACCTGAGTGAGCCATGCTCAACAAAACTACCTAGGGCAGGAGCCCGGTTGCCCCCAGGCACTAGGCGTGTCAGGCCTCAGCATTGTAAGGAGAGTTCACTGAAGTCCCTGAGTGAAGTTTTCTCCGCTGTCCTACGTCTACGTTCCTAAAATTTACTCTGTGGTTTCTGATGATCCTGGGTTATGAACGGCCACCATTCACCGTTCTCCTTACACTCGTGCGTCTCCATCGACCTTAAAAGAAAGGGAGGACACGCAACTGCTGGCTGGTAAATTCAGCAAAGTTTGTCTCAACACAAGAGACAGCTCTGTGGTGACCCGTCTTCCATGGTAAAACATTTCCTAGCGAATAAGGTATCTTCCCATCGCAATGACAATATGAGAGAATTGCCACCGATGGATTTGCCGCTGTGCCTACAAACATCATCTTGAGGCCATACAGTAGTGAAGCACGGGAACCCAGGCGCTTCACCCTTTACCCTAGACCAGTGAAACTCAGAGAAGCACTATAGACCTGTGAGACATGACGTTGCTGGAAGCATCAGTGTACAGAGGCATGGGAACCTCGAAGGAGCTTCTTCCGTGTGAATAAAACGCAGGCTGAACTTCATAGCAGGTTCCAGATTCTCAGGAATTCCACGGGCTGTATTGCTCAGAGCTAGAACCCACTGCTTGGGGCACGCTTGAACTGAAAAATCTTGCTGGACTCACGGCTTTCCCAAAGACCCAAGATTCTCAAAGAGCGAGCGTAAGGTTGACGGAAAAAAAACTGCCGGTGGCGCCTTTTTGCCTTGAAACCGGCAAGAAGCAAGATTTTCCTTAAACCATGAATCTCAGAAACATTGTGATCGTGAAGGAAAACCAGGGAGAGCAGATGTACTTCCAATAATCCAACACTTAAATGAAACCTCAAACCTAAATCCTATCCTAAAACCAACCCTAATCCTAACCCTAACCTAGGTCAAAACCTAGCCCTAGGTCTAAACCTAAAAAGAGGTGTAACCCTAAGCCGAGGTCTAATTCTGTATACTCCTAAACTTAAACTGGACCCTAACCTAAGGCTCACCGTAAACCAAGCCCTAACCCTAACCATATGTCTACCCTAAGGCTAAGCCTAATCCTAACCCCAAATCTGATGTGAACATGCAGCTCCCCCTACAACTAACCTTACTCCTAACCGTCACCCTTCGCCTGAACCTAACTTAACTCTATCCATCACCTTCAATCCAAGCCTCCATATCACCGTTAATGTAATCCAATCCCTTTAACTAGACAGAGAGCTAAACTTATCCACAACCAAAACGGATGTAACACACAAGCCGCAAGCCTGACCCCAACTCTTAACCTCGCACACTTTCTAACCCTCACACAAATATTAACCCTAACCCATACCTAAACAGTCAAGTTTACCATAAGCCTAAATGAGACAATAGGTTCTTTCATCCTTAAGCACTCTTACCTAAAACCTCACACTCACCCTACATTTCATCCACAACCTTACCATAACCCGAATCCTCACGCAGCCGTAACTCGAACCTGAACTCGAACACTGTCTCTAAACATGCCCACATGCCTGTACCTATGCCCGTTTAAAGTTAACCCTAAACCAAAATCTTCGGTCCCACTATTTTGCAGCATTTTAAAGAAGTACACTGGGAAAGCTTTTTCTGCAAGGAAGAAACTGCAGGCGGCGTGGCTGAAATGAGAATATCATGCTGCACGAGCTCTTTGCCCTCAGATGTAGAAGTGTCATCATTGGGCTTTATAGAGAAACGGGACTTTAATAAGTGATCATCAACCTCTGTGAATTCCCTTTGTTCTAGACGCCTGAAATAAAGAGTTGTCCTGAGTCACATAAACCTCCACCGAGTGGTCTTAATGTGGCGCGGGAACATGCCGATATAAGAGAATTCCGAAGAAGGCTGAACGTCCACAATTGAATGGTCATTGCCAGAAATGAAGTGGCAGCCGGATCAGACTGGGAAACTTAAACTTCCATTAGACAATGAAGATGTGAGAATCTGGTACGTCCACAATTCACGGTTTCCTTAGATCCATGAAATTCCTTGTTGAATTTCAGTCAGAAAATGAAAACTCCGGAGCCTCTGTTCAGCAGGCCCGGGTTTAGCTCCCAGAGGCACACTGGTGCTCCTCTAGAATTTGGATAAAAATCGTTTTCACGGGAATAAGGAATCTTGATCAAGCCAGGTGGGTCTTGACAAACGAAATTGCTGCTTGTGCTGGCTATACTGACAAGCACCCACCTGTGCTAGTCCATGGCTTATTCAGCACAGGAATCTGCATCAATTGAGCCAAGACAAAGGAAAGCTCAGGGAGGCAGCACCCGTTTAGAAAAGCATTTGTACTTCGAAGAGTCGGCCAATGATGTGAAAAGACATACCCATGGCAAATAGTTTTCATCATGGGCAGAATTTCACGGAGCAATATTGCTGGGAGAGAAAAGGCACCACCTGAGTGAGCCATGCTCAACAAAACTACCTAGGGCAGGAGCCCGGTTGCCCCCAGGCACTAGGCGTGTCAGGCCTCAGCATTGTAAGGAGAGTTCACTGAAGTCCCTGAGTGAAGTTTTCTCCGCTGTCCTACGTCTACGTTCCTAAAATTTACTCTGTGGTTTCTGATGATCCTGGGTTATGAACGGCCACCATTCACCATTCTCCTTACACTCGTGCGTCTCCATCGACCTTAAAAGAAAGGGAGGACACGCAACTGCTGGCTGGTAAATTCAGCAAAGTTTGTCTCAACACAAGAGACAGCTCTGTGGTGACCCGTCTTCCATGGTAAAACATTTCCTAGCGAATAAGGTATCTTCCCATCGCAATGACAATATGAGAGAATTGCCACCGATGGATTTGCCGCTGTGCCTACAAACATCATCTTGAGGCCATACAGTAGTGAAGCACGGGAACCCAGGCACTTCACCCATTACCCTAGACCAGTGAAACTCAGAGAAGCACTATAGACCTGTGAGACATGACGTTGCTGGAAGCGTCAGTGTACAGAGGCATGGGAACCTCGAAGGAGCTTCTTCCGTGTGAATAAAACGCAGGCTGAACTTCATAGCAGGTTCCAGATTCTCAGGAATTCCACGGGCTGTATTGCTCAGAGCTAGAACCCACTGCTTGGGGCACACTTGAACTGAAAAATCTTGCTGGACTCACGGATTTCCCAAAGACCCAAGATTCTCAAAGAGCGAGCGTAAGGTTGACGGAAAAAAAACTGCCGGTGGCGCCTTTTTGCCTTGAAACCGGAAAGAAGCAAGATTTTCCTTAAACCATGAATCTCAGAAACATTGTGATCGTGAAGGAAAACCAGGGAGAGCAGATGTACTTCCAATAATCCAACACTTAAATGAAACCTCAAACCTAAATCCTATCCTAAAACCAACCCTAATCCTAACCCTAACCTAGGTCAAAACCTAGCCCTAGGTCTAAACCTAAAAAGAGGTGTAACCCTAAGCCTAGGTCTAATTCTGTATACTCCTAAACTTAAACTGGACCCTAACCTAAGGCTCACCGTAAACCAAGCCCTAACCCTAACCATATGTCTACCCTAAGGCTAAGCCTAATCCTAACCCCAAATCTGATGTGAACATGCAGCTCCCCCTACAACTAACCTTACTCCTAACCGTCACCCTTCGCCTGAACCTAACTTAACTCTATCCATCACCTTCAATCCAAGCCTCCATATCACCGTTAATGTAATCCAATCCCTTAAACTAGACAGAGAGCTAAACTTATCCACAACCAAAACGGATGTAACACACAAGCCGCAAGCCTGACCCCAACTCTTAACCTCGCACACTTTCTAACCCTCACACAAATATTAACCCTAACCCATACCTAAACAGTCAAGTTTACCATAAGCCTAAATGAGACAATAGGTTCTTTCATCCTTAAGCACTCTTACCTAAAACCTCACACTCACCCTACATTTCATCCACAACCTTACCATAACCCGAATCCTCACGCAGCCGTAACTCGAACCTGAACTCGAACACTGTCTCTAAACATGCCCACATGCCTGTACCTATGCCCGTTTAAAGTTAACCCTAAACCAAAATCTTCGGTCCCACTATTTTGCAGCATTTTAAAGAAGTACACTGGGAAAGCTTTTTCTGCAAGGAAGAAACTGCAGGCGGCGTGGCTGAAATGAGAATATCATGCTGCACGAGCTCTTTGCCCTCAGATGTAGAAGTGTCATCATTGGGCTTTATAGAGAAACGGGACTTTAATAAGTGATCATCAACCTCTGTGAATTCCCTTTGTTCTAGACGCCTGAAATAAAGAGTTGTCCTGAGTCACATAAACCTCCACCGAGTGGTCTTAATGTGGCGCGGGAACATGCCGATATAAGAGAATTCCGAAGAAGGCTGAACGTCCACAATTGAATGGTCATTGCCAGAAATGAAGTGGCAGCCGGATCAGACTGGGAAACTTAAGCTTCCATTAGACAATGAAGATGTTTAGAATCTGGTACGTCCACAATTCACGGTTTCCTTAGATCCATGAAATTCCTTGTTGAATTTCAGTCAGAAAATGAAAACTCCGGAGCCTCTGTTCAGCAGGCCCGGGTTTAGCTCCCAGAGGCACACTGGTGCTCCTCTAGAATTTGGATAAAAATCGTTTTCACGGGAATAAGGAATCTTGATCAAGCCAGGTGGGTCTTGACAAACGAAATTGCTGCTTGTGCTGGCTATACTGACAAGCACCCACCTGTGCTAGTCCATGGCTTATTCAGCACAGGAATCTGCATCAATTGAGCCAAGACAAAGGAAAGCTCAGGGAGGCAGCACCCGTTTAGAAAAGCATTTGTACTTCGAAGAGTCGGCCAATGATGTGAAAAGACATACCCATGGCAAATAGTTTTCATCATGGGCAGAATTTCACGGAGCAATATTGCTGGGAGAGAAAAGGCACCACCTGAGTGAGCCATGCTCAACAAAACTACCTAGGGCAGGAGCCCGGTTGCCCCCAGGCACTAGGCGTGTCAGGCCTCAGCATTGTAAGGAGAGTTCACTGAAGTCCCTGAGTGAAGTTTTCTCCGCTGTCCTACGTCTACGTTCCTAAAATTTACTCTGTGGTTTCTGATGATCCTGGGTTATGAACGGCCACCATTCACCGTTCTCCTTACACTCGTGCATCTCCATCGACCTTAAAAGAAAGGGAGGACACGCAACTGCTGGCTGGTAAATTCAGCAAAGTTTGTCTCAACACAAGAGACAGCTCTGTGGTGACCCGTCTTCCATGGTAAAACATTTCCTAGCGAATAAGGTATCTTCCCATCGCAATGACAATATGAGAGAATTGCCACCGATTGATTTGCCGCTGTGCCTACAAACATCATCTTGAGGCCATACAGTAGTGAAGCACGGGAACCCAGGCGCTTCACCCTTTACCCTAGACCAGTGAAACTCAGAGAAGCACTATAGACCTGTGAGACATGACGTTGCTGGAAGCATCAGTGTACAGAGGCATGGGAACCTCGAAGGAGCTTCTTCCGTGTGAATAAAACGCAGGCTGAACTTCATAGCAGGTTCCAGATTCTCAGGAATTCCACCGGCTGTATTGCTCAGAGCTAGAACCCACTGCTTGGGGCACACTTGAACTGAAAAATCTTGCTGGACTCACGGCTTTCCCAAAGACCCAAGATTCTCAAAGAGCGAGCGTAAGGTTGACGGAAAAAAAACTGCCGGTGGCGCCTTTTTGCCTTGAAACCGGCAAGAAGCAAGATTTTCCTTAAACCATGAATCTCAGAAACATTGTGATCGTGAAGGAAAACCAGGGAGAGCAGATGTACTTCCAATAATCCAACACTTAAATGAAACCTCAAACCTAAATCCTATCCTAAAACCAACCCTAATCCTAACCCTAACCTAGGTCAAAACCTAGCCCTAGGTCTAAACCTAAAAAAGGTGTAACCCCAAGCCGAGGTCTAATTCTGTATACTCCTAAACTTAAACTGGACCCTAACCTAAGGCTCACCCTAAACCAAGCCCTAACCCTAACCATATGTCTACCCTAAGGCTAAGCCTAATCCTAACCCCAAATCTGATGTGAACATGCAGCTCCCCCTACAACTAACCTTACTCCTAACCGTCACCCTTCGCCTGAACCTAACTTAACTCTATCCATCACCTTCAATCCAAGCCTCCATATCACCGTTAATGTAATCCAATCCCTTAAACTAGACAGAGAGCTAAACTTATCCACAACCAAAACGGATGTAACACACAAGCCGCAAGCCTGACCCCAACTCTTAACCTCGCACACTTTCTAACCCTCACACAAATATTAACCCTAACCCATACCTAAACAGTCAAGTTTACCATAAGCCTAAATGAGACAATAGTTTCTTTCATCCTTAAGCACTCTTACCTAAAACCTCACACTCACCCTACATTTCATCCACAACCTTACCATAACCCGAATCCTCACGCAGCCGTAACTCGAACCTGAACTCGAACACTGTCTCTAAACATGCCCACATGCCTGTACCTATGCCCGTTTAAAGTTAACCCTAAACCAAAATCTTCGGTCCCACTATTTTGCAGCATTTTAAAGAAGTACACTGGGAAAGCTTTTTCTGCAAGGAAGAAACTGCAGGCGGCGTGGCTGAAATGAGAATATCATGCTGCACGAGCTCTTTGCCCTCAGATGTAGAAGTGTCATCATTGGGCTTTATAGAGAAACGGGACTTTAATAAGTGATCATCAACCTCTGTGAATTCCCTTTGTTCTAGACGCCTGAAATAAAGAGTTGTCCTGAGTCACATAAACCTCCACCGAGTGGTCTTAATGTGGCGCGGGAACATGCCGATATAAGAGAATTCCGAAGAAGGCTGAACGTCCACAATTGAATGGTCATTGCCAGAAATGAAGTGGCAGCCGGATCAGACTGGGAAACTTAAGCTTCCATTAGACAATGAAGATGTTTAGAATCTGGTACGTCCACAATTCACGGTTTCCTTAGATCCATGAAATTCCTTGTTGAATTTCAGTCAGAAAATGAAAACTCCGGAGCCTCTGTTCAGCAGGCCCGGGTTTAGCTCCCAGAGGCACACTGGTGCTCCTCTAGAATTTGGATAAAAATCGTTTTCACGGGAATAAGGAATCTTGATCAAGCCAGGTGGGTCTTGACAAACGAAATTGCTGCTTGTGCTGGCTATACTGACAAGCACCCACCTGTGCTAGTCCATGGCTTATTCAGCACAGGAATCTGCATCAATTGAGCCAAGACAAAGGAAAGCTCAGGGAGGCAGCACCCGTTTAGAAAAGCATTTGTACTTCGAAGAGTCGGCCAATGATGTGAAAAGACATACCCATGGCAAATAGTTTTCATCATGGGCAGAATTTCACGGAGCAATATTGCTGGGAGAGAAAAGGCACCACCTGAGTGAGCCATGCTCAACAAAACTACCTAGGGCAGGAGCCCGGTTGCCCCCAGGCACTAGGCGTGTCAGGCCTCAGCATTGTAAGGAGAGTTCACTGAAGTCCCTGAGTGAAGTTTTCTCCGCTGTCCTACGTCTACGTTCCTAAAATTTACTCTGTGGTTTCTGATGATCCTGGGTTATGAACGGCCACCATTCACCGTTCTCCTTACACTCGTGCATCTCCATCGACCTTAAAAGAAAGGGAGGACACGCAACTGCTGGCTGGTAAATTCAGCAAAGTTTGTCTCAACACAAGAGACAGCTCTGTGGTGACCCGTCTTCCATGGTAAAACATTTCCTAGCGAATAAGGTATCTTCCCATCGCAATGACAATATGAGAGAATTGCCACCGATTGATTTGCCGCTGTGCCTACAAACATCATCTTGAGGCCATACAGTAGTGAAGCACGGGAACCCAGGCGCTTCACCCTTTACCCTAGACCAGTGAAACTCAGAGAAGCACTATAGACCTGTGAGACATGACGTTGCTGGAAGCATCAGTGTACAGAGGCATGGGAACCTCGAAGGAGCTTCTTCCGTGTGAATAA
The DNA here is from genome assembly GCF_050624435.1 of Tenrec ecaudatus. NCBI lineage: Eukaryota > Metazoa > Chordata > Mammalia > Afrosoricida > Tenrecidae > Tenrec > Tenrec ecaudatus. The sequence continues at coordinate 135,715 of NW_027458270.1, read as the reverse complement.
AACGCAGGCTGAACTTCATAGCAGGTTCCAGATTCTCAGGAATTCCACCGGCTGTATTGCTCAGAGCTAGAACCCACTGCTTGGGGCACACTTGAACTGAAAAATCTTGCTGGACTCACGGCTTTCCCAAAGACCCAAGATTCTCAAAGAGCGAGCGTAAGGTTGACGGAAAAAAAACTGCCGGTGGCGCCTTTTTGCCTTGAAACCGGCAAGAAGCAAGATTTTCCTTAAACCATGAATCTCAGAAACATTGTGATCGTGAAGGAAAACCAGGGAGAGCAGATGTACTTCCAATAATCCAACACTTAAATGAAACCTCAAACCTAAATCCTATCCTAAAACCAACCCTAATCCTAACCCTAACCTAGGTCAAAACCTAGCCCTAGGTCTAAACCTAAAAAAGGTGTAACCCCAAGCCGAGGTCTAATTCTGTATACTCCTAAACTTAAACTGGACCCTAACCTAAGGCTCACCCTAAACCAAGCCCTAACCCTAACCATATGTCTACCCTAAGGCTAAGCCTAATCCTAACCCCAAATCTGATGTGAACATGCAGCTCCCCCTACAACTAACCTTACTCCTAACCGTCACCCTTCGCCTGAACCTAACTTAACTCTATCCATCACCTTCAATCCAAGCCTCCATATCACCGTTAATGTAATCCAATCCCTTAAACTAGACAGAGAGCTAAACTTATCCACAACCAAAACGGATGTAACACACAAGCCGCAAGCCTGACCCCAACTCTTAACCTCGCACACTTTCTAACCCTCACACAAATATTAACCCTAACCCATACCTAAACAGTCAAGTTTACCATAAGCCTAAATGAGACAATAGTTTCTTTCATCCTTAAGCACTCTTACCTAAAACCTCACACTCACCCTACATTTCATCCACAACCTTACCATAACCCGAATCCTCACGCAGCCGTAACTCGAACCTGAACTCGAACACTGTCTCTAAACATGCCCACATGCCTGTACCTATGCCCGTTTAAAGTTAACCCTAAACCAAAATCTTCGGTCCCACTATTTTGCAGCATTTTAAAGAAGTACACTGGGAAAGCTTTTTCTGCAAGGAAGAAACTGCAGGCGGCGTGGCTGAAATGAGAATATCATGCTGCACGAGCTCTTTGCCCTCAGATGTAGAAGTGTCATCATTGGGCTTTATAGAGAAACGGGACTTTAATAAGTGATCATCAACCTCTGTGAATTCCCTTTGTTCTAGACGCCTGAAATAAAGAGTTGTCCTGAGTCACATAAACCTCCACCGAGTGGTCTTAATGTGGCGCGGGAACATGCCGATATAAGAGAATTCCGAAGAAGGCTGAACGTCCACAATTGAATGGTCATTGCCAGAAATGAAGTGGCAGCCGGATCAGACTGGGAAACTTAAGCTTCCATTAGACAATGAAGATGTTTAGAATCTGGTACGTCCACAATTCACGGTTTCCTTAGATCCATGAAATTCCTTGTTGAATTTCAGTCAGAAAATGAAAACTCCGGAGCCTCTGTTCAGCAGGCCCGGGTTTAGCTCCCAGAGGCACACTGGTGCTCCTCTAGAATTTGGATAAAAATCGTTTTCACGGGAATAAGGAATCTTGATCAAGCCAGGTGGGTCTTGACAAACGAAATTGCTGCTTGTGCTGGCTATACTGACAAGCACCCACCTGTGCTAGTCCATGGCTTATTCAGCACAGGAATCTGCATCAATTGAGCCAAGACAAAGGAAAGCTCAGGGAGGCAGCACCCGTTTAGAAAAGCATTTGTACTTCGAAGAGTCGGCCAATGATGTGAAAAGACATACCCATGGCAAATAGTTTTCATCATGGGCAGAATTTCACGGAGCAATATTGCTGGGAGAGAAAAGGCACCACCTGAGTGAGCCATGCTCAACAAAACTACCTAGGGCAGGAGCCCGGTTGCCCCCAGGCACTAGGCGTGTCAGGCCTCAGCATTGTAAGGAGAGTTCACTGAAGTCCCTGAGTGAAGTTTTCTCCGCTGTCCTACGTCTACGTTCCTAAAATTTACTCTGTGGTTTCTGATGATCCTGGGTTATGAACGGCCACCATTCACCGTTCTCCTTACACTCGTGCATCTCCATCGACCTTAAAAGAAAGGGAGGACACGCAACTGCTGGCTGGTAAATTCAGCAAAGTTTGTCTCAACACAAGAGACAGCTCTGTGGTGACCCGTCTTCCATGGTAAAACATTTCCTAGCGAATAAGGTATCTTCCCATCGCAATGACAATATGAGAGAATTGCCACCGATGGATTTGCCGCTGTGCCTACAAACATCATCTTGAGGCCATACAGTAGTGAAGCACGGGAACCCAGGCGCTTCACCCTTTACCCTAGACCAGTGAAACTCAGAGAAGCACTATAGACCTGTGAGACATGACGTTGCTGGAAGCATCAGTGTACAGAGGCATGGGAACCTCGAAGGAGCTTCTTCCGTGTGAATAAAACGCAGGCTGAACTTCATAGCAGGTTCCAGATTCTCAGGAATTCCACCGGCTGTATTGCTCAGAGCTAGAACCCACTGCTTGGGGCACACTTGAACTGAAAAATCTTGCTGGACTCACGGCTTTCCCAAAGACCCAAGATTCTCAAAGAGCGAGCGTAAGGTTGACGGAAAAAAAACTGCCGGTGGCGCCTTTTTGCCTTGAAACCGGCAAGAAGCAAGATTTTCCTTAAACCATGAATCTCAGAAACATTGTGATCGTGAAGGAAAACCAGGGAGAGCAGATGTACTTCCAATAATCCAACACTTAAATGAAACCTCAAACCTAAATCCTATCCTAAAACCAACCCTAATCCTAACCCTAACCTAGGTCAAAACCTAGCCCTAGGTCTAAACCTAAAAAAGGTGTAACCCCAAGCCGAGGTCTAATTCTGTATACTCCTAAACTTAAACTGGACCCTAACCTAAGGCTCACCCTAAACCAAGCCCTAACCCTAACCATATGTCTACCCTAAGGCTAAGCCTAATCCTAACCCCAAATCTGATGTGAACATGCAGCTCCCCCTACAACTAACCTTACTCCTAACCGTCACCCTTCGCCTGAACCTAACTTAACTCTATCCATCACCTTCAATCCAAGCCTCCATATCACCGTTAATGTAATCCAATCCCTTAAACTAGACAGAGAGCTAAACTTATCCACAACCAAAACGGATGTAACACACAAGCCGCAAGCCTGACCCCAACTCTTAACCTCGCACACTTTCTAACCCTCACACAAATATTAACCCTAACCCATACCTAAACAGTCAAGTTTACCATAAGCCTAAATGAGACAATAGTTTCTTTCATCCTTAAGCACTCTTACCTAAAACCTCACACTCACCCTACATTTCATCCACAACCTTACCATAACCCGAATCCTCACGCAGCCGTAACTCGAACCTGAACTCGAACACTGTCTCTAAACATGCCCACATGCCTGTACCTATGCCCGTTTAAAGTTAACCCTAAACCAAAATCTTCGGTCCCACTATTTTGCAGCATTTTAAAGAAGTACACTGGGAAAGCTTTTTCTGCAAGGAAGAAACTGCAGGCGGCGTGGCTGAAATGAGAATATCATGCTGCACGAGCTCTTTGCCCTCAGATGTAGAAGTGTCATCATTGGGCTTTATAGAGAAACGGGACTTTAATAAGTGATCATCAACCTCTGTGAATTCCCTTTGTTCTAGACGCCTGAAATAAAGAGTTGTCCTGAGTCACATAAACCTCCACCGAGTGGTCTTAATGTGGCGCGGGAACATGCCGATATAAGAGAATTCCGAAGAAGGCTGAACGTCCACAATTGAATGGTCATTGCCAGAAATGAAGTGGCAGCCGGATCAGACTGGGAAACTTAAGCTTCCATTAGACAATGAAGATGTTTAGAATCTGGTACGTCCACAATTCACGGTTTCCTTAGATCCATGAAATTCCTTGTTGAATTTCAGTCAGAAAATGAAAACTCCGGAGCCTCTGTTCAGCAGGCCCGGGTTTAGCTCCCAGAGGCACACTGGTGCTCCTCTAGAATTTGGATAAAAATCGTTTTCACGGGAATAAGGAATCTTGATCAAGCCAGGTGGGTCTTGACAAACGAAATTGCTGCTTGTGCTGGCTATACTGACAAGCACCCACCTGTGCTAGTCCATGGCTTATTCAGCACAGGAATCTGCATCAATTGAGCCAAGACAAAGGAAAGCTCAGGGAGGCAGCACCCGTTTAGAAAAGCATTTGTACTTCGAAGAGTCGGCCAATGATGTGAAAAGACATACCCATGGCAAATAGTTTTCATCATGGGCAGAATTTCACGGAGCAATATTGCTGGGAGAGAAAAGGCACCACCTGAGTGAGCCATGCTCAACAAAACTACCTAGGGCAGGAGCCCGGTTGCCCCCAGGCACTAGGCGTGTCAGGCCTCAGCATTGTAAGGAGAGTTCACTGAAGTCCCTGAGTGAAGTTTTCTCCGCTGTCCTACGTCTACGTTCCTAAAATTTACTCTGTGGTTTCTGATGATCCTGGGTTATGAACGGCCACCATTCACCGTTCTCCTTACACTCGTGCATCTCCATCGACCTTAAAAGAAAGGGAGGACACGCAACTGCTGGCTGGTAAATTCAGCAAAGTTTGTCTCAACACAAGAGACAGCTCTGTGGTGACCCGTCTTCCATGGTAAAACATTTCCTAGCGAATAAGGTATCTTCCCATCGCAATGACAATATGAGAGAATTGCCACCGATGGATTTGCCGCTGTGCCTACAAACATCATCTTGAGGCCATACAGTAGTGAAGCACGGGAACCCAGGCGCTTCACCCTTTACCCTAGACCAGTGAAACTCAGAGAAGCACTATAGACCTGTGAGACATGACGTTGCTGGAAGCATCAGTGTACAGAGGCATGGGAACCTCGAAGGAGCTTCTTCCGTGTGAATAAAACGCAGGCTGAACTTCATAGCAGGTTCCAGATTCTCAGGAATTCCACCGGCTGTATTGCTCAGAGCTAGAACCCACTGCTTGGGGCACACTTGAACTGAAAAATCTTGCTGGACTCACGGCTTTCCCAAAGACCCAAGATTCTCAAAGAGCGAGCGTAAGGTTGACGGAAAAAAAACTGCCGGTGGCGCCTTTTTGCCTTGAAACCGGCAAGAAGCAAGATTTTCCTTAAACCATGAATCTCAGAAACATTGTGATCGTGAAGGAAAACCAGGGAGAGCAGATGTACTTCCAATAATCCAACACTTAAATGAAACCTCAAACCTAAATCCTATCCTAAAACCAACCCTAATCCTAACCCTAACCTAGGTCAAAACCTAGCCCTAGGTCTAAACCTAAAAAAGGTGTAACCCCAAGCCGAGGTCTAATTCTGTATACTCCTAAACTTAAACTGGACCCTAACCTAAGGCTCACCCTAAACCAAGCCCTAACCCTAACCATATGTCTACCCTAAGGCTAAGCCTAATCCTAACCCCAAATCTGATGTGAACATGCAGCTCCCCCTACAACTAACCTTACTCCTAACCGTCACCCTTCGCCTGAACCTAACTTAACTCTATCCATCACCTTCAATCCAAGCCTCCATATCACCGTTAATGTAATCCAATCCCTTAAACTAGACAGAGAGCTAAACTTATCCACAACCAAAACGGATGTAACACACAAGCCGCAAGCCTGACCCCAACTCTTAACCTCGCACACTTTCTAACCCTCACACAAATATTAACCCTAACCCATACCTAAACAGTCAAGTTTACCATAAGCCTAAATGAGACAATAGTTTCTTTCATCCTTAAGCACTCTTACCTAAAACCTCACACTCACCCTACATTTCATCCACAACCTTACCATAACCCGAATCCTCACGCAGCCGTAACTCGAACCTGAACTCGAACACTGTCTCTAAACATGCCCACATGCCTGTACCTATGCTCGTTTAAAGTTAACCCTAAACCAAAATCTTCGGTCCCACTATTTTGCAGCATTTTAAAGAAGTACACTGGGAAAGCTTTTTCTGCAAGGAAGAAACTGCAGGCGGCGTGGCTGAAATGAGAATATCATGCTGCACGAGCTCTTTGCCCTCAGATGTAGAAGTGTCATCATTGGGCTTTATAGAGAAACGGGACTTTAATAAGTGATCATCAACCTCTGTGAATTCCCTTTGTTCTAGACGCCTGAAATAAAGAGTTGTCCTGAGTCACATAAACCTCCACCGAGTGGTCTTAATGTGGCGCGGGAACATGCCGATATAAGAGAATTCCGAAGAAGGCTGAACGTCCACAATTGAATGGTCATTGCCAGAAATGAAGTGGCAGCCGGATCAGACTGGGAAACTTAAGCTTCCATTAGACAATGAAGATGTTTAGAATCTGGTACGTCCACAATTCACGGTTTCCTTAGATCCATGAAATTCCTTGTTGAATTTCAGTCAGAAAATGAAAACTCCGGAGCCTCTGTTCAGCAGGCCCGGGTTTAGCTCCCAGAGGCACACTGGTGCTCCTCTAGAATTTGGATAAAAATCGTTTTCACGGGAATAAGGAATCTTGATCAAGCCAGGTGGGTCTTGACAAACGAAATTGCTGCTTGTGCTGGCTATACTGACAAGCACCCACCTGTGCTAGTCCATGGCTTATTCAGCACAGGAATCTGCATCAATTGAGCCAAGACAAAGGAAAGCTCAGGGAGGCAGCACCCGTTTAGAAAAGCATTTGTACTTCGAAGAGTCGGCCAATGATGTGAAAAGACATACCCATGGCAAATAGTTTTCATCATGGGCAGAATTTCACGGAGCAATATTGCTGGGAGAGAAAAGGCACCACCTGAGTGAGCCATGCTCAACAAAACTACCTAGGGCAGGAGCCCGGTTGCCCCCAGGCACTAGGCGTGTCAGGCCTCAGCATTGTAAGGAGAGTTCACTGAAGTCCCTGAGTGAAGTTTTCTCCGCTGTCCTACGTCTACGTTCCTAAAATTTACTCTGTGGTTTCTGATGATCCTGGGTTATGAACGGCCACCATTCACCGTTCTCCTTACACTCGTGCATCTCCATCGACCTTAAAAGAAAGGGAGGACACGCAACTGCTGGCTGGTAAATTCAGCAAAGTTTGTCTCAACACAAGAGACAGCTCTGTGGTGACCCGTCTTCCATGGTAAAACATTTCCTAGCGAATAAGGTATCTTCCCATCGCAATGACAATATGAGAGAATTGCCACCGATGGATTTGCCGCTGTGCCTACAAACATCATCTTGAGGCCATACAGTAGTGAAGCACGGGAACCCAGGCGCTTCACCCTTTACCCTAGACCAGTGAAACTCAGAGAAGCACTATAGACCTGTGAGACATGACGTTGCTGGAAGCATCAGTGTACAGAGGCATGGGAACCTCGAAGGAGCTTCTTCCGTGTGAATAAAACGCAGGCTGAACTTCATAGCAGGTTCCAGATTCTCAGGAATTCCACCGGCTGTATTGCTCAGAGCTAGAACCCACTGCTTGGGGCACACTTGAACTGAAAAATCTTGCTGGACTCACGGCTTTCCCAAAGACCCAAGATTCTCAAAGAGCGAGCGTAAGGTTGACGGAAAAAAAACTGCCGGTGGCGCCTTTTTGCCTTGAAACCGGCAAGAAGCAAGATTTTCCTTAAACCATGAATCTCAGAAACATTGTGATCGTGAAGGAAAACCAGGGAGAGCAGATGTACTTCCAATAATCCAACACTTAAATGAAACCTCAAACCTAAATCCTATCCTAAAACCAACCCTAATCCTAACCCTAACCTAGGTCAAAACCTAGCCCTAGGTCTAAACCTAAAAAAGGTGTAACCCCAAGCCGAGGTCTAATTCTGTATACTCCTAAACTTAAACTGGACCCTAACCTAAGGCTCACCCTAAACCAAGCCCTAACCCTAACCATATGTCTACCCTAAGGCTAAGCCTAATCCTAACCCCAAATCTGATGTGAACATGCAGCTCCCCCTACAACTAACCTTACTCCTAACCGTCACCCTTCGCCTGAACCTAACTTAACTCTATCCATCACCTTCAATCCAAGCCTCCATATCACCGTTAATGTAATCCAATCCCTTAAACTAGACAGAGAGCTAAACTTATCCACAACCAAAACGGATGTAACACACAAGCCGCAAGCCTGACCCCAACTCTTAACCTCGCACACTTTCTAACCCTCACACAAATATTAACCCTAACCCATACCTAAACAGTCAAGTTTACCATAAGCCTAAATGAGACAATAGGTTCTTTCATCCTTAAGCACTCTTACCTAAAACCTCACACTCACCCTACATTTCATCCACAACCTTACCATAACCCGAATCCTCACGCAGCCGTAACTCGAACCTGAACTCGAACACTGTCTCTAAACATGCCCACATGCCTGTACCTATGCCCGTTTAAAGTTAACCCTAAACCAAAATCTTCGGTCCCACTATTTTGCAGCATTTTAAAGAAGTACACTGGGAAAGCTTTTTCTGCAAGGAAGAAACTGCAGGCGGCGTGGCTGAAATGAGAATATCATGCTGCACGAGCTCTTTGCCCTCAGATGTAGAAGTGTCATCATTGGGCTTTATAGAGAAACGGGACTTTAATAAGTGATCATCAACCTCTGTGAATTCCCTTTGTTCTAGACGCCTGAAATAAAGAGTTGTCCTGAGTCACATAAACCTCCACCGAGTGGTCTTAATGTGGCGCGGGAACATGCCGATATAAGAGAATTCCGAAGAAGGCTGAACGTCCACAATTGAATGGTCATTGCCAGAAATGAAGTGGCAGCCGGATCAGACTGGGAAACTTAAGCTTCCATTAGACAATGAAGATGTTTAGAATCTGGTACGTCCACAATTCACGGTTTCCTTAGATCCATGAAATTCCTTGTTGAATTTCAGTCAGAAAATGAAAACTCCGGAGCCTCTGTTCAGCAGGCCCGGGTTTAGCTCCCAGAGGCACACTGGTGCTCCTCTAGAATTTGGATAAAAATCGTTTTCACGGGAATAAGGAATCTTGATCAAGCCAGGTGGGTCTTGACAAACGAAATTGCTGCTTGTGCTGGCTATACTGACAAGCACCCACCTGTGCTAGTCCATGGCTTATTCAGCACAGGAATCTGCATCAATTGAGCCAAGACAAAGGAAAGCTCAGGGAGGCAGCACCCGTTTAGAAAAGCATTTGTACTTCGAAGAGTCGGCCAATGATGTGAAAAGACATACCCATGGCAAATAGTTTTCATCATGGGCAGAATTTCACGGAGCAATATTGCTGGGAGAGAAAAGGCACCACCTGAGTGAGCCATGCTCAACAAAACTACCTAGGGCAGGAGCCCGGTTGCCCCCAGGCACTAGGCGTGTCAGGCCTCAGCATTGTAAGGAGAGTTCACTGAAGTCCCTGAGTGAAGTTTTCTCCGCTGTCCTACGTCTACGTTCCTAAAATTTACTCTGTGGTTTCTGATGATCCTGGGTTATGAACGGCCACCATTCACCGTTCTCCTTACACTCGTGCATCTCCATCGACCTTAAAAGAAAGGGAGGACACGCAACTGCTGGCTGGTAAATTCAGCAAAGTTTGTCTCAACACAAGAGACAGCTCTGTGGTGACCCGTCTTCCATGGTAAAACATTTCCTAGCGAATAAGGTATCTTCCCATCGCAATGACAATATGAGAGAATTGCCACCGATGGATTTGCCGCTGTGCCTACAAACATCATCTTGAGGCCATACAGTAGTGAAGCACGGGAACCCAGGCGCTTCACCCTTTACCCTAGACCAGTGAAACTCAGAGAAGCACTATAGACCTGTGAGACATGACGTTGCTGGAAGCATCAGTGTACAGAGGCATGGGAACCTCGAAGGAGCTTCTTCCGTGTGAATAAAACGCAGGCTGAACTTCATAGCAGGTTCCAGATTCTCAGGAATTCCACCGGCTGTATTGCTCAGAGCTAGAACCCACTGCTTGGGGCACACTTGAACTGAAAAATCTTGCTGGACTCACGGCTTTCCCAAAGACCCAAGATTCTCAAAGAGCGAGCGTAAGGTTGACGGAAAAAAAACTGCCGGTGGCGCCTTTTTGCCTTGAAACCGGCAAGAAGCAAGATTTTCCTTAAACCATGAATCTCAGAAACATTGTGATCGTGAAGGAAAACCAGGGAGAGCAGATGTACTTCCAATAATCCAACACTTAAATGAAACCTCAAACCTAAATCCTATCCTAAAACCAACCCTAATCCTAACCCTAACCTAGGTCAAAACCTAGCCCTAGGTCTAAACCTAAAAAAGGTGTAACCCCAAGCCGAGGTCTAATTCTGTATACTCCTAAACTTAAACTGGACCCTAACCTAAGGCTCACCCTAAACCAAGCCCTAACCCTAACCATATGTCTACCCTAAGGCTAAGCCTAATCCTAACCCCAAATCTGATGTGAACATGCAGCTCCCCCTACAACTAACCTTACTCCTAACCGTCACCCTTCGCCTGAACCTAACTTAACTCTATCCATCACCTTCAATCCAAGCCTCCATATCACCGTTAATGTAATCCAATCCCTTAAACTAGACAGAGAGCTAAACTTATCCACAACCAAAACGGATGTAACACACAAGCCGCAAGCCTGACCCCAACTCTTAACCTCGCACACTTTCTAACCCTCACACAAATATTAACCCTAACCCATACCTAAACAGTCAAGTTTACCATAAGCCTAAATGAGACAATAGGTTCTTTCATCCTTAAGCACTCTTACCTAAAACCTCACACTCACCCTACATTTCATCCACAACCTTACCATAACCCGAATCCTCACGCAGCCGTAACTCGAACCTGAACTCGAACACTGTCTCTAAACATGCCCACATGCCTGTACCTATGCCCGTTTAAAGTTAACCCTAAACCAAAATCTTCGGTCCCACTATTTTGCAGCATTTTAAAGAAGTACACTGGGAAAGCTTTTTCTGCAAGGAAGAAACTGCAGGCGGCGTGGCTGAAATGAGAATATCATGCTGCACGAGCTCTTTGCCCTCAGATGTAGAAGTGTCATCATTGGGCTTTATAGAGAAACGGGACTTTAATAAGTGATCATCAACCTCTGTGAATTCCCTTTGTTCTAGACGCCTGAAATAAAGAGTTGTCCTGAGTCACATAAACCTCCACCGAGTGGTCTTAATGTGGCGCGGGAACATGCCGATATAAGAGAATTCCGAAGAAGGCTGAACGTCCACAATTGAATGGTCATTGCCAGAAATGAAGTGGCAGCCGGATCAGACTGGGAAACTTAAACTTCCATTAGACAATGAAGATGTGAGAATCTGGTACGTCCACAATTCACGGTTTCCTTAGATCCATGAAATTCCTTGTTGAATTTCAGTCAGAAAATGAAAACTCCGGAGCCTCTGTTCAGCAGGCCAGGGTTTAGCTCCCAGAGGCACACTGGTGCTCCTCTAGAATTTGGATAAAAATCGTTTTCACGGGAATAAGGAATCTTGATCAAGCCAGGTGGGTCTTGACAAACGAAATTGCTGCTTGTGCTGGCTATACTGACAAGCACCCACCTGTGCTAGTCCATGGCTTATTCAGCACAGGAATCTGCATCAATTGAGCCAAGACAAAGGAAAGCTCAGGGAGGCAGCACCCGTTTAGAAAAGCATTTGTACTTCGAAGAGTCGGCCAATGATGTGAAAAGACATACCCATGGCAAATAGTTTTCATCATGGGCAGAATTTCACGGAGCAATATTGCTGGGAGAGAAAAGGCACCACCTGAGTGAGCCATGCTCAACAAAACTACCTAGGGCAGGAGCCCGGTTGCCCCCAGGCACTAGGCGTGTCAGGCCTCAGCATTGTAAGGAGAGTTCACTGAAGTCCCTGAGTGAAATTTTCTCCGCTGTCCTACGTCTACGTTCCTAAAATTTACTCTGTGGTTTCTGATGACACTGGGTTATGAACGGCCACCATTCACCGTTCTCCTTACACTCGTGCGTCTCCATCGACCTTAAAAGAAAGGGAGGACACGCAACTGCTGGCTGGTAAATTCAGCAAAGTTTGTCTCAACACAAGAGACAGCTCTGTGGTGACCCGTCTTCCATGGTAAAACATTTCCTAGCGAATAAGGTATCTTCCCATCGCAATGACAATATGAGAGAATTGCCACCTATGGATATGCCGCTGTGCCTACAAACATCATCTTGAGGCCATACAGTAGTATAGCACGGGAACCCAGGCGCTTCACCCTTTACCCTAGACCAGTGAAACTCAGAGAAGCACTATAGACCTGTGAGACATGACGTTGCTGGAAGCATCAGTGTACAGAGGCATGGGAACCTCGAAGGAGCTTCTTCCGTGTGAATAAAACGCAGGCTGAACTTCATAGCAGGTTCCAGATTCTCAGGAATTCCACGGGCTGTATTGCTCAGAGCTAGAACCCACTGCTTGGGGCACACTTGAACTGAAAAATCTTGCTGGACTCACGGCTTTCCCAAAGACCCAAGATTCTCAAAGAGCGAGCGTAAGGTTGACGGAAAAAAAACTGCCGGTGGCGCCTTTTTGCCTTGAAACCGGCAAGAAGCAAGATTTTCCTTAAACCATGAATCTCAGAAACATTGTGATCGTGAAGGAAAACCAGGGAGAGCAGATGTACTTCCAATAATCCAACACTTAAATGAAACCTCAAACCTAAATCCTATCCTAAAACCAACCCTAATCCTAACCCTAACCTAGGTCAAAACCTAGCCCTAGGTCTAAACCTAAAAAAGGTGTAACCCCAAGCCGAGGTCTAATTCTGTATACTCCTAAACTTAAACTGGACCCTAACCTAAGGCTCACCCTAAACCAAGCCCTAACCCTAACCATATGTCTACCCTAAGGCTAAGCCTAATCCTAACCCCAAATCTGATGTGAACATGCAGCTCCCCCTACAACTAACCTTACTCCTAACCGTCACCCTTCGCCTGAACCTAACTTAACTCTATCCATCACCTTCAATCCAAGCCTCCATATCACCGTTAATGTAATCCAATCCCTTAAACTAGACAGAGAGCTAAACTTATCCACAACCAAAACGGATGTAACACACAAGCCGCAAGCCTGACCCCAACTCTTAACCTCGCACACTTTCTAACCCTCACACAAATATTAACCCTAACCCATACCTAAACAGTCAAGTTTACCATAAGCCTAAATGAGACAATAGGTTCTTTCATCCTTAAGCACTCTTACCTAAAACCTCACACTCACCCTACATTTCATCCACAACCTTACCATAACCCGAATCCTCACGCAGCCGTAACTCGAACCTGAACTCGAACACTGTCTCTAAACATGCCCACATGCCTGTACCTATGCCCGTTTAAAGTTAACCCTAAACCAAAATCTTCGGTCCCACTATTTTGCAGCATTTTAAAGAAGTACACTGGGAAAGCTTTTTCTGCAAGGAAGAAACTGCAGGCGGCGTGGCTGAAATGAGAATATCATGCTGCACGAGCTCTTTGCCCTCAGATGTAGAAGTGTCATCATTGGGCTTTATAGAGAAACGGGACTTTAATAAGTGATCATCAACCTCTGTGAATTCCCTTTGTTCTAGACGCCTGAAATAAAGAGTTGTCCTGAGTCACATAAACCTCCACCGAGTGGTCTTAATGTGGCGCGGGAACATGCCGATATAAGAGAATTCCGAAGAAGGCTGAACGTCCACAATTGAATGGTCATTGCCAGAAATGAAGTGGCAGCCGGATCAGACTGGGAAACTTAAGCTTCCATTAGACAATGAAGATGTTTAGAATCTGGTACGTCCACAATTCACGGTTTCCTTAGATCCATGAAATTCCTTGTTGAATTTCAGTCAGAAAATGAAAACTCCGGAGCCTCTGTTCAGCAGGCCCGGGTTTAGCTCCCAGAGGCACACTGGTGCTCCTCTAGAATTTGGATAAAAATCGTTTTCACGGGAATAAGGAATCTTGATCAAGCCAGGTGGGTCTTGACAAACGAAATTGCTGCTTGTGCTGGCTATACTGACAAGCACCCACCTGTGCTAGTCCATGGCTTATTCAGCACAGGAATCTGCATCAATTGAGCCAAGACAAAGGAAAGCTCAGGGAGGCAGCACCCGTTTAGAAAAGCATTTGTACTTCGAAGAGTCGGCCAATGATGTGAAAAGACATACCCATGGCAAATAGTTTTCATCATGGGCAGAATTTCACGGAGCAATATTGCTGGGAGAGAAAAGGCACCACCTGAGTGAGCCATGCTCAACAAAACTACCTAGGGCAGGAGCCCGGTTGCCCCCAGGCACTAGGCGTGTCAGGCCTCAGCATTGTAAGGAGAGTTCACTGAAGTCCCTGAGTGAAGTTTTCTCCGCTGTCCTACGTCTACGTTCCTAAAATTTACTCTGTGGTTTCTGATGATCCTGGGTTATGAACGGCCACCATTCACCGTTCTCCTTACACTCGTGCATCTCCATCGACCTTAAAAGAAAGGGAGGACACGCAACTGCTGGCTGGTAAATTCAGCAAAGTTTGTCTCAACACAAGAGACAGCTCTGTGGTGACCCGTCTTCCATGGTAAAACATTTCCTAGCGAATAAGGTATCTTCCCATCGCAATGACAATATGAGAGAATTGCCACCGATGGATTTGCCGCTGTGCCTACAAACATCATCTTGAGGCCATACAGTAGTGAAGCACGGGAACCCAGGCGCTTCACCCTTTACCCTAGACCAGTGAAACTCAGAGAAGCACTATAGACCTGTGAGACATGACGTTGCTGGAAGCATCAGTGTACAGAGGCATGGGAACCTCGAAGGAGCTTCTTCCGTGTGAATAAAACGCAGGCTGAACTTCATAGCAGGTTCCAGATTCTCAGGAATTCCACCGGCTGTATTGCTCAGAGCTAGAACCCACTGCTTGGGGCACACTTGAACTGAAAAATCTTGCTGGACTCACGGCTTTCCCAAAGACCCAAGATTCTCAAAGAGCGAGCGTAAGGTTGACGGAAAAAAAACTGCCGGTGGCGCCTTTTTGCCTTGAAACCGGCAAGAAGCAAGATTTTCCTTAAACCATGAATCTCAGAAACATTGTGATCGTGAAGGAAAACCAGGGAGAGCAGATGTACTTCCAATAATCCAACACTTAAATGAAACCTCAAACCTAAATCCTATCCTAAAACCAACCCTAATCCTAACCCTAACCTAGGTCAAAACCTAGCCCTAGGTCTAAACCTAAAAAAGGTGTAACCCCAAGCCGAGGTCTAATTCTGTATACTCCTAAACTTAAACTGGACCCTAACCTAAGGCTCACCCTAAACCAAGCCCTAACCCTAACCATATGTCTACCCTAAGGCTAAGCCTAATCCTAACCCCAAATCTGATGTGAACATGCAGCTCCCCCTACAACTAACCTTACTCCTAACCGTCACCCTTCGCCTGAACCTAACTTAACTCTATCCATCACCTTCAATCCAAGCCTCCATATCACCGTTAATGTAATCCAATCCCTTAAACTAGACAGAGAGCTAAACTTATCCACAACCAAAACGGATGTAACACACAAGCCGCAAGCCTGACCCCAACTCTTAACCTCGCACACTTTCTAACCCTCACACAAATATTAACCCTAACCCATACCTAAACAGTCAAGTTTACCATAAGCCTAAATGAGACAATAGGTTCTTTCATCCTTAAGCACTCTTACCTAAAACCTCACACTCACCCTACATTTCATCCACAACCTTACCATAACCCGAATCCTCACGCAGCCGTAACTCGAACCTGAACTCGAACACTGTCTCTAAACATGCCCACATGCCTGTACCTATGCCCGTTTAAAGTTAACCCTAAACCAAAATCTTCGGTCCCACTATTTTGCAGCATTTTAAAGAAGTACACTGGGAAAGCTTTTTCTGCAAGGAAGAAACTGCAGGCGGCGTGGCTGAAATGAGAATATCATGCTGCACGAGCTCTTTGCCCTCAGATGTAGAAGTGTCATCATTGGGCTTTATAGAGAAACGGGACTTTAATAAGTGATCATCAACCTCTGTGAATTCCCTTTGTTCTAGACGCCTGAAATAAAGAGTTGTCCTGAGTCACATAAACCTCCACCGAGTGGTCTTAATGTGGCGCGGGAACATGCCGATATAAGAGAATTCCTAAGAAGGCTGAACGTCCACAATTGAATGGTCATTGCCAGAAATGAAGTGGCAGCCGGATCAGACTGGGAAACTTAAACTTCCATTAGACAATGAAGATGTGAGAATCTGGTACGTCCACAATTCACGGTTTCCTTAGATCCATGAAATTCCTTGTTGAATTTCAGTCAGAAAATGAAAACTCCGGAGCCTCTGTTCAGCAGGCCAGGGTTTAGCTCCCAGAGGCACACTGGTGCTCCTCTAGAATTTGGATAAAAATCGTTTTCACGGGAATAAGGAATCTTGATCAAGCCAGGTGGGTCTTGACAAACGAAATTGCTGCTTGTGCTGGCTATACTGACAAGCACCCACCTGTGCTAGTCCATGGCTTATTCAGCACAGGAATCTGCATCAATTGAGCCAAGACAAAGGAAAGCTCAGGGAGGCAGCACCCGTTTAGAAAAGCATTTGTACTTCGAAGAGTCGGCCAATGATGTGAAAAGACATACCCATGGCAAATAGTTTTCATCATGGGCAGAATTTCACGGAGCAATATTGCTGGGAGAGAAAAGGCACCACCTGAGTGAGCCATGCTCAACAAAACTACCTAGGGCAGGAGCCCGGTTGCCCCCAGGCACTAGGCGTGTCAGGCCTCAGCATTGTAAGGAGAGTTCACTGAAGTCCCTGAGTGAAATTTTCTCCGCTGTCCTACGTCTACGTTCCTAAAATTTACTCTGTGGTTTCTGATGACACTGGGTTATGAACGGCCACCATTCACCGTTCTCCTTACACTCGTGCGTCTCCATCGACCTTAAAAGAAAGGGAGGACACGCAACTGCTGGCTGGTAAATTCAGCAAAGTTTGTCTCAACACAAGAGACAGCTCTGTGGTGACCCGTCTTCCATGGTAAAACATTTCCTAGCGAATAAGGTATCTTCCCATCGCAATGACAATATGAGAGAATTGCCACCTATGGATATGCCGCTGTGCCTACAAACATCATCTTGAGGCCATACAGTAGTATAGCACGGGAACCCAGGCGCTTCACCCTTTACCCTAGACCAGTGAAACTCAGAGAAGCACTATAGACCTGTGAGACATGACGTTGCTGGAAGCATCAGTGTACAGAGGCATGGGAACCTCGAAGGAGCTTCTTCCGTGTGAATAAAACGCAGGCTGAACTTCATAGCAGGTTCCAGATTCTCAGGAATTCCACGGGCTGTATTGCTCAGAGCTAGAACCCACTGCTTGGGGCACACTTGAACTGAAAAATCTTGCTGGACTCACGGCTTTCCCAAAGACCCAAGATTCTCAAAGAGCGAGCGTAAGGTTGACGGAAAAAAAACTGCCGGTGGCGCCTTTTTGCCTTGAAACCGGCAAGAAGCAAGATTTTCCTTAAACCATGAATCTCAGAAACATTGTGATCGTGAAGGAAAACCAGGGAGAGCAGATGTACTTCCAATAATCCAACACTTAAATGAAACCTCAAACCTAAATCCTATCCTAAAACCAACCCTAATCCTAACCCTAACCTAGGTCAAAACCTAGCCCTAGGTCTAAACCTAAAAAAGGTGTAACCCCAAGCCGAGGTCTAATTCTGTATACTCCTAAACTTAAACTGGACCCTAACCTAAGGCTCACCCTAAACCAAGCCCTAACCCTAACCATATGTCTACCCTAAGGCTAAGCCTAATCCTAACCCCAAATCTGATGTGAACATGCAGCTCCCCCTACAACTAACCTTACTCCTAACCGTCACCCTTCGCCTGAACCTAACTTAACTCTATCCATCACCTTCAATCCAAGCCTCCATATCACCGTTAATGTAATCCAATCCCTTAAACTAGACAGAGAGCTAAACTTATCCACAACCAAAACGGATGTAACACACAAGCCGCAAGCCTGACCCCAACTCTTAACCTCGCACACTTTCTAACCCTCACACAAATATTAACCCTAACCCATACCTAAACAGTCAAGTTTACCATAAGCCTAAATGAGACAATAGGTTCTTTCATCCTTAAGCACTCTTACCTAAAACCTCACACTCACCCTACATTTCATCCACAACCTTACCATAACCCGAATCCTCACGCAGCCGTAACTCGAACCTGAACTCGAACACTGTCTCTAAACATGCCCACATGCCTGTACCTATGCCCGTTTAAAGTTAACCCTAAACCAAAATCTTCGGTCCCACTATTTTGCAGCATTTTAAAGAAGTACACTGGGAAAGCTTTTTCTGCAAGGAAGAAACTGCAGGCGGCGTGGCTGAAATGAGAATATCATGCTGCACGAGCTCTTTGCCCTCAGATGTAGAAGTGTCATCATTGGGCTTTATAGAGAAACGGGACTTTAATAAGTGATCATCAACCTCTGTGAATTCCCTTTGTTCTAGACGCCTGAAATAAAGAGTTGTCCTGAGTCACATAAACCTCCACCGAGTGGTCTTAATGTGGCGCGGGAACATGCCGATATAAGAGAATTCCGAAGAAGGCTGAACGTCCACAATTGAATGGTCATTGCCAGAAATGAAGTGGCAGCCGGATCAGACTGGGAAACTTAAGCTTCCATTAGACAATGAAGATGTTTAGAATCTGGTACGTCCACAATTCACGGTTTCCTTAGATCCATGAAATTCCTTGTTGAATTTCAGTCAGAAAATGAAAACTCCGGAGCCTCTGTTCAGCAGGCCCGGGTTTAGCTCCCAGAGGCACACTGGTGCTCCTCTAGAATTTGGATAAAAATCGTTTTCACGGGAATAAGGAATCTTGATCAAGCCAGGTGGGTCTTGACAAACGAAATTGCTGCTTGTGCTGGCTATACTGACAAGCACCCACCTGTGCTAGTCCATGGCTTATTCAGCACAGGAATCTGCATCAATTGAGCCAAGACAAAGGAAAGCTCAGGGAGGCAGCACCCGTTTAGAAAAGCATTTGTACTTCGAAGAGTCGGCCAATGATGTGAAAAGACATACCCATGGCAAATAGTTTTCATCATGGGCAGAATTTCACGGAGCAATATTGCTGGGAGAGAAAAGGCACCACCTGAGTGAGCCATGCTCAACAAAACTACCTAGGGCAGGAGCCCGGTTGCCCCCAGGCACTAGGCGTGTCAGGCCTCAGCATTGTAAGGAGAGTTCACTGAAGTCCCTGAGTGAAGTTTTCTCCGCTGTCCTACGTCTACGTTCCTAAAATTTACTCTGTGGTTTCTGATGATCCTGGGTTATGAACGGCCACCATTCACCGTTCTCCTTACACTCGTGCATCTCCATCGACCTTAAAAGAAAGGGAGGACACGCAACTGCTGGCTGGTAAATTCAGCAAAGTTTGTCTCAACACAAGAGACAGCTCTGTGGTGACCCGTCTTCCATGGTAAAACATTTCCTAGCGAATAAGGTATCTTCCCATCGCAATGACAATATGAGAGAATTGCCACCGATGGATTTGCCGCTGTGCCTACAAACATCATCTTGAGGCCATACAGTAGTGAAGCACGGGAACCCAGGCGCTTCACCCTTTACCCTAGACCAGTGAAACTCAGAGAAGCACTATAGACCTGTGAGACATGACGTTGCTGGAAGCATCAGTGTACAGAGGCATGGGAACCTCGAAGGAGCTTCTTCCGTGTGAATAAAACGCAGGCTGAACTTCATAGCAGGTTCCAGATTCTCAGGAATTCCACCGGCTGTATTGCTCAGAGCTAGAACCCACTGCTTGGGGCACACTTGAACTGAAAAATCTTGCTGGACTCACGGCTTTCCCAAAGACCCAAGATTCTCAAAGAGCGAGCGTAAGGTTGACGGAAAAAAAACTGCCGGTGGCGCCTTTTTGCCTTGAAACCGGCAAGAAGCAAGATTTTCCTTAAACCATGAATCTCAGAAACATTGTGATCGTGAAGGAAAACCAGGGAGAGCAGATGTACTTCCAATAATCCAACACTTAAATGAAACCTCAAACCTAAATCCTATCCTAAAACCAACCCTAATCCTAACCCTAACCTAGGTCAAAACCTAGCCCTAGGTCTAAACCTAAAAAAGGTGTAACCCCAAGCCGAGGTCTAATTCTGTATACTCCTAAACTTAAACTGGACCCTAACCTAAGGCTCACCCTAAACCAAGCCCTAACCCTAACCATATGTCTACCCTAAGGCTAAGCCTAATCCTAACCCCAAATCTGATGTGAACATGCAGCTCCCCCTACAACTAACCTTACTCCTAACCGTCACCCTTCGCCTGAACCTAACTTAACTCTATCCATCACCTTCAATCCAAGCCTCCATATCACCGTTAATGTAATCCAATCCCTTAAACTAGACAGAGAGCTAAACTTATCCACAACCAAAACGGATGTAACACACAAGCCGCAAGCCTGACCCCAACTCTTAACCTCGCACACTTTCTAACCCTCACACAAATATTAACCCTAACCCATACCTAAACAGTCAAGTTTACCATAAGCCTAAATGAGACAATAGGTTCTTTCATCCTTAAGCACTCTTACCTAAAACCTCACACTCACCCTACATTTCATCCACAACCTTACCATAACCCGAATCCTCACGCAGCCGTAACTCGAACCTGAACTCGAACACTGTCTCTAAACATGCCCACATGCCTGTACCTATGCCCGTTTAAAGTTAACCCTAAACCAAAATCTTCGGTCCCACTATTTTGCAGCATTTTAAAGAAGTACACTGGGAAAGCTTTTTCTGCAAGGAAGAAACTGCAGGCGGCGTGGCTGAAATGAGAATATCATGCTGCACGAGCTCTTTGCCCTCAGATGTAGAAGTGTCATCATTGGGCTTTATAGAGAAACGGGACTTTAATAAGTGATCATCAACCTCTGTGAATTCCCTTTGTTCTAGACGCCTGAAATAAAGAGTTGTCCTGAGTCACATAAACCTCCACCGAGTGGTCTTAATGTGGCGCGGGAACATGCCGATATAAGAGAATTCCTAAGAAGGCTGAACGTCCACAATTGAATGGTCATTGCCAGAAATGAAGTGGCAGCCGGATCAGACTGGGAAACTTAAACTTCCATTAGACAATGAAGATGTGAGAATCTGGTACGTCCACAATTCACGGTTTCCTTAGATCCATGAAATTCCTTGTTGAATTTCAGTCAGAAAATGAAAACTCCGGAGCCTCTGTTCAGCAGGCCAGGGTTTAGCTCCCAGAGGCACACTGGTGCTCCTCTAGAATTTGGATAAAAATCGTTTTCACGGGAATAAGGAATCTTGATCAAGCCAGGTGGGTCTTGACAAACGAAATTGCTGCTTGTGCTGGCTATACTGACAAGCACCCACCTGTGCTAGTCCATGGCTTATTCAGCACAGGAATCTGCATCAATTGAGCCAAGACAAAGGAAAGCTCAGGGAGGCAGCACCCGTTTAGAAAAGCATTTGTACTTCGAAGAGTCGGCCAATGATGTGAAAAGACATACCCATGGCAAATAGTTTTCATCATGGGCAGAATTTCACGGAGCAATATTGCTGGGAGAGAAAAGGCACCACCTGAGTGAGCCATGCTCAACAAAACTACCTAGGGCAGGAGCCCGGTTGCCCCCAGGCACTAGGCGTGTCAGGCCTCAGCATTGTAAGGAGAGTTCACTGAAGTCCCTGAGTGAAATTTTCTCCGCTGTCCTACGTCTACGTTCCTAAAATTTACTCTGTGGTTTCTGATGACACTGGGTTATGAACGGCCACCATTCACCGTTCTCCTTACACTCGTGCGTCTCCATCGACCTTAAAAGAAAGGGAGGACACGCAACTGCTGGCTGGTAAATTCAGCAAAGTTTGTCTCAACACAAGAGACAGCTCTGTGGTGACCCGTCTTCCATGGTAAAACATTTCCTAGCGAATAAGGTATCTTCCCATCGCAATGACAATATGAGAGAATTGCCACCTATGGATATGCCGCTGTGCCTACAAACATCATCTTGAGGCCATACAGTAGTATAGCACGGGAACCCAGGCGCTTCACCCTTTACCCTAGACCAGTGAAACTCAGAGAAGCACTATAGACCTGTGAGACATGACGTTGCTGGAAGCATCAGTGTACAGAGGCATGGGAACCTCGAAGGAGCTTCTTCCGTGTGAATAAAACGCAGGCTGAACTTCATAGCAGGTTCCAGATTCTCAGGAATTCCACGGGCTGTATTGCTCAGAGCTAGAACCCACTGCTTGGGGCACACTTGAACTGAAAAATCTTGCTGGACTCACGGCTTTCCCAAAGACCCAAGATTCTCAAAGAGCGAGCGTAAGGTTGACGGAAAAAAAACTGCCGGTGGCGCCTTTTTGCCTTGAAACCGGCAAGAAGCAAGATTTTCCTTAAACCATGAATCTCAGAAACATTGTGATCGTGAAGGAAAACCAGGGAGAGCAGATGTACTTCCAATAATCCAACACGTAAATGAAACCTCAAACCTAAATCCTATCCTAAAACCAACCCTAATCCTAACCCTAACCTAGGTCAAAACCTAGCCCTAGGTCTAAACCTAAAAAGAGGTGTAACCCTAAGCCTAGGTCTAATTCTGTATACTCCTAAACTTAAACTGGACCCTAACCTAAGGCTCACCCTAAACCAAGCCCTAACCCTAACCATATGTCTACCCTAAGGCTAAGCCTAATCCTAACCCCAAATCTGATGTGAACATGCAGCTCCCCCTACAACTAACCTTACTCCTAACCGTCACCCTTCGCCTGAACCTAACTTAACTCTATCCATCACCTTCAATCCAAGCCTCCATATCACCGTTAATGAAATCCAATCCCTTAAACTAGACAGAGAGCTAAACTTATCCACAACCAAAACGGATGTAACACACAAGCCGCAAGCCTGACCCCAACTCTTAACCTCGCACACTTTCTAACCCTCACACAAATATTAACCCTAACCCATACCTAAACAGTCAAGTTTACCATAAGCCTAAATGAGACAATAGGTTCTTTCATCCTTAAGCACTCTTACCTAAAACCTCACACTCACCCTACATTTCATCCACAACCTTACCATAACCCGAATCCTCACGCAGCCGTAACTCGAACCTGAACTCGAACACTGTCTCTAAACATGCCCACATGCCTGTACCTATGCCCGTTTAAAGTTAACCCTAAACCAAAATCTTCGGTCCCACTATTTTGCAGCATTTTAAAGAAGTACACTGGGAAAGCTTTTTCTGCAAGGAAGAAACTGCAGGCGGCGTGGCTGAAATGAGAATATCATGCTGCACGAGCTCTTTGCCCTCTGATGTAGAAGTGTCATCATTGGGCTTTATAGAGAAACGGGACTTTAATAAGTGATCATCAACCTCTGTGAATTCCCTTTGTTCTAGACGCCTGAAATAAAGAGTTGTCCTGAGTCACATAAACCTCCACCGAGTGGTCTTAATGTGGCGCGGGAACATGCCGATATAAGAGAATTCCGAAGAAGGCTGAACGTCCACAATTGAATGGTCATTGCCAGAAATGAAGTGGCAGCCGGATCAGACTGGGAAACTTAAGCTTCCATTAGACAATGAAGATGTTTAGAATCTGGTACGTCCACAATTCACGGTTTCCTTAGATCCATGAAATTCCTTGTTGAATTTCAGTCAGAAAATGAAAACTCCGGAGCCTCTGTTCAGCAGGCCCGGGTTTAGCTCCCAGAGGCACACTGGTGCTCCTCTAGAATTTGGATAAAAATCGTTTTCACGGGAATAAGGAATCTTGATCAAGCCAGGTGGGTCTTGACAAACGAAATTGCTGCTTGTGCTGGCTATACTGACAAGCACCCACCTGTGCTAGTCCATGGCTTATTCAGCACAGGAATCTGCATCAATTGAGCCAAGACAAAGGAAAGCTCAGGGAGGCAGCACCCGTTTAGAAAAGCATTTGTACTTCGAAGAGTCGGCCAATGATGTGAAAAGACATACCCATGGCAAATAGTTTTCATCATGGGCAGAATTTCACGGAGCAATATTGCTGGGAGAGAAAAGGCACCACCTGAGTGAGCCATGCTCAACAAAACTACCTAGGGCAGGAGCCCGGTTGCCCCCAGGCACTAGGCGTGTCAGGCCTCAGCATTGTAAGGAGAGTTCACTGAAGTCCCTGAGTGAAGTTTTCTCCGCTGTCCTACGTCTACGTTCCTAAAATTTACTCTGTGGTTTCTGATGATCCTGGGTTATGAACGGCCACCATTCACCGTTCTCCTTACACTCGTGCGTCTCCATCGACCTTAAAAGAAAGGGAGGACACGCAACTGCTGGCTGGTAAATTCAGCAAAGTTTGTCTCAACACAAGAGACAGCTGTGTGGTGACCCGTCTTCCATGGTAAAACATTTCCTAGCGAATAAGGTATCTTCCCATCGCAATGACAATATGAGAGAATTGCCACCGATGGATTTGCCGCTGTGCCTACAAACATCATCTTGAGGCCATACAGTAGTGAAGCACGGGAACCCAGGCGCTTCACCCTTTACCCTAGACCAGTGAAACTCAGAGAAGCACTATAGACCTGTGAGACATGACGTTGTTGGAAGCATCAGTGTACAGAGGCATGGGAACCTCGAAGGAGCTTCTTCCGTGTGAATAAAACGCAGGCTGAACTTCAAAGCGGTTCCAGATTCTCAGGAATTCCAAGGGCTGTATTGCTCAGAGCTAGAACCCACTGCTTGGGGCACACTTGAACTGAAAAATCTTGCTGGACTCACGGCTTTCCCAAAGACCCAAGATTCTCAAAGAGCGAGCGTAAGGTTGACGGAAAAAAAACTGCCGGTGGCGCCTTTTTGCCTTGAAACCGGCAAGAAGCAAGATTTTCCTTAAACCATGAATCTCAGAAACATTGTGATCGTGAAGGAAAACCAGGGAGAGCAGATGTACTTCCAATAATCCAACACTTAAATGAAACCTCAAACCTAAATCCTATCCTAAAACCAACCCTAATCCTAACCCTAACCTAGGTCAAAACCTAGCCCTAGGTCTAAACCTAAAAAGAGGTGTGACCCTCAGCCTAGGTCTAATTCTGTATACTCCTAAACTTAAACTGGACCCTAACCTAAGGCTCACCCTAAACCAAGCCCTAACCCTAAACATATGTCTACCCTAAGGCTAAGCCTAATCCTAACCCCAAATCTGATGTGAACATGCAGCTCCCCCTACAACTAACCTTACTCCTAACCGTCACCCTTCGCCTGAACCTAACTTAACTCTATCCATCACCTTCAATCCAAGCCTCCATATCACCGTTAATGTAATCCAATCCCTTAAACTAGACAGAGAGCTAAACTTATCCACAACCAAAACGGATGTAACACACAAACCGCAAGCCTGACCCCAACTCTTAACCTCGCACACTTTCTAACCCTCACACAAATATTAACCCTAACCCATACCTAAAGAGTCAAGTTTACCATAAGCCTAAATGAGACAATAGGTTCTTTCATCCTTAAGCACTCTTACCTAAAACCTCACACTCACCCTACATTTCATCCACAACCTTACCATAACCCGAATCCTCACGCAGCCGTAACTCGAACCTGAACTCGAACACTGTCTCTAAACATGCCCACATGCCTGTACCTATGCCCGTTTAAAGTTAACCCTAAACCAAAATCTTCGGTCCCACTATTTTGCAGCATTTTAAAGAAGTACACTGGGAAAGCTTTTTCTGCAAGGAAGAAACTGCAGGCGGCGTGGCTGAAATGAGAATATCATGCTGCACGAGCTCTTTGCCCTCTGATGTAGAAGTGTCATCATTGGGCTTTATAGAGAAACGGGACTTTAATAAGTGATCATCAACCTCTGTGAATTCCCTTTGTTCTAGACGCCTGAAATAAAGAGTTGTCCTGAGTCACATAAACCTCCACCGAGTGGTCTTAATGTGGCGCGGGAACATGCCGATATAAGAGAATTCCGAAGAAGGCTGAACGTCCACAATTGAATGGTCATTGCCAGAAATGAAGTGGCAGCCGGATCAGACTGGGAAACTTAAGCTTCCATTAGACAATGAAGATGTTTAGAATCTGGTACGTCCACAATTCACGGTTTCCTTAGATCCATGAAATTCCTTGTTGAATTTCAGTCAGAAAATGAAAACTCCGGAGCCTCTGTTCAGCAGGCCCGGGTTTAGCTCCCAGAGGCACACTGGTGCTCCTCTAGAATTTGGATAAAAATCGTTTTCACGGGAATAAGGAATCTTGATCAAGCCAGGTGGGTCTTGACAAACGAAATTGCTGCTTGTGCTGGCTATACTGACAAGCACCCACCTGTGCTAGTCCATGGCTTATTCAGCACAGGAATCTGCATCAATTGAGCCAAGACAAAGGAAAGCTCAGGGAGGCAGCACCCGTTTAGAAAAGCATTTGTACTTCGAAGAGTCGGCCAATGATGTGAAAAGACATACCCATGGCAAATAGTTTTCATCATGGGCAGAATTTCACGGAGCAATATTGCTGGGAGAGAAAAGGCACCACCTGAGTGAGCCATGCTCAACAAAACTACCTAGGGCAGGAGCCCGGTTGCCCCCAGGCACTAGGCGTGTCAGGCCTCAGCATTGTAAGGAGAGTTCACTGAAGTCCCTGAGTGAAGTTTTCTCCGCTGTCCTACGTCTACGTTCCTAAAATTTACTCTGTGGTTTCTGATGATCCTGGGTTATGAACGGCCACCATTCACCGTTCTCCTTACACTCGTGCGTCTCCATCGACCTTAAAAGAAAGGGAGGACACGCAACTGCTGGCTGGTAAATTCAGCAAAGTTTGTCTCAACACAAGAGACAGCTCTGTGGTGACCCGTCTTCCATGGTAAAACATTTCCTAGCGAATAAGGTATCTTCCCATCGCAATGACAATATGAGAGAATTGCCACCGATGGATTTGCCGCTGTGCCTACAAACATCATCTTGAGGCCATACAGTAGTGAAGCACGGGAACCCAGGCGCTTCACCCTTTACCCTAGACCAGTGAAACTCAGAGAAGCACTATAGACCTGTGAGACATGACGTTGTTGGAAGCATCAGTGTACAGAGGCATGGGAACCTCGAAGGAGCTTCTTCCGTGTGAATAAAACGCAGGCTGAACTTCATAGCGGTTCCAGATTCTCAGGAATTCCAAGGGCTGTATTGCTCAGAGCTAGAACCCACTGCTTGGGGCACACTTGAACTGAAAAATCTTGCTGGACTCACGGCTTTCCCAAAGACCCAAGATTCTCAAAGAGCGAGCGTAAGGTTGACGGAAAAAAAACTGCCGGTGGCGCCTTTTTGCCTTGAAACCGGCAAGAAGCAAGATTTTCCTTAAACCATGAATCTCAGAAACATTGTGATCGTGAAGGAAAACCAGGGAGAGCAGATGTACTTCCAATAATCCAACACTTAAATGAAACCTCAAACCTAAATCCTATCCTAAAACCAACCCTAATCCTAACCCTAACCTAGGTCAAAACCTAGCCCTAGGTCTAAACCTAAAAAGAGGTGTGACCCTCAGCCTAGGTCTAATTCTGTATACTCCTAAACTTAAACTGGACCCTAACCTAAGGCTCACCCTAAACCAAGCCCTAACCCTAAACATATGTCTACCCTAAGGCTAAGCCTAATCCTAACCCCAAATCTGATGTGAACATGCAGCTCCCCCTACAACTAACCTTACTCCTAACCGTCACCCTTCGCCTGAACCTAACTTAACTCTATCCATCACCTTTAATCCAAGCCTCCATATCACCGTTAATGTAATCCAATCCCTTAAACTAGACAGAGAGCTAAACTTATCCCCAACCAAAACGGATGTAACACACAAGCCGCAAGCCTGACCCCAACTCTTAACCTCGCACACTTTCTAACCCTCACACAAATATTAACCCTAACCCATACCTAAACAGTCAAGTTTACCATAAGCCTAAATGAGACAATAGGTTCTTTCATCCTTAAGCACTCTTACCTAAAACCTCACACTC
Source organism: Tenrec ecaudatus (assembly GCF_050624435.1). NCBI lineage: Eukaryota > Metazoa > Chordata > Mammalia > Afrosoricida > Tenrecidae > Tenrec > Tenrec ecaudatus. Next base: position 107,687 of record NW_027458270.1, on the reverse strand, counting down.
ACCCTACATTTCATCCACAACCTTACCATAACCCGAATCCTCACGCAGCCGTAACTCGAACCTGAACTCGAACACTGTCTCTAAACATGCCCACATGCCTGTACCTATGCCCGTTTAAAGTTAACCCTAAACCAAAATCTTCAGTCCCACTATTTTGCAGCATTTTAAAGAAGTACACTGGGAAAGCTTTTTCTGCAAGGAAGAAACTGCAGGCGGCGTGGCTGAAATGAGAATACCATGCTGCACGAGCTCTTTGCCCTCAGATGTAGAAGTGTCATCATTGGGCTTTATAGAGAAACGGGACTTTAATAAGTGATCATCAACCTCTGTGAATTCCCTTTGTTCTAGACGCCTGAAATAAAGAGTTGTCCCGAGTCACATAAACCTCCACCGAGTGGTCTTAATGTGGCGCGGGAACATGCCGATATAAGAGAATTCCGAAGAAGGCTGAACGTCCACAATTGAATGGTCATTGCCAGAAATGAAGTGGCAGCCGGATCAGACTGGGAAACTTAAGCTTCCATTAGACAATGAAGATGTGAGAATCTGGTACGTCCACAATTCACGGTTTCCTTAGATCCATGAAATTCCTTGTTGAATTTCAGTCAGAAAATGAAAACTCCGGAGCCTCTCTTCAGCAGGCCCGGGTTTAGCTCCCAGAGGCACACTGGTGCTCCTCTAGAATTTGGATAAAAATCATTTTCACGGGAATAAGGAATCTTGATCAAGCCAGGTGGGTCTTGACAAACGAAATTGCTGCTTGTGCTGGCTATACTGACAAGCACCCACCTGTGCTAGTCCATGGCTTATTCAGCACAGGAATCTGCATCAATTGAGCCAAGACAAAGGAAAGCTCAGGGAGGCAGCACCCGTTTAGAAAAGCATTTGTACTTCGAAGAGTCGGCCAATGATGTGAAAAGACATACCCATGGCAAATAGTTTTCATCATGGGCAGAATTTCACGGAGCAATATTGCTGGGAGAGAAAAGGCACCACCTGAGTGAGCCATGCTCAACAAAACTACCTAGGGCAGGAGCCCGGTTGCCCCCAGGCACTAGGCGTGTCAGGCCTCAGCATTGTAAGGAGAGTTCACTGAAGTCCCTGAGTGAAGTTTTCTCCGCTGTCCTACGTCTACGTTCCTAAAATTTACTCTGTGGTTTCTGATGATCCTGGGTTATGAACGGCCACCATTCACCGTTCTCCTTACACTCGTGCGTCTCCATCGACCTTAAAAGAAAGGGAGGACACGCAACTGCTGGCTGGTAAATTCAGCAAAGTTTGTCTCAACACAAGAGACAGCTCTGTGGTGACCCGTCTTCCATGGTAAAACATTTCCTAGCGAATAAGGTATCTTCCCATCGCAATGACAATATGAGAGAATTGCCACCGATGGATTTGCCGCTGTGCCTACAAACATCATCTTGAGGCCATACAGTAGTGAAACACGGGAACCCAGGCGCTTCACCCTTTACCCTAGACCAGTGAAACTCAGAGAAGCACTATAGACCTGTGAGACATGACGTTGTTGGAAGCATCAGTGTACAGAGGCATGGGAACCTCGAAGGAGCTTCTTCCGTGTGAATAAAACGCAGGCTGAACTTCATAGCGGTTCCAGATTCTCAGGAATTCCACGGGCTGTATTGCTCAGAGCTAGAACCCACTGCTTGGGGCACACTTGAACTGAAAAATCTTGCTGGACTCACGGCTTTCCCAAAGACCCAAGATTCTCAAAGAGCGAGCGTAAGGTTGACGGAAAAAAAACTGCCGGTGGCGCCTTTTTGCCTTGAAACCGGCAAGAAGCAAGATTTTCCTTAAACCATGAATCTCAGAAACATTGTGATCATGAAGGAAAACCAGGGAGAGCAGATGTACTTCCAATAATCCAACACTTAAATGAAACCTCAAACCTAAATCCTATCCTAAAACCAACCCTAATCCTAACCCTAACCTAGGTCAAAACCTAGCCCTAGGTCTAAACCTAAAAAGAGGTGTGACCCTCAGCCTAGGTCTAATTCTGTATAATCCTAAACTTAAACTGGACCCTAACCTAAGGCTCACCCTAAACCAAGCCCTAACCCTAAACATATGTCTACCCTAAGGCTAAGCCTAATCCTAACCCCAAATCTGATGTGAACATGCAGCTCCCCCTACAACTAACCTTACTCCTAACCGTCACCCTTCGCCTGAACCTAACTTAACTCTATCCATCACCTTCAATCCAAGCCTCCATATCACCGTTAATGTAATCCAATCCCTTAAACTAGACAGAGAGCTAAACTTATCCACAACCAAAACGGATGTAACACACAAACCGCAAGCCTGACCCCAACTCTTAACCTCGCACACTTTCTAACCCTCACACAAATATTAACCCTAACCCATACCTAAACAGTCAAGTTTACCATAAGCCTAAATGAGACAATAGGTTCTTTCATCCTTAAGCACTCTTACCTAAAACCTCACACTCACCCTACATTTCATCCACAACCTTACCATAACCCGAATCCTCACGCAGCCGTAACTCGAACCTGAACTCGAACACTGTCTCTAAACATGCCCACATGCCTGTACCTATGCCCGTTTAAAGTTAACCCTAAACCAAAATCTTCGGTCCCACTATTTTGCAGCATTTTAAAGAAGTACACTGGGAAAGCTTTTTCTGCAAGGAAGAAACTGCAGGCGGCGTGGCTGAAATGAGAATATCATGCTGCACGAGCTCTTTGCCCTCAGATGTAGAAGTGTCATCATTGGGCTTTATAGAGAAACGGGACTTTAATAAGTGATCATCAACCTCTGTGAATTCCCTTTGTTCTAGACGCCTGAAATAAAGAGTTGTCCTGAGTCACATAAACCTCCACCGAGTGGTCTTAATGTGGCGCGGGAACATGCCGATATAAGAGAATTCCGAAGAAGGCTGAACGTCCACAATTGAATGGTCATTGCCAGAAATGAAGTGGCAGCCGGATCAGACTGGGAAACTTAAGCTTCCATTAGACAATGAAGATATTTAGAATCTGGTACGTCCACAATTCACGGTTTCCTTAGATCCATGAAATTCCTTGTTGAATTTCAGTCAGAAAATGAAAACTCCGGAGCCTCTGTTCAGCAGGCCCGGGTTTAGCTCCCAGAGGCACACTGGTGCTCCTCTAGAATTTGGATAAAAATCGTTTTCACGGGAATAAGGAATCTTGATCAAGCCAGGTGGGTCTTGACAAACGAAATTGCTGCTTGTGCTGGCTATACTGACAAGCACCCACCTGTGCTAGTCCATGGCTTATTCAGCACAGGAATCTGCATCAATTGAGCCAAGACAAAGGAAAGCTCAGGGAGGCAGCACCCGTTTAGAAAAGCATTTGTACTTCGAAGAGTCGGCCAATGATGTGAAAAGACATACCCATGGCAAATAGTTTTCATCATGGGCAGAATTTCACGGAGCAATATTGCTGGGAGAGAAAAGGCACCACCTGAGTGAGCCATGCTCAACAAAACTACCTAGGGCAGGAGCCCGGTTGCCCCCAGGCACTAGGCGTGTCAGGCCTCAGCATTGTAAGGAGAGTTCACTGAAGTCCCTGAGTGAAGTTTTCTCCGCTGTCCTACGTCTACGTTCCTAAAATTTACTCTGTGGTTTCTGATGATCCTGGGTTATGAACGGCCACCATTCACCGTTCTCCTTACACTCGTGCGTCTCCATCGACCTTAAAAGAAAGGGAGGACACGCAACTGCTGGCTGGTAAATTCAGCAAAGTTTGTCTCAACACAAGAGACAGCTCTGTGGTGACCCGTCTTCCATGGTAAAACATTTCCTAGCGAATAAGGTATCTTCCCATCGCAATGACAATATGAGAGAATTGCCACCGATGGATTTGCCGCTGTGCCTACAAACATCATCTTGAGGCCATACAGTAGTGAAGCACGGGAACCCAGGCGCTTCACCCTTTACCCTAGACCAGTGAAACTCAGAGAAGCACTATAGACCTGTGAGACATGACGTTGTTGGAAGCATCAGTGTACAGAGGCATGGGAACCTCGAAGGAGCTTCTTCCGTGTGAATAAAACGCAGGCTGAACTTCATAGCGGTTCCAGATTCTCAGGAATTCCAAGGGCTGTATTGCTCAGAGCTAGAACCCACTGCTTGGGGCACACTTGAACTGAAAAATCTTGCTGGACTCACGGCTTTCCCAAAGACCCAAGATTCTCAAAGAGCGAGCGTAAGGTTGACGGAAAAAAAACTGCCGGTGGCGCCTTTTTGCCTTGAAACCGGCAAGAAGCAAGATTTTCCTTAAACCATGAATCTCAGAAACATTGTGATCGTGAAGGAAAACCAGGGAGAGCAGATGTACTTCCAATAATCCAACACTTAAATGAAACCTCAAACCTAAATCCTATCCTAAAACCAACCCTAATCCTAACCCTAACCTAGGTCAAAACCTAGCCCTAGGTCTAAACCTAAAAAGAGGTGTGACCCTCAGCCTAGGTCTAATTCTGTATACTCCTAAACTTAAACTGGACCCTAACCTAAGGCTCACCCTAAACCAAGCCCTAACCCTAAACATATGTCTACCCTAAGGCTAAGCCTAATCCTAACCCCAAATCTGATGTGAACATGCAGCTCCCCCTACAACTAACCTTACTCCTAACCGTCACCCTTCGCCTGAACCTAACTTAACTCTATCCATCACCTTTAATCCAAGCCTCCATATCACCGTTAATGTAATCCAATCCCTTAAACTAGACAGAGAGCTAAACTTATCCCCAACCAAAACGGATGTAACACACAAGCCGCAAGCCTGACCCCAACTCTTAACCTCGCACACTTTCTAACCCTCACACAAATATTAACCCTAACCCATACCTAAACAGTCAAGTTTACCATAAGCCTAAATGAGACAATAGGTTCTTTCATCCTTAAGCACTCTTACCTAAAACCTCACACTCACCCTACATTTCATCCACAACCTTACCATAACCCGAATCCTCACGCAGCCGTAACTCGAACCTGAACTCGAACACTGTCTCTAAACATGCCCACATGCCTGTACCTATGCCCGTTTAAAGTTAACCCTAAACCAAAATCTTCAGTCCCACTATTTTGCAGCATTTTAAAGAAGTACACTGGGAAAGCTTTTTCTGCAAGGAAGAAACTGCAGGCGGCGTGGCTGAAATGAGAATACCATGCTGCACGAGCTCTTTGCCCTCAGATGTAGAAGTGTCATCATTGGGCTTTATAGAGAAACGGGACTTTAATAAGTGATCATCAACCTCTGTGAATTCCCTTTGTTCTAGACGCCTGAAATAAAGAGTTGTCCCGAGTCACATAAACCTCCACCGAGTGGTCTTAATGTGGCGCGGGAACATGCCGATATAAGAGAATTCCGAAGAAGGCTGAACGTCCACAATTGAATGGTCATTGCCAGAAATGAAGTGGCAGCCGGATCAGACTGGGAAACTTAAGCTTCCATTAGACAATGAAGATGTGAGAATCTGGTACGTCCACAATTCACGGTTTCCTTAGATCCATGAAATTCCTTGTTGAATTTCAGTCAGAAAATGAAAACTCCGGAGCCTCTCTTCAGCAGGCCCGGGTTTAGCTCCCAGAGGCACACTGGTGCTCCTCTAGAATTTGGATAAAAATCATTTTCACGGGAATAAGGAATCTTGATCAAGCCAGGTGGGTCTTGACAAACGAAATTGCTGCTTGTGCTGGCTATACTGACAAGCACCCACCTGTGCTAGTCCATGGCTTATTCAGCACAGGAATCTGCATCAATTGAGCCAAGACAAAGGAAAGCTCAGGGAGGCAGCACCCGTTTAGAAAAGCATTTGTACTTCGAAGAGTCGGCCAATGATGTGAAAAGACATACCCATGGCAAATAGTTTTCATCATGGGCAGAATTTCACGGAGCAATATTGCTGGGAGAGAAAAGGCACCACCTGAGTGAGCCATCCTCAACAAAACTACCTAGGGCAGGAGCCCGGTTGCCCCCAGGCACTAGGCGTGTCAGGCCTCAGCATTGTAAGGAGAGTTCACTGAAGTCCCTGAGTGAAGTTTTCTCCGCTGCCTTACGTCTACGTTCCTAAAATTTACTCTGTGGTTTCTGATGATCCTGGGTTATGAACGGCCACCATTCACCGTTCTCCTTACACTCGTGCGTCTCCATCGACCTTAAAAGAAAGGGAGGACACGCAACTGCTGGCTGGTAAATTCAGCAAAGTTTGTCTCAACACAAGAGACAGCTCTGTGGTGACCCGTCTTCCATGGTAAAACATTTCCTAGCGAATAAGGTATCTTCCCATCGCAATGACAATATGAGAGAATTGCCACCGATGGATTTGCCGCTGTGCCTACAAACATCATCTTGAGGCCATACAGTAGTGAAGCACGGGAACCCAGGCGCTTCACCCTTTACCCTAGACCAGTGAAACTCAGAGAAGCACTATAGACCTGTGAGACATGACGTTGTTGGAAGCATCAGTGTACAGAGGCATGGGAACCTCGAAGGAGCTTCTTCCGTGTGAATAAAACGCAGGCTGAACTTCAAAGCGGTTCCAGATTCTCAGGAATTCCAAGGGCTGTATTGCTCAGAGCTAGAACCCACTGCTTGGGGCACACTTGAACTGAAAAATCTTGCTGGACTCACGGCTTTCCCAAAGACCCAAGATTCTCAAAGAGCGAGCGTAAGGTTGACGGAAAAAAAACTGCCGGTGGCGCCTTTTTGCCTTGAAACCGGCAAGAAGCAAGATTTTCCTTAAACCATGAATCTCAGAAACATTGTGATCGTGAAGGAAAACCAGGGAGAGCAGATGTACTTCCAATAATCCAACACTTAAATGAAACCTCAAACCTAAATCCTATCCTAAAACCAACCCTAATCCTAACCCTAACCTAGGTCAAAACCTAGCCCTAGGTCTAAACCTAAAAAGAGGTGTGACCCTCAGCCTAGGTCTAATTCTGTATAATCCTAAACTTAAACTGGACCCTAACCTAAGGCTCACCCTAAACCAAGCCCTAACCCTAAACATATGTCTACCCTAAGGCTAAGCCTAATCCTAACCCCAAATCTGATGTGAACATGCAGCTCCCCCTACAACTAACCTTACTCCTAACCGTCACCCTTCGCCTGAACCTAACTTAACTCTATCCATCACCTTTAATCCAAGCCTCCATATCACCGTTAATGTAATCCAATCCCTTAAACTAGACAGAGAGCTAAACTTATCCCCAACCAAAACGGATGTAACACACAAGCCGCAAGCCTGACCCCAACTCTTAACCTCGCACACTTTCTAACCCTCACACAAATATTAACCCTAACCCATACCTAAACAGTCAAGTTTACCATAAGCCTAAATGAGACAATAGGTTCTTTCATCCTTAAGCACTCTTACCTAAAACCTCACACTCACCCTACATTTCATCCACAACCTTACCATAACCCGAATCCTCACGCAGCCGTAACTCGAACCTGAACTCGAACACTGTCTCTAAACATGCCCACATGCCTGTACCTATGCCCGTTTAAAGTTAACCCTAAACCAAAATCTTCAGTCCCACTATTTTGCAGCATTTTAAAGAAGTACACTGGGAAAGCTTTTTCTGCAAGGAAGAAACTGCAGGCGGCGTGGCTGAAATGAGAATACCATGCTGCACGAGCTCTTTGCCCTCAGATGTAGAAGTGTCATCATTGGGCTTTATAGAGAAACGGGACTTTAATAAGTGATCATCAACCTCTGTGAATTCCCTTTGTTCTAGACGCCTGAAATAAAGAGTTGTCCTGAGTCACATAAACCTCCACCGAGTGGTCTTAATGTGGCGCGGGAACCTGCCGATATAAGAGAATTCCGAAGAAGGCTGAACGTCCACAATTGAATGGTCATTGCCAGAAATGAAGTGGCAGCCGGATCAGACTGGGATACTTAAGCTTCCATTAGACAATGAAGATGTGAGAATCTGGTACGTCCACAATTCACGGTTTCCTTAGATCCATGAAATTCCTTGTTGAATTTCAGTCAGAAAATGAAAACTCCGGAGCCTCTGTTCAGCAGGCCCGGGTTTAGCTCCCAGAGGCACACTGGTGCTCCTCTAGAATTTGGATAAAAATCATTTTCACGGGAATAAGGAATCTTGATCAAGCCAGGTGGGTCTTGACAAACGAAATTGCTGCTTGTGCTGGCTATACTGACAAGCACCCACCTGTGCTAGTCCATGGCTTATTCAGCACAGGAATCTGCATCAATTGAGCCAAGAAAAAGGAAAGCTCAGGGAGGCAGCACCCGTTTAGAAAAGCATTTGTACTTCGAAGAGTCGGCCAATGATGTGAAAAGACATACCCATGGCAAATAGTTTTCATCATGGGCAGAATTTCACGGAGCAATATTGCTGGGAGAGAAAAGGCACCACCTGAGTGAGCCATGCTCAACAAAACTACCTAGGGCAGGAGCCCGGTTGCCCCCAGGCACTAGGCGTGTCAGGCCTCAGCATTGTAAGGAGAGTTCACTGAAGTCCCTGAGTGAAGTTTTCTCCGCTGTCCTACGTCTACGTTCCTAAAATTTACTCTGTGGTTTCTGATGATCCTGGGTTATGAACGGCCACCATTCACCGTTCTCCTTACACTCGTGCGTCTCCATCGACCTTAAAAGAAAGGGAGGACACGCAACTGCTGGCTGGTAAATTCAGCAAAGTTTGTCTCAACACAAGAGACAGCTCTGTGGTGACCCGTCTTCCATGGTAAAACATTTCCTAGCGAATAAGGTATCTTCCCATCGCAATGACAATATGAGAGAATTGCGACCGATGGATTTGCCGCTGTGCCTACAAACATCATCTTGAGGCCATACAGTAGTGAAGCACGGGAACCCAGGCGCTTCACCCTTTACCCTAGACCAGTGAAACCCAGAGAAGCACTATAGACCTGTGAGACATGACGTTGCTGGAAGCATCAGTGTACAGAGGCATGGGAACCTCGAAGGAGCTTCTTCCGTGTGAATAAAACTCAGGCTGAACTTCATAGCAGGTTCCAGATTCTCAGGAATTCCACGGGCTGTATTGCTCAGAGCTAGAACCCACTGCTTGGGGCACGCTTGAACTGAAAAATCTTGCTGGACTCACGGCTTTCCCAAAGACCCAAGATTCTCAAAGAGCGAGCGTAAGGTTGACGGAAAAAAAACTGCCGGTGGCGCCTTTTTGCCTTGAAACCGGCAAGAAGCAAGATTTTCCTTAAACCATGAATCTCAGAAACATTGTGATCGTGAAGGAAAACCAGGAAGAGCAGTTGTACTTCCAATAATCCAACACTTAAATGAAACCTCAAACCTAAATCCTATCCTAAAACCAACCCTAATCCTAACCCTAACCTAGGTCAAAACCTAGCCCTAGGTCTATAACTAAAAAGAGGTGTAACCCTAAGCCGAGGTCTATTTCTGTATACTCCTAAACTTAAACTGAACCCTAACCTAAGGCTCACCCTAAACCAAGCCCTAACCCTAACCATATGTCTACCCTAAGGCTAAGCCTAATCCTAACCCCAAATCTGATGTGAACATGCAGCTCCCCCTACAACTAACCTTACTCCTAACCGTCACCCTTCGCCTGAACCTAACTTAACTCTATCCATCACCTTCAATCCAAGCCTCCATATCACCGTTAATGTAATCCAATCCCTTAAACTAGACAGAGAGCTAAACTTATCCACAACCAAAACGGATGTAACACACAAGCCGCAAGCCTGACCCCAACTCTTAACCTCGCACACTTTCTAACCCTCACACAAATATTAACCATAACCCATACCTAAACAGTCAAGTTTACCATAAGCCTAAATGAGACAATAGGTTCTTTCATCCTTAAGCACTCTTACCTAAAACCTCACATTCACCCTACATTTCATCCACAAGCTTACCATAACCCGAATCCTCACGCAGCCGTAACTCGAACCTGAACACGAACACTGTCTCTAAACATGCCCACATGCCTGTACCTATGCCCGTTTAAAGTTAACCCTAAACCAAAATCTTCGGTCCCACTATTTTGCAGCATTTTAAAGAAGTACACTGGGAAAGCTTTTTCTGCAAGGAAGAAACTGCAGGCGGTGTGGCTGAAATGAGAATACCATGCTGCACGAGCTCTTTGCCCTCAGATGTAGAAGTGTCATCATTGGGCTTTATAGAGAAACGGGACTTTAATAAGTGATCATCAACCTCTGTGAATTCCCTTTGTTCTAGACGCCTGAAATAAAGAGTTGTCCTGAGTCACATAAACCTCCACCGAGTGGTCTTAATGTGGCGCGGGAACCTGCCGATATAAGAGAATTCCGAAGAAGGCTGAACGTCCACAATTGAATGGTCATTGCCAGAAATGAAGTGGCAGCCGGATCAGACTGGGAAACTTAAGCTTCCATTAGACAATGAAGATGTGAGAATCTGGTACGTCCACAATTCACGGTTTCCTTAGATCCATGAAATTCCTTGTTGAATTTCAGTCAGAAAATGAAAACTCCGGAGCCTCTGTTCAGCAGGCCCGGGTTTAGCTCCCAGAGGCACACTGGTGCTCCTCTAGAATTTGGATAAAAATCGTTTTCACGGGAATAAGGAATCTTGATCAAGCCAGGTGGGTCTTGACAAACGAAATTGCTGCTTGTGCTGGCTATACTGACAAGCACCCACCTGTGCTAGTCCATGGCTTATTCAGCACAGGAATCTGCATCAATTGGGCCAAGACAAAGGACAGCTCAGGGAGGCAGCACCCATTTAGAAAAGCATTTGTACTTCGAAGAGTCGGCCAATGATGTGAAAAGACATACCCATGGCAAATAGTTTTCATCATGGGCAGAATTTCACGGAGCAATATTGCTGGGAGAGAAAAGGCACCACCTGAGTGAGCCATGCTCAACAAAACTACCTAGGGCAGGAGCCCGGTTGCCCCCAGGCACTAGGCGTGTCAGGCCTCAGCATTGTAAGGAGAGTTCACTGAAGTCCCTGAGTGAAGTTTTCTCCGCTGTCCTACGTCTACGTTCCTAAAATTTACTCTGTGGTTTCTGATGATCCTGGGTTATGAACGGCCACCATTCACCGTTCTCCTTACACTCGTGCGTCTCTATCGACCTTAAAAGAAAGGGAGGACACGCAACTGCTGGCTGGTAAATTCAGCAAAGTTTGTCTCAACACAAGAGACAGCTCTGTGGTGACCCGTCTTCCATGGTAAAACATTTCCTAGCGAATAAGGTATCTTCCCATCGCAATGACAATATGAGAGAATTGCCACCGATGGATTTGCCGCTGTGCCTACAAACATCATCTTGAGGCCATACAGTAGTGAAGCACGGGAACCCAGGCGCTTCACCCTTTACCCTAGACCAGTGAAACTCAGAGAAGCACTATAGACCTGTGAGACATGACGTTGCTGGAAGCATCAGTGTACAGAGGCATGGGAACCTCGAAGGAGCTTCTTCCGTGTGAATAAAACGCAGGCTGAACTTCATAGCAGGTTCCAGATTCTCAGGAAATCCACGGGCTGTATTGCTCAGAGCTAGAACCCACTGCTTGGGGCACACTTGAACTGAAAAATCTTGCTGGACTCACGGCTTTCCCAAAGACCCAAGATTCTCAAAGAGCGAGCGTAAGGTTGACGGAAAAAAAACTGCCGGTGGCGCCTTTTTGCCTTGAAACCGGCAAGAAGCAAGATTTTCCTTAAACCATGAATCTCAGAAACATTGTGATCGTGAAGGAAAACCAGGGAGAGCAGATGTACTTCCAATAATCCAACACTTAAATGAAACCTCAAACCTAAATCCTATCCTAAAACCAACCCTAATCCTAACCCTAACCTAGGTCAAAACCTAGCCCTAGGTCTAAACCTAAAAAGAGGTGTAACCCTAAGCCTAGGTCTAATTCTGTATACTCCTAAACTTAAACTGAACCCTAACCTAAGGCTCAACCTAAACCAAGCCCTAACCCTAACCATATGTCTACCCTAAGGCTAAGCCTAATCCTAACCCCAAATCTGATGTGAACATGCAGCTCCCCCTACAACTAACCTTACTCCTAACCGTCACCCTTCGCCTGAACCTAACTTAACTCTATCCATCACCTTCAATCCAAGCCTCCATATCACCGTTAATGTAATCCAATCCCTTAAACTAGACAGAGAGCTAAACTTATCCACAACCAAAACGGATGTAACACACAAGCCGCAAGCCTGACCCCAACTCTTAACCTCGCACACTTTCTAACCCTCACACAAATATTAACCCTAACCCATACCTAAAGAGTCAAGTTTACCATAAGCCTAAATGAGACAATAGGTTCTTTCATCCTTAAGCACTCTTACCTAAAACCTCACACTCACCCTACATTTCATCCACAACCTTACCATAACCCGAATCCTCACGCAGCCGTAACTCGAACCTGAACTCGAACACTGTCTCCAAACATGTCCACATGCCTGTACCTATGCCCGTTTAAAGTTAACCATAAACCAAAATCTTCGGTCCCACTATTTTGCAGCATTTTAAAGAAGTACACTGGGAAAGCTTTTTCTGCAAGGAAGAAACTGCAGGCGGCGTGGCTGAAATGAGAATATCATGCTGCACGAGCTCTTTGCCCTCTGATGTAGAAGTGTCATCATTGGGCTTTATAGAGAAACGGGACTTTAATAAGGGATCATCAACCTCTGTGAATTCCCTTTGTTCTAGACGCCTGAAATAAAGAGTTGTCCTGAGTCACGTAAACCTCCACCGAGTGGTCTTAATGTGGCGCGGGAACATGCCGATATAAGAGAATTCCGAAGAAGGCTGAACGTCCACAATTGAATGGTCATTGCCAGAAATGAAGTGGCAGCCGGATCAGACTGGGAAACTTAAGCTTCCATTAGACAATGAAGATGTGAGAATCTGGTACGTCCACAATTCACGGTTTCCTTAGATCCATGAAATTTCTTGTTGAATTTCAGTCAGAAAATGAAAACTCCGGAGCCTCTGTTCAGCAGGCCCGGGTTTAGCTCCCAGAGGCACACTGGTGCTCCTCTAGAATTTGGATAAAAATCGTTTTCACGGGAATAAGGAATCTTGATCAAGCCAGGTGGGTCTTGACAAACGAAATTGCTGCTTGTGCTGGCTATACTGACAAGCACCCACATGTGCTAGTCCATGGCTTATTCAGCACAGGAATCTGCATCAATTGAGCCAAGACAAAGGACAGCTCAGGGAGGCAGCACCCGTTTAGAAAAGCATTTGTACTTCGAAGAGTCGGCCAATGATGTGAAAAGACATACCCATGGCAAATAGTTTTCATCATGGGCAGAATTTCACGGAGCAATATTGCTGGGAGAGAAAAGGCACCACCTGAGTGAGCCATGCTCAACAAAACTACCTAGGGCAGGAGCCCGGTTGCCCCCAGGCACTAGGCGTGTCAGGCCTCAGCATTGTAAGGAGAGTTCACTGAAGTCCCTGAGTGAAATTTTCTCCGCTGTCCTACGTCTACGTTCCTAAAATTTACTCTGTGGTTTCTGATGATCCTGGGTTATGAACGGCCACCATTCACCGTTCTCCTTACACTCGTGCGTCTCCATCGACCTTAAAAGAAAGGGAGGACACGCAACTGCTGGCTGGTAAATTCAGCAAAGTTTGTCTCAACACAAGAGACAGCTCTGTGGTGACCCGTCTTCCATGGTAAAACATTTCCTAGCGAATAAGGTATCTTCCCATCGCAATGACAATATGAGAGAATTGCCACCGATGGATTTGCCGCTGTGCCTACAAACATCATCTTGAGGCCATACAGTAGTGAAGCACGGGAACCCAGGCGCTTCACCCTTTACCCTAGACCAGTGAAACTCAGAGAAGCACTATAGACCTCTGAGACATGACGTTGCTGGAAGCATCAGTGTACAGAGGCATGGGAACCTCGAAGGAGCTTCTTCCGTGTGAATAAAACGCAGGTTGAACTTCATAGCAGGTTCCAGATTCTCAGGAAATCCACGGGCTGTATTGCTCAGAGCTAGAACCCACTGCTTGGGGCACACTTGAACTGAAAAATCTTGCTGGACTCACGGCTTTCCCAAAGACCCAAGATTCTCAAAGAGCGAGCGTAAGGTTGACGGAAAAAAAACTGCCGGTGGCGCCTTTTTGCCTTGAAACCGGCAAGAAGCAAGATTTTCCTTAAACCATGAATCTCAGAAACATTGTGATCCTGAAGGAAAACCAGGGAGAGCAGATGTACTTCCAATAATCCAACACTTAAATGAAACCTCAAACCTAAATCCTATCCTAAAACCAACCCTAATCCTAACCCTAACCTAGGTCAAAACCTAGCCCTAGGTCTAAACCTAAAAAGAGGTGTAACCCTAAGCCTAGGTCTAATTCTGTATACTCCTAAACTTAAACTGAACCCTAACCTAAGGCTCAACCTAAACCAAGCCCTAACCCTAACCATATGTCTACCCTAAGGCTAAGCCTAATCCTAACCCCAAATCTGATGTGAACATGCAGCTCCCCCTACAACTAACCTTACTCCTAACCGTCACCCTTCGCCTGAACCTAACTTAACTCTATCCATCACCTTCAATCCAAGCCTCCATATCACCGTTAATGTAATCCAATCCCTTAAACTAGACAGAGAGCTAAACTTATCCACAACCAAAACGGATGTAACACACAAGCCGCAAGCCTGACCCCAACTCTTAACCTCGCACACTTTCTAACCCTCACACAAATATTAACCCTAACCCATACCTAAACAGTCAAGTTTACCATAAGCCTAAATGAGACAATAGGTTCTTTCATCCTTAAGCACTCTTACCTAAAACCTCACACTCACCCTACATTTCATCCACAACCTTACCATAACCCGAATCCTCACGCAGCCGTAACTCGAACCTGAACTCGAACACTGTCTCTAAACATGCCCACATGCCTGTACCTATGCCCGTTTAAAGTTAACCCTAAACCAAAATCTTCGGTCCCACTATTTTGCAGCATTTTAAAGAAGTACACTGGGAAAGCTTTTTCTGCAAGGAAGAAACTGCAGGCGGCGTGGCTGAAATGAGAATATCATGCTGCACGAGCTCTTTGCCCTCAGATGTAGAAGTGTCATCATTGGGCTTTATAGAGAAACGGGACTTTAATAAGTGATCATCAACCTCTGTGAATTCCCTTTGTTCTAGACGCCTGAAATAAAGAGTTGTCCTGAGTCACATAAACCTCCACCGAGTGGTCTTAATGTGGCGCGGGAACATGCCGATATAAGAGAATTCCGAAGAAGGCTGAACGTCCACAATTGAATGGTCATTGCCAGAAATGAAGTGGCAGCCGGATCAGACTGGGAAACTTAAGCTTCCATTAGACAATGAAGATGTGAGAATCTGGTATGTCCACAATTCACGGTTTCCTTAGATCCATGAAATTCCTTGTTGAATTTCAGTCAGAAAATGAAAACTCCGGAGCCTCTGTTCAGCAGGCCCGGGTTTAGCTCCCAGAGGCACACTGGTGCTCCTCTAGAATTTGGATAAAAATCGTTTTCACGGGAATAAGGAATCTTGATCAAGCCAGGTGGGTCTTGACAAACGAAATTGCTGCTTGTGCTGGCTATACTGACAAGCACCCACCTGTGCTAGTCCATGGCTTATTCAGCACAGGAATCTGCATCAATTGAGCCAAGACAAAGGACAGCTCAGGGAGGCAGCACCCGTTTAGAAAAGCATTTGTACTTCGAAGAGTCGGCCAATGATGTGAAAAGACATACCCATGGCAAATAGTTTTCATCATGGGCAGAATTTCACGGAGCAATATTGCTGGGAGAGAAAAGGCACCACCTGAGTGAGCCATGCTCAACAAAACTACCTAGGGCAGGAGCCCGGTTGCCCCCAGGCACTAGGCGTGTCAGGCCTCAGCATTGTAAGGAGAGTTCACTGAAGTCCCTGAGTGAAGTTTTCTCCGCTGTCCTACGTCTATGTTCCTAAAATTTACTCTGTGGTTTCTGATGATCCTGGGTTATGAACGGCCACCATTCACCGTTCTCCTTACACTCGTGCGTCTCCATCGACCTTAAAAGAAAGGGAGGACACGCAACTGCTGGCTGGTAAATTCAGCAAAGTTTGTCTCAACACAAGAGACAGCTGTGTGGTGACCCGTCTTCCATGGTAAAACATTTCCTAGCGAATAAGGTATCTTCCCATCGCAATGACAATATGAGAGAATTGCCACCGATGGATTTGCCGCTGTGCCTACAAACATCATCTTGAGGCCATACAGTAGTGAAGCACGGGAACCCAGGCGCTTCACCCTTTACCCTAGACCAGTGAAACTCAGAGAAGCACTATAGACCTGTGAGACATGACGTTGCTGGAAGCATCAGTGTACAGAGGCATGGGAACCTCGAAGGAGCTTCTTCCGTGTGAATAAAACGCAGGCTGAACTTCATAGCAGGTTCCAGATTCTCAGGAAATCCACGGGCTGTATTGCTCAGAGCTAGAACCCACTGCTTGGGGCACACTTGAACTGAAAAATCTTGCTGGACTCACGGCTTTCCCAAAGACCCAAGATTCTCAAAGAGCGAGCGTAAGGTTGACGGAAAAAAAACTGCCGGTGGCGCCTTTTTGCCTTGAAACCGGCAAGAAGCAAGATTTTCCTTAAACCATGAATCTCAGAAACATTGTGATCGTGAAGGAAAACCAGGGAGAGCAGATGTACTTCCAATAATCCAACACTTAAATGAAACCTCAAACCTAAATCCTATCCTAAAACCAACCCTAATCCTAACCCTAACCTAGGTCAAAACCTAGCCCTAGGTCTAAACCTAAAAAGAGGTGTAACCCTAAGCCTAGGTCTAATTCTGTATACTCCTAAACTTAAACTGAACTCTAACCTAAGGCTCAACCTAAACCAAGCCCTAACCCTAACCATATGTCTACCCTAAGGCTAAGCCTAATCCTAACCCCAAATCTGATGTGAACATGCAGCTCCCCCTACAACTAACCTTACTCCTAACCGTCACCCTTCGCCTGAACCTAACTTAACTCTATCCATCACCTTCAATCCAAGCCTCCATATCACCGTTAATGTAATCCAATCCCTTAAACTAGACAGAGAGCTAAACTTATCCACAACCAAAACGGATGTAACACACAAGCCGCAAGCCTGACCCCAACTCTTAACCTCGCACACTTTCTAACCCTCACACAAATATTAACCCTAACCCATACCTAAACAGTCAAGTTTACCATAAGCCTAAATGAGACAATAGGTTCTTTCATCCTTAAGCACTCTTACCTAAAACCTCACACTCACCCTACATTTCATCCACAACCTTACCATAACCCGAATCCTCACGCAGCCGTAACTCGAACCTGAACTCGAACACTGTCTCTAAACATGCCCACATGCCTGTACCTATGCCCGTTTAAAGTTAACCCTAAACCAAAATCTTCGGTCCCACTATTTTGCAGCATTTTAAAGAAGAACACTGGGAAAGCTTTTTCTGCAAGGAAGAAACTGCAGGCGGCGTGGCTGAAATGAGAATATCATGCTGCACGAGCTCTTTGCCCTCAGATGTAGAAGTGTCATCATTGGGCTTTATAGAGAAACGGGACTTTAATAAGTGATCATCAACCTCTGTGAATTCCCTTTGTTCTAGACGCCTGAAATAAAGAGTTGTCCTGAGTCACATAAACCTCCACCGAGTGGTCTTAATGTGGCGCGGGAACATGCCGATATAAGAGAATTCCGAAGAAGGCTGAACGTCCACAATTGAATGGTCATTGCCAGAAATGAAGTGGCAGCCGGATCAGACTGGGAAACTTAAGCTTCCATTAGACAATGAAGATGTGAGAATCTGGTACGTCCACAATTCACGGTTTCCTTAGATCCATGAAATTCCTTGTTGAATTTCAGTCAGAAAATGAAAACTCCGGAGCCTCTGTTCAGCAGGCCCGGGTTTAGCTCCCAGAGGCACACTGGTGCTCCTCTAGAATTTGGATAAAAATCGTTTTCACGGGAATAAGGAATCTTGATCAAGCCAGGTGGGTCTTGACAAACGAAATTGCTGCTTGTGCTGGCTATACTGACAAGCACCCACCTGTGCTAGTCCATGGCTTATTCAGCACAGGAATCTGCATCAATTGAGCCAAGAAAAAGGAAAGCTCAGGGAGGCAGCACCCGTTTAGAAAAGCATTTGTACTTCGAAGAGTCGGCCAATGATGTGAAAAGACATACCCATGGCAAATAGTTTTCATCATGGGCAGAATTTCACGGAGCAATATTGCTGGGAGAGAAAAGGCACCACCTGAGTGAGCCATGCTCAACAAAACTACCTAGGGCAGGAGCCCGGTTGCCCCCAGGCACTAGGCGTGTCAGGCCTCAGCATTGTAAGGAGAGTTCACTGAAGTCCCTGAGTGAAGTTTTCTCCGCTGTCCTACGTCTATGTTCCTAAAATTTACTCTGTGGTTTCTGATGATCCTGGGTTATGAACGGCCACCATTCACCGTTCTCCTTACACTCGTGCGTCTCCATCGACCTTAAAAGAAAGGGAGGACACGCAACTGCTGGCTGGTAAATTCAGCAAAGTTTGTCTCAACACAAGAGACAGCTGTGTGGTGACCCGTCTTCCATGGTAAAACATTTCCTAGCGAATAAGGTATCTTCCCATCGCAATGACAATATGAGAGAATTGCCACCGATGGATTTGCCGCTGTGCCTACAAACATCATCTTGAGGCCATACAGTAGTGAAGCACGGGAACCCAGGCGCTTCACCCTTTACCCTAGACCAGTGAAACTCAGAGAAGCACTATAGACCTGTGAGACATGACGTTGCTGGAAGCATCAGTGTACAGAGGCATGGGAACCTCGAAGGAGCTTCTTCCGTGTGAATAAAACGCAGGCTGAACTTCATAGCAGGTTCCAGATTCTCAGGAAATCCACGGGCTGTATTGCTCAGAGCTAGAACCCACTGCTTGGGGCACACTTGAACTGAAAAATCTTGCTGGACTCACGGCTTTCCCAAAGACCCAAGATTCTCAAAGAGCGAGCATAAGGTTGACGGAAAAAAAACTGCCGGTGGCGCCTTTTTGCCTTGAAACCGGCAAGAAGCAAGATTTTCCTTAAACCATGAATCTCAGAAACATTGTGATCGTGAAGGAAAACCAGGGAGAGCAGATGTACTTCCAATAATCCAACACTTAAATGAAACCTCAAACCTAAATCCTATCCTAAAACCAACCCTAATCCTAACCCTAACCTAGGTCAAAACCTAGCCCTAGGTCTAAACCTAAAAAGAGGTGTAACCCTAAGCCTAGGTCTAATTCTGTATACTACTAAACTTAAACTGAACCCTAACCTAAGGCTCACCCTAAACCAAGCCCTAACCCTAACCATATGTCTACCCTAAGGCTAAGCCTAATCCTAACCCCAAATCTGATGTGAACATGCAGCTCCCCCTACAACTAACCTTACTCCTAACCGTCACCCTTCGCCTGAACCTAACTTAACTCTATCCATCACCTTCAATCCAAGCCTCCATATCACCGTTAATGTAATCCAATCCCTTAAACTAGACAGAGAGCTAAACTTATCCACAACCAAAACGGATGTAACACACAAGCCGCAAGCCTGACCCCAACTCTTAACCTCGCACACTTTCTAACCCTCACACAAATATTAACCCTAACCCATACCTAAACAGTCAAGTTTACCATAAGCCTAAATGAGACAATAGGTTCTTTCATCCTTAAGCACTCTTACCTAAAACCTCACACTCACCCTACATTTCA
Source organism: Tenrec ecaudatus (assembly GCF_050624435.1). Classification (NCBI taxonomy): domain Eukaryota; kingdom Metazoa; phylum Chordata; class Mammalia; order Afrosoricida; family Tenrecidae; genus Tenrec; species Tenrec ecaudatus. The sequence continues at coordinate 87,932 of NW_027458270.1, read as the reverse complement.
TCCACAACCTTACCATAACCCGAATCCTCACGCAGCCGTAACTCGAACCTGAACTCGAACACTGTCTCTAAACATGCCCACATGCCTGTACCTATGCCCGTTTAAAGTTAACCCTAAACCAAAATCTTCGGTCCCACTATTTTGCAGCATTTTAAAGAAGTACACTGGGAAAGCTTTTTCTGCAAGGAAGAAACTGCAGGCGGCGTGGCTGAAATGAGAATATCATGCTGCACGAGCTCTTTGCCCTCAGATGTAGAAGTGTCATCATTGGGCTTTATAGAGAAACGGGACTTTAATAAGTGATCATCAACCTCTGTGAATTCCCTTTGTTCTAGACGCCTGGAATAAAGAGTTGTCCTGAGTCACATAAACCTCCACCGAGTGGTCTTAATGTGGCGCGGGAACATGCCGATATAAGAGAATTCCGAAGAAGGCTGAACATCCACAATTGAATGGTCATTGCCAGAAATGAAGTGGCAGCCGGATCAGACTGGGAAACTTAAGCTTCCATTAGACAATGAAGATGTGAGAATCTGGTACGTCCACAATTCACGGTTTCCTTAGATCCATGAAATTCCTTGTTGAATTTCAGTCAGAAAATGAAAACTCCGGAGCCTCTGTTCAGCAGGCCCGGGTTTAGCTCCCAGAGGCACACTGGTGCTCCTCTAGAATTTGGATAAAAATTGTTTTCACGGGAATAAGGAATCTTAATCAAGCCAGGTGGGTCTTGACAAACGAAATTGCTGCTTGTGCTGGCTATACTGACAAGCACCCACCTGTGCTAGTCCATGGCTTATTCAGCACAGGAATCTGCATCAATTGAGCCAAGACAAAGGAAAGCTCAGGGAGGCAGCACCCGTTTAGAAAAGCATTTGTACTTCGAAGAGTCGGCCAATGATGTGAAAAGACATACCCATGGCAAATAGTTTTCATCATGGGCAGAATTTCACGGAGCAATATTGCTGGGAGAGAAAGGCACCACCTGAGTGAGCCATGCTCAACAAAACTACCTAGGGCAGGAGCCCGGTTGCCCCCAGGCACTAGGCGTGTCAGGCCTCAGCATTGTAAGGAGAGTTCACTGAAGTCCCTGAGTGAAGTTTTCTCCGCTGTCCTACGTCTACGTTCCTAAAATTTACTCTGTGGTTTCTGATGATCCTGGGTTATGAACGGCCACCATTCACCGTTCTCCTTACACTCGTGCGTCTCCATCGACCTTAAAAGAAAGAGAGGACATGCAACTGCTGGCAGGTAAATTCAGCAAAGTTTGTTTCCACACAAGAGACAGCTCTGTGGTGACCCGTCTTCCATGGTAAAACATTTAATTACAACTCTCTTTTATACACGTGTGTCTGTGGATTTCAACATTTCAGTGCACAGATTAGCACATTCCCATAGCGGAGTGAACCTCCCTTCCGTCATGTCTATAGGTATTTCTCCTTCCTATGGGCAGCTGGACAGTAATTTATCTGGGGAACGTCTGGTAAACCAGGACAATGGTGCTTCCCCAGCTTTCTGTGATGAAGGGCCAGGCCATTGGTTACCTTTATAAAAGTCTCCTGACACGTCCTAGTGATGTCTGTTTCTGGGACCATAGTGGCTTCCTCTTCCTCGGTTGGTCTTGTTGGTAGGTGCTGTCCAGTTGGTCTGCTTCAAAGCAACCCCAATGTACAGGACAAGGAAAGGCTTGCCAGTCCTGGGCCACCCTCATTTCTTTCTGATGTTTGAACCCATCGTTGCAGCTCCCGTGGCCATGCATCCTGCAAACGGCCTGGCTCTTCGTCACTGATCCTCCCCTTTAATCTGACCAAAAGTGTTCGTCATCTGGTCCTCTCTCTGACAAGGTTCTGCCTAGTTTTACTAGTCCTCCACTACCTGACAGTGTATCAATGATTAGCATAAGGTTTTCAGTGGTGTATTTTGTCATCCTCAGTGTGTCCTTATTGGGGGCTCTTACAACTCTTGTTACAATCCATACACCAATTGTATCTGACGTAGAAATACGTATATTGCCATCATTCTTTTCTAGACATTTACTTTCTATTGAGCCCTTGGGATCAGCTCCCCTTTTTTTCCTCCTCCCCCACTCGTGGTTCCTTGATAGATTATAGATTGTTATTATTTTCATATCTCACATCGACCATTGTCTCTTTTATCCTCAGCTTTCTGTTGCTCCTCTCCCTGCGAGGGGTGTGCGGTTATATGTCATTTGGTATCTCTATTCCCATTCCTGTTCCTGGGTTCCATGTGTTGTGAGTTTTATCTCTTGCTAATACCTATGCACTCTAGTCCAGAGTGGGAAGCGGCACTGGGGTGATGATAGTGGGCGGTGATGAGACCTCAAGGTGTCAGAGGCAGATTGTGTGATTCATTGGTGCGATCCATATCTCCTCAGGGGGGCCTCCACCCAGTGGGACACAGCATCTGGGAGGCTTGTGGCTTTCTCCTGAGACAGCATGGTGGCCAAGGTCCCAGGCATTGAGGGTGGGACTGTGGGCCTGGGGTGGCAGCACTTGCAGAAGCCATCCCCTCCCCCAGGCACCCACCTGGATATGGATGAGCACGTGAGACAGTTGGCTGTGAACTTTGAGGGTGGCCTCAGTGTCTCAGAGCAGGTGGGGTCTGGCCTGAGTCAGCTCCCACAGCTCCAACCAGGAAGCCCTGCCCCCAGGCGGGGGTCAGCAGTTATCCCAGCATGCTCATTCCTCCCCCTCAGCTTCTGTCTGGTCAGCCCTTCAGCTTCCTGGCTGGGTTTAGAACTTGTCCTAAGCTCCCAGAGGGCCACCGTCCTGAGATCTTGCTCAGCGCTTCAGGCCTTTCTGCAAACTCTCCTCCCAGGAGCCCATTATCACTAGCAGTTTACCCCTTGCTCTAACGATGCTCCAGGAGGCCTGCTTGGGAAGTGTTGGGCTGTTGCCTGGTTCAGTGCCACTAACTGCTCCTCAGGAGAAAGAAGAGGTTCCCTGCTCTTGGAAAGATTTACTGGCTTGCAAACCCTCTGGAGGATCCCCATGAGTCAGTAGGTGGGGTCATTCTAAAGCCCGGCACTCCGCAGGTAGCCACGTTGTGTGCCACCCAGGCATGCTGTGTGTTTGGAGGAGACTGCACACCCTTCAAAGGTAGAAGCTGCACCCCTCCATGGTTCTTGCATGCAGCAAATGCAGGGCCCCTGAGACTCCGGGCCAGCCTCTGGGCTAGAATCATGGGCAAATCGTTATCTCGCCTAAGCTCCATCTGGGCTGGAAACGCAGTAGCTTGTACTGTGACCTGGGTCAGCCTGGAGCTGTGCAGGGCATCCTCAGCCCAGCTCAACTCTTCCCAGAACACCCCTGCAGGTGCAGGGAGCCCCTGGCTTGGGAAAGTGACCCTGCTAAGTGGGCTTTGTGACCAGGCTCCCTGATCCACCGACCCAGGTTTGCCTCCTCCACAGGCTGCAGACAGCAGGGGCTGCCCTGGGTTCCCTGAACTCGGGCTATCTCCAGAGACAGTGTGGGCAGGATCTGGAGGGTGTGGAAGTGAGTCGTGCTGGGAAAGTGGATGGAGGAACGGAGGGTAGGGTAGATGCTCGGTGGGCTGAGGGGGCAGGAGATGCCCTGCAGAGTTCTAGAACCAGGGCTGAGGGATGTGGGAGCTGTTGGGACCAGCTGGCCCTTTCGTGAGTTTTAGGAGCTGCCTGAATTCCATCCACATTGACCCTCTCCAGCCCCACCTTTGGCACATGCTGGAAGAGAAGTTCAAGGTCTTCCGGGAGAAAGGGCAGAGTGTGGGGCTGCCAGGGTGCAGGCCCTGAGGGAACTGGCAGGTACCCTGGAACTCGCCTCCCCCAGCTCCATGGCCCAGAGTCAAGTCCACAGGAGCGGCGTTGAGGCCACATGGGTGAGGCTGGACAAGGCAATGAAAGCCCGCAGAGAGGTGGGTGCTCAGAGGGACAGGCCAGTGACAGCCAAGGGGCTCGGGACAAAGGGGCCTACCCCAGATGTGTGTGCATCGTGTGCGTGTGTGTGTGTGTGTGCTCATGTGTAGGGGTGGGCATGTGGGTGTGTGCATGCATACTTCTGTGTGTATTCTCGTGTGCACATGTTTGTATGAAGGGGCATGGCTGACTCCAGCTCCCAGCATCAATCAGCCTTCCCCGTCCAACCACGCTCCTTCCTGCCCCCAGTTTGGAGTCATTCAGCGCAGGTCACTCCTTGTGGCAGGACCACGAAGTGGGCTCTCCCAATGCTCCCTGAGCACGGGCCGCAGTTTCGTTGGGGGCACAGGCCCTGCTGGTCTTCTTGCTGACCGCCACTCTTAGAGCTCCCTGCCGCCCCTCCCCACACCCTCCTTTCGCGAGATCTGGTGTCTAAGTGCACTGAGCACCTGACAGGTCCTGCAACCGAAATCCTGGGGCTGGGTGGCCCCGGGGCCAGCCCTCTCCTCACTGACTGTTGGAGGTGCTACAGGCAGACCCCCTGACAGGAAGCCCACTCGCTCCCTGAGCCGCCGTCTCATGTGCTCAGGGCTCCCCATCTTATTGCCTTCCTCCCAACATGCGTGTCAAGACCCTTTACTCCCTCGGGCCCTGCCTGTGGCCCCCGGGCCTCATCAGGAACCTGCTGTGATCAGAGGAAACCATCCATCTTCTAACCACCGAAGGGCCAGAAGGCGCGAATGTACAGCGATGATAATAGGTAAAGGTCACGGTAAAGTCACAGAGGACAGGAAAGACAGGGGCGAGAGAATACAATACAGAGTCAGACATGTTTTATTAGGCATGCTCACGTCAGCTCCTCTTGATGGACCACGTGGAACTGGGAGAAGTGGAACCTTTGCTATCTTGGGACGTGTATAGGGAGCCTGGAGACACACCTCTTCAGTAGTGACATGGGTCACAGGTGGGCGGTATCTATCGTAAGGTCCCTGTACTTGAGCTCACCAAGGTGAGGAAAGCTAATACCTGCATTGGGGGAAGCTACAAGAGGGGCTGGGTGTCACGGTGGGAAGAGAGGGCAAAAGGATCATATCTGCTTCTACACAGAGATACAATCAGCCATGTGCTCACATTAAGGCAGCCTAGCTGTTAACGGAGAATCAGTGGGAATGATTTTTAAAGCAGGATAATGTACTTGGACTTTACCTCTAACTTACCAAAGTAGAGGCTTTCCTACTGTGGAATACCAGCTTTCCAGATTCTCCCTGTTATAAGTTAGGGAATAGAGTCTTCGTCCTATTTCCCTCCGTGTTAAAGCCCCACAAATCCCCAAGCCACAGTCTTTGCTCAAAAGGAGGTGGCCCTGTTCTAAGGGAGAAAGTTGCTGGCCCTCCTTCCCGCTGTGCCCTCGACTTCCACAAGGCGGCGCTCGAGCTGTGGGGCCACATGCAGAAGGTGGTCCTGGTGGAGGGTGCTGTCCTTGACCACGACCTGGTGTCTGTGGAGGTCCTGCAGCGCCAGCACCGCCTCCTGCAGGGGAGGGCCCCAGTCCCTCCCCCCCGCAAGAACCCCTCTTCTGTAGGCAATGGATGGATGAGGAACCCTCACCCCCAGCTGACCCCAGGCAGGACTGCAGCCCGCCCCTTCCCCCTCTGGGATTGGGGGTGACGGGCCTGGGTTTGACCCAAGCTGGGGTACAGCCAGGATGGCCTGCAGAGTCCTGGGTGGATGAGCATTCAGCCTGCTCTCTGCCAGCTGCAGAGGGAGCTGGTGGCTGTGGACGAGGTGGTGGTTCAGATGGGGATGGAGGCCATCCAGGTACAACCTGCGGTCCAGGAGGGCCTGGCCGAGCAGCTGGCTGAGGTGCTGGAGGCCTGGGCCACCTGAACATGAAGGCCTGGGAGCAGGGCCAGCAGCTGGAGTGGGTAGCCCATGGCCACGCCTTCCTCAGGCACTGCCAGGAACTGCTGTATGTGCCACCCCACCTGGATGGGGGCTCGCTCTGTCCCATGCGGGTGGGGGCACCCAGCTCTTCCCTGCCTCCTCCCTGTTCTGCCCTCTGGCCCTGAGACCTGTTCCCATGCCCTGTCCCCCATCCCAGCACTCAGGCTCAAGAGAAGCAGGCGCTAGTCTATATCCTCAGAAGGGCCAGCTGGGGCCAAGAAGACACTGGGGCAGGAGCTCTGCCTGAGAGCCCAGGCAGTGCGGCCGGCGGGGTAGCAGCTGCTGGACACCAGCTACGTCATGGCCCCAGAGATGTGTGCGCTGAGGTCTAGGGCCAGGGTGGTGCGTGGCCAGAGCTCCCTTTCCTGCTGCTCCCTGCTCCACGGTAACCCAGCCCTACCCCACCCAGGCGACACCCTGCGCCCCTCCCAACAGCCCTCTGCCCCCCAGGTCACAGTGTCTCCGGGAACTGGACAGGCAGCTGCAGGAGCTCCGGATGGCCTGGGCCCTTCACCAGGACCACTGCCAGGTGAGCCAGGACTAGGAGGAGCTGCGGGGAATGCTGGGTCAGGCCGCGGTCTGGCTGGCCTCCTGAGAGGACCTCCTGCTAGACCCTGACTGTGGGGTGAGCAGGGATCCGCCCCTTAGAGGGCCACATGCCTGGCACCAGGACTTGGAAAGGCAGCTGGTGGCCCAGGAGGAGAAGCTCACCCAGCTCCAAATGTAGGTGAGGGTGTGGACTGCGGGACTGAGGAGGGGTCGAGGGGCCTCCACCTGCGGTGGGGTCTCCAGAGCATTGATCTGCCCTGAGGGGCACACCTTCGGGGAAACAGCCACAGGGTCCTGTCCTCCATGGGCAGTCTGGCTCTGTGGGGTCCATCACAGCTTCTTCTGCCCAACTGCTCCCTCCCCTCCTCTTCCTGGTTTCGCCCTCTGAGAGCTTCCCCCAGAGCAAGCCCTGTGGGACACACAGGGTCACTATGGGTGGAAACCAATCAATAATCTCATGGGTGCAGAGCACACTCTGAGGAACACAGGGTGGTGACACTAGCTACAGAGAATCTGAGTGGAGCAAGGGTTTGTAATCCTTGTGTAGGCTGGGGGTGGGGCTGATAGGGGGGGATTGATACCACAGGATCCTGTGGGACTGAAAGTGAGGACCTGAGGGTGGACGGGCAGAGGGAGTGCCCCATCCTCTGAGGCAGGAAGGTGGTCAGCTAGGGTGAGTACGGAGGAAGATGAGCAGGGGCTGCTGCAGTCACGCAAATGTCACGTAAGAATCTCACTTTAGTATAAAATGTTTGTCTCCATTGCAAAGCCACCTCTAGCAACTAGGATCCCCTCTCTCCCCATCTGGAGTTGACGAGTGAAGAAAATCAAAAACTGAAGCAAAGCAGTCCACAGGACTAACGGACCACCAACACCACAGCCCTCCGTCCTTGTCCTGGAGACCAGGAGAGTTAGATGGTGCCCAGCCACCGCCTCAAACTGCTCTGGTTGAGCTCAAACTGGCAACTTGTGCACAGCTTGAAAGCCAATGGAAGGTGACTTCATGAAGAGAGGGCATTACAAGTTTGACAGGGACTGCTGGAACCCCGAGACCAAGGCCCTTCAAATCCAAAACAGAGCGCAGCTCCGGGAATCACCCCTGCCCAAGCAACAGTGGAGCTGATAAAGTGAACACATGGCACCTCTGAGGCAAGTGCTTCCCAGAGCAAAGGGGAGCATTTGCCCTCAAAGTTCAGGAGGGAGGGAGGGGCCAGGGAGAAGGCAAGAAGAGTGCTGTGTTATATTATGAGAGCTGCAAACAAAATGTGTAGAAATTGTTAAACTGCTCTGCATGTTTCCACTTAAAACAAAACCCTCTATATTAAAATTCATATATATATGTGCATTATATGTATATATATATATATATATATATATATATATATATATATATATATATATATATATATATATATATATATATATATATTAGTCAAACCTAAGGTCAGAAAAAGGCATGCCCCGGGCTGCTACTCATGGCAAGGTCAGTGGTCTCAAACCCATCAGAAAGACGCGGCTCGGCTGTCTGCTCCCGTAGTGACAGCCTCAGAGACGCAGGGGCCGTCGTGTGTTGTCCTACAGGGCCTCGATGATAGAAATCGACTCGATGGCAATGATTTGAGTGCTTTGAAGGTCAGAAACTGTAGACAGTGATCTATAAACGTCCTTCTCTCCTGTAAGGTGTCTGTAACACAATCAAAGGAAAACAATCGGTCTGCTCTCCAGATCTTCAATGGGATCATTTCCTGGTAGCCTGGTCACACAGTGCCAGACTGTGCCTTCTCAGATCCGCTGGCACTGCTAGGAAGGTTGTGGGCCCTGCAGGGGTGGGGTATTCTCCAGCCTGCTCCCCAGCAATAGAGGCACTAGGCCAAGACTGGAAGAGCCCCGGCAGGGGAGAGTGGGGAGGTTGAGGCAGTCACTGTGCCCTGCTTCTGACACTCTTCATGTGGCTGCTATGGTCACCCTTGACCTCAGGGAAGGCCAAGGGTCACCAGGGCAGAAAACACTTCCTTTTTATGGTGAGGGCCATATCGCGTCTCAACTTCACTGCTAATTAGCTGTGGTCTCTAGCAAGTAACCCAGCCTCTCGGTGCACCCAGTTTCCCCAGTGCTATCTGGAGTCCCCAGAAGGGCCAGGTACAGCCAGGCTGCTTGCAGCTGGGCCAGAACCAGCAGCTGCCCTCACCGTGCCCTGAAGCCAGAAGCCCAGAACTCCAAGGCTGAGCTTTGCTGAAGGTCGTCTGACATGGCCTCTCAGCTTAAGTAAGGGGTCCCAACTCCAGGCTGCACAAGTTGCTCCCTGGAACACGTGGCCCGGGCCCCCAATGTGGGCACACAGAAAGCCAGTTCACCTCTCAGGGGTTTGGCAGAGCCGCAACACAGCAAGGGTCTCCCTGGAAGCCCTTCCAGCCCATGCCCAGCACCTCCCCCAAACTCACCCCTGCTCCAGGCTGCTGGTACTCACTGTAGGTCCTGTCACCACTGCTGGGCCCTGGGGGCCATGCTGGGCCGCCACTCCAGCAGGCTCTCCGCTAGTGGGACAGGCTGCCCCCTGGTGGCCACCCATCTTCACTTGGTGCTGAAACATTGCAAACTTGGTTAAGAGGAGCTGAGAAGAGAGGAGAGGGGTCACAGGGGGCCCTGGCTGGTGGGCTGTGAGACACCTCAGTGAGTGACTGGGCAGGGCAAGACTGGACAGCCATAGAACTTGCCCCTCTACGCAGAGAGGGGAATAGGAAGCCACAGCTGTCCTCAGTCCAGACTGATGTTCCCCATCAGCCCCTTGTGCATGCAGCCCCCCCTCCACCACCCGTCTTCCTTCGGCTCCAGGGCACCTTCCTTGGCCCTAGCCCCTTCCTCACTAGGGTGTGCTCATAGTCCTCTCTCCTCTGGCCACCAGCTGCTGGCTGCTCAGCCAGCTCTGCAAATCCTTGGCTTCCCTCAGGAAGCCCTGCAGTGTCAGCATCCTCTTCAGATCCTGGCCCCTGTGGTGACAGCTGAGTCCCCCAACAGTTAGTGTGCATGTGTCCACACTCTGGAGGACAAGGGACTCAATCAAAGGGGCTGCCTGAAGGACAAGGTTCCTCATGGTCTTTGCCCAGGCTGCTCCTCTGGATTCAAGAAGCAAACCCAGGGCAGGGGGAGTTGGGGCTGGCGAGGGTGTGGCTGTGGGGAAGGGCAGGTGACTGGATCCAGGGAGCCGAGCCCCTGCCCTGCAGGCTCTCCTCAAAGGTTTGTGGGAAGAGGAAACAGTGAAGGACTCATCTTTTCCTGACACATGTCTAAAGGCCTCTGTCACGGTTCTCTTCAAGGCAGGGGTAGCATCTAGGGGGATAAGCAACCCCAGCCATTTTTCTGGTACCCCCGGATGCAGTGACCCTCACTGTTGGGCTGCCAACTCCCACAGTGTCTTCAGCTGCTTCCAGAGCCTCCCCTGCATCACACCCAGCTGCTCTGAGACCTCCGTTACAAGGATCTACATATAACTTCCTCCCTGGGGAATGGACAACAGAAAAGTGGGTGAAGGGAGACAAAATATGTAAGATCTGACAAATTATCAAGGGTTCATGAGTGAGGGGGGAACAGGGAGGGCGGAGAAAAATGAGGACATGATGCCAAGGCCTTAAGTGGAGAGCAAATGTTTTGAGAATGATGAGGGCAATGAATGTACGGATGTGCTTTACACAACTGATGTATGTATGGATTGTGATAAGAGTTGTATGTGCCCCTAATAAAATGATTTTAAAAAATTAACTCATTTATATTTCTTAGGACAATGCCATTTGTATTTCAAAGCAACATTCACGAAAGCTATTTTTTCACCTTCACTATCTTCTATTTAGTTTTAAACAGTGCAAAAACAATTCTTATGCCTTTTTATGAGATGTAATGCAAGTAGACATAAATTTATGCATAATTAAAAATGTGAATGAACAAAATATTTTGTTAAAGAATTTGAACTTTTGTGAAAATCATAGAAAGTATATAGCATTTTATTGAAGGGTTGGGATTTTTTTCCTCTATTTTATTCTAGTATTTGGTCTGAGGTTCTTACGGCATATTCTGATTGTTGTCATGTAAGAGAATATACATTCCACATAAGAGAAAACTTTCCTTATAATATTTTCCTATCCATTGCTTCCTGCTGAATCTCTCATTTGTTCTTTTATCATTTTTTCCTATAAAAAACCCAGGCTGCTTAATTTTATTCTTATTAATCATTTATATAAGTTAGGAAAATATTTATTATATATACATTTTTATTAAAAATCTTTTATTGGAGACTCTTACAACTTTTGTTGCAATCCATATTGATTGCATCAGGCATTTTGTACATATGTTGCCTTCATTCATTGATAGACATTTCTTTCTTTTTCTTTTTTAAAATCATTTTATTGGGGCTCATACAACTCATCACAATCCATACATACACCAATTGTGTAAAGCACACTTATACATTCGTTGCCTTCATCATTCTCAAAATTTGCTTTCTGCTTGGGTTCCTGGAATCAGCTCATTTCCCCTTTCCCCTATCCCCTTCTCACCCTGCTCCTCTTCCCTCATGAACCCTTAATAATTTATACATTATTATTTTCTCTTATCTTACACTGCGCGGCATCTCCCATCACCCAATTTTCTGTTGCCCATCTCCCAGGGGGGAAGTTATATGTAGATCCTTGTGATCGGTTTCCCATTTCTATACCCACTTCCCTCCCAGTATCGCCACTCTCACCGCTGGTCCTGGGGGGTTCATCTGTCCTGGATTCCCTGTGTTTCCAGTTCCCGTCTGTACCGCTGTGTATCTTCTGGTCTAACCAGGTTTGCAAGGTAGAATTGGGATCATGAGATGTGAGGGGAGGAAGCGTTTAATAACTAGAGGAAGGTTGTGAGTTTCATTATTGCTACACTGAACCCTGAGTTACTCATCTCCTTCCCACTACCCCTCCGCAAGGGATGTCCAGTTGTCTACAGGTGGGCATTAGGCCCCCGTCATGCACTCCCCTCAGTCACGATGATATAATCCCACCTCCCGCCTTTGTTGCTTGAAAACTGGTCCCCTCAGCCCTTCATGATCACACATTTTGGTGTGATGCTTCCATGTGGGCTTTGTTGCTTCTGGGCTAGCTTGTTTACTTTCAAGCCTCTAAGACCCGGGACGCTATATCGCTTGATAACCGGCCACCATCAGCCTTCTTCACCACACATACTTATGCACACATTCATCTTCAGCGTTTATGTGGGGAAGGTGATCACACAATGATGGTTTTTGTTCTTTGGTGTCTGCTACCTGATCCCTTCAACACCTCGTGCTCACTTCGGCTTGTGTGCTTCTTCTCTCTGGGCTTTGTTGCTTCTGAGCTAGATTTCAGCCTGTTTGCCTTCAAGCCTTTAAGACCCCCAGAGTTTCATTATATTGTGCAGAGAGTGGCTATGAGCCAAACCCACTAGACTGCACCCAACAACAGTAACAACAGGACTTGTGCTTCTAACAATATGCTGAAGAAGACCTTAAGAGAATCTCCCCTTCGTTTAGAGCAGCGGCTCTCGACCTGTGGGTCGTGTCTACTTAAGGGGTCAAACAGCCCTTTCATGGGGTGGCCTGAATTATAGCAGTAGCAAAATTACAGCTATGATGTAGCAACAAAAATAATTGTATGGTTGGTTGGTCACGACTACATGAGGAACTGGATGAAAGGGTCGTGAGTAAGAATGTTGAAAACCACTGTCCAAGAGGAAGACTCAATTCTTGATACAGTTGAAGGGCAACAAAATAGACTCAGCCCCAATATAGATGGGATAGCACAGTGGCTGCAACAATAAACACAAGCCAAAGAAACACTGCAAGGATGGCACAAGACAGGACAGTGTTTCATTATATTGACATAGAGTTGTTATGAGTCAAAACACAAAAGAAAATAAAACAGGACTTGTTTTTCTAACAATGTACCTAAGTAGACCTTAAGAGAATCTCCTATTAGTTTAGCGCAGCGGGCCTCAAACTGAAGGTCGTGACCCCTTTTGGGGGATGAATGACCCTTTCACGGCAGTGGACCGTTCATTAAAGTGGAAAAATTAGAGTTATGATGTAGCAATGAAAATAATTTCATGATTTGGCAATCACCACTACATGAGGAATGGTATGAAAGAGTCGTGGCATTAGGAAGGTTGAGAACCACTTCCCTAGGGCAAGACACAAATCTGGTACAGAAGGGAAGGAAGAGAGCGGCAGTCTCCAACAAGTTGGATTAGCACAGTGGCTGCAACACTGAGGCCAAGCACACAAGCACGGTGAGGGTGGCTAAGGGCAGGGCAGCGTTTCATTATATTGTGCATAGAGTTGCTAAGAGTCAAAACCCACTCGACGGAACTTAACGACAATAACTACAGGACGTGTACTTCTAACAATATGCTGAACTAGATCTTAAGAGAAACTCCTCTAAATTTAGAGCAGTGGTTCTTAACTTGTGGGTCGCTACCCCCTCTCACAGGTGTTGCCCAATTCATAACAGTAGTGAAATCACAGTAATGGAGTAACAATGAAAAAAAATTACTGTTGGAGGATCACCACAACATTAAGAATTTTATAAAGGAGCCATGCCATTAAGAAGGTTCAGAAACACTGCCCGAGAGGAATACACAAAACGTGGTACTGCAGAAGGGCAGCAAGTGAGAGGCAGACCCTACAAGATGGAATAGCTCAGTGGCTGCAACAATGAGTGCCATCAACGAACCACTGTGAGGACGGCACAGGACGGGGCAGCGTTTCATTATATTGTGCGTAGAGTTGCTGAGAGTCAAAACCCACTCGACGGCAACTAACAGCAACACAAAAAGAACTTGAGCTTCTAACAATATGCTGACGTAGATCTTAAGAGAAACTCCTCTTAGTTTAGTGCAGGGTTCTCAGCCTATGAATCACGAACCCTTTTGGGGAGTGAGTGGGTTGAATGACCCTTTCACAAGGGTTGCCTGATTCATAAGATTAGCAAAATTACAGTTATGAAATATCAGCGAAAATTTTGTATGACTGGGGGTCCACCACTATTTTGGGAACTGCATGAAAGGGTCGTAGATTTAGGAAGATTGAGAACCACTGTCCGAGAGGAAGACACAAATGTTGGTAGAGTAGAAGGGCAGCAAAGGAGAGGCAGCCCCTCCAAGTTGGAATAGCTCAGTGGCTGCAACAACCAGCGCAAGCAAAGAACCAATGTGAGCAATGCACAGGATGGGCGAGCGTTTCGTTATATTTTGCATAGAGTTGCTATGAGCCAAAGCCCACTTGAAGGCACCTAAATACAATAACAACAGGACTTTTGCTTCTAACAATGTGCTGAAATATATCTTAAGAGACATTCTTCATAGTTTGGAGCAGAGATTCTCAACCTGTGGGTCATGACTCCACTAAGGTGATGAACTACCCTTGCACAGGGCTGGCCCAATTCATAGCAGTAGCTACATTACACTTATGAAGTAGCAATGACGATAAATTTATGACTGGGATTGTACCCACTACATGAGGAGTGGTATAAAAGGCCTGTGGCATTATAGGAAGGTTGAGAGCCACTGTCCTTGAGCAAGACAGAAATCTTGGCAGAGCAGAAAGGCAGCAAATGAGAGGCAGACCCCCAGATGATAGATTAGCGCAGTGGATGCAACCATGAGTGCAGACAAGAAACCACTGTGAGGATGGCACAGGACGGGGCAGCGTTTCATTATCTTGTGCGTAGAGTTGCTGAGAATGGAAACCCACTGGGCAACACCTAACAACAATCACTGTAGGACTCATGCTTTTCACAATATGGTGCTGTAGATCCTAAGAGAAACTCCTCTTAGTTTAGAGCAGTGGTTCTCAACCTGTGGGTCACAAGCCCTTTGGGGGGGTCAAATGACCCTTTCACAGTGGAGGCCTGATTCATAACTGTAGCAAAATTAAAGTTATGAAGTAGCAATGAAAATAATTTTATGATTGGGGGTTCATCACTACATGAGGAAATGAATGAAAGGGCAGTAGAGGGGCAGCAAAAGAGAGGCAGCCCCCCAAAAGTTGGATTAGCCCATGGCTGCAACAATGACAACAAGCAAAATAACCACTGTGAGGGTGGCACGAGACGGGGTCACGTTTCATTATATTGTGTATAGAGTTGCTATGAGCCAGCACACACTCAAAGGCACCAAACAATAACAACAGGAGTGTGCGTCTATGAATATGCGGAAGTAGACCGTAAGAGAAACTCCCCTTAGTTTAGACCAGTGGTTCTCAAACTGTGTCACAGTGCCTTTAGAAGACTAATGAACCTTTCACATGGGTGGCCTGATCCATAACAGAAGCAAAATTATAGTTATGATGTAGCAATGAAAATATTTTATGGTTGGGGAGTCACCACTACATGAGGACTGGTATGAAATAGTAGTGGCATTCAGAAAGTTGAGAACCACTATTCTTGAGGAAGACACAAATCTTGGTATGGAAGGGCAGGAAAAGAGAGGTAGTCCCTAACAAGATGGATTACCACAGTGGCCGCAACAATGAGCCCAAACAGCAGAACCATCGTGAGGATGCACAGGGCAGGACAACGTTTCATTACATTGTGCATAGGGTTGTTATGAGCCAAAACCCACTCGAAGGCAGCCAAAAACAAGAACAGGATTTGTGCTTCTAACAATATGCTGAAACATACCTTAAAAAGAAACTCCTCTTAGTGTAGAATAGCAGTTCTCAAACTGTGGGTCGTGATGCCTCTTGGGGGGTGGGGGGGAGAATGACTATATCACATGGTGGCCTGATTCATAACAGTAGCATAATATTAGTTATAAAGTAACAAGGAAAGTAATTTTATGATTGGGGAGGGGGCGTCACCAATACATGAGGAATGGTGTGAAAGAGTCGTGCATTAGGAAGTTTGAGAACCACTGCCCTAGAGGAAGACACAAATCTGGGTACAGTTGAAGGTCAGCAAATGAGAGGCAGTCCCCCAAAAGATGGATTAGCACAGAGACTGCAACAATGAGTGAAAACAAAAGAAAAGTGTGAGGGTGTTAGAGGATGGAACAGTGTTTCATGATACTGTGCATAGAGTTGTTATGAGCCAACTATGAGCCAAACCCACTCGACAGCCTCCTAACAACAATAAGAACAGGACTCGTGCGTGTAATAATATACTGAGCTAGACCACAGGAGAAACTCCTCTTAATTTAGAACAGCGGTTCTCAACCTGTGATTTGTGACCACTTTGGTTGGTTGAACAACCCTTTCACAGGGTGACTAGATTCATAAGACTTGCAAAATTACAGTTATGGAATAACAGTAGAAAAAAACCTTTATGCTTTGGGGACCACCACTACACATTGGGAAGTGTATTGAAAGGTCGTAGAAATAGGAAGCATGAGAAACACTGCCCTAGAGGAAGACGCAAGTACAGTAGAAGGGCAGCAGAAGAGAGGAAGTCCCTACAAGACGGATTTGCACAGTGGCTGCAACAATGAGAGCAAGCAAAGAACCACCGTGAGAATGATGCAAGACTGGGCAGGCCTTTATTATATTGTGCACAGGGTTGCTATCAGCCCAAACCCTCTCCACGGCCCGAACAACAATAACAGGAGGAATCATACATCTAACAGTATGCTCAACTAAACCTTGAGAGAAACTGCTCTTAGTTTAGAGCAGCCGTTCTCAACTTGTGAGTTGAGTGGTAAATCCTTTGTGGGTGTTCGAATGACCCTCCCATAGGCGTGGCCAGATACGTAACAGTAGCAAAATTACAGTTATGAAGTAGCAACAGTACAATTTTTTTGGTTGGGGGGTCATTACTACACGAGGCACTGTATGAAAGGGTCGTGGCATTAGGATTGCTGAAAACCACAGTCCTACAGGAAGACACAAGTCTTGATACAGTTGAAGGGCCGCAATATAGAGTCAGCCCCCAAATAGAAGGAATAGCATAGTGGCTGCAGCAATGAGCTCAAGCTAAGGGAACACTGTGAGGATGGCACAAGATGGGGCAGCGTTACATTATATGGAGCATAGAGTTGCTATGAGTCAAAACCCACTCGACTGCACCTGACAACAAAACAACAGGACTTGTGTTTCTTATAATGTGCTGAAGTAGACCTTAAGAGAAACTCCTATTAGTTTAGTGCAGCTGTTCTCAACTTTTGGGTCACGAGCCCTGTTGGGGGATGAATTAACCTTTCATAGTGGTCGCCCAGTCATAACAGTAGAAAAATTAGAGTTACAAAGTTGCAATGAAAATAATTTTATGATTTGGCAGTCAGCACTATATGAAGAACGGTATGAAAATGTGGCATTAGGAAGGTTGAGAACCACTGCTTTAAAGGAAGACACAAATCTTGGTAGAGTAGAAGGGCAACAAAAAATAGCCAGCCCCCCCCAAATATGGCTCCAACAATGAGCACTAGCAAACAAACACTGACAGGATGGCACAGGTCTGGGAAGCATTTCATGATATTGTGCGTAGAGATGCGATGAGCCAAACCCACCTCCGCAGAACTTAACAACAATAACAACAGGGCTAGTGTGTTTAACAATATGCTGAAGTAACTCTTAAGAGCAACTCTTCTTAGTTTACAGCAGGGTTCTCAACATTGGGTCGTGAACACTTTCAGGTGGGGGGTGTTTCGAAACACCCCTTCACAGTGATGGCCTGATTCATAACAGTGGCAAAAGTACAGTTATGAAATATCAATGAATATAATTTTATGATTGGGGTCCACCACTACATTGGGAACTGTACGAAAGGGCCGCAGAATTAGGATGTATGAGAAACATTGTCCTAGAGGAAGACACAAATGTTGGTACAGCAGAAGGGCTGCAAAAGTCAGGCAGCCCCTACAAATGGAATTGATGCAGCAGTGAGCGCAAGCAAAGGACCACAGTGAGGATGGCATGAGATGGGGCCGAGTTTCATTATATTGTGCATACAGTTGGTATGAGCCAACACACACTCAAAGGCACCAAACAATAATAAAAAGAACTTGGGCTTCTAAGAATATTCTGAAGTAGACCTTAAGAGAAACTCCTATTCGTTTAGACCATTGGTTCTCACACTGTGTGTCGAGACACCTTTGAGGAGACTAACGAACCTTTCACATGGGTGGCCTGATCCATAACAGAATCAAAATTACAATTATGATGTAGCAATGCAAATATTTTATGGTTGGATGTCACCACTACACGAGGAATGGTGTGAAGTGGTTGTGGCATTTGGAAAGTTGAGAACCACTGCTCTAGAGGAAACACATATCTTGGTACAGAAGGGCAGGAAAAGAGAGGCAGTGCCCAACAAGATGGATTAGCACAGTGGCTGCAAAAAATGAGTGTGAGCAAAAGAACCACTGTATGGAAGGCACAGGACAGGAAAGCATTTCATTACATGGTGCATAGAGTTGGTATGAGCCTAAACCCATTCGAAGGCACCAAACAACAGGATTTGTGCCTCTAACAATATGCTGAAGAAGACTTTAAAAGAAACTCTTAGTGTAGAGTAACAGTTCTCTAACTGTGGGTCACAACGTCTTAGGAGGGAACAATGAACATTTCACATGGGTGACCTGATTCATAACAATAGCAAATTTATAGTTATGGAGTAACAAGGAAAATTATTTTATGATTGGGGGGGGTCACTAGTACATGAGGAATGGTGTGAAAGAGTCATGACATTAGGAAGGTTGAGAACCACTACCCTAGAGGGAGACATAGATCTGGGTACAGTAGAAGGGCAGCAAAAAGAGGCAGCCCACAGCACGATGGAATTCAACAGTGGCTGCAACAATCCGCGCAAGCAAAAGAACCACTGGGAGGATGGCGCAGGACAGGACACCTTTCCATCATATTGTACTTAGAGTTGCTAGGCGTCGAAAGCTACACAACAGAATCTAACAATAACTATAGGATTTGTGCTCCTGACAATAGGGTGAAGTAGATATTAAGAGAAACTCCTCTTAGTTTAGACCAGCAGTTTTTAACCTGTGGTTCGCGACCACTTTTGGCGATCGAATGACCCTTTCACAGATGTGAAATGATTCATAACTGTAGGAAAATTACAGTTACGAAGTAACAATAATATTATGATGGGGGTCACCACTACATGAGGAACTGTATGAAAGGGTCATGGCATTAGGAAATTTGACAACCACTGCCCTAGAGGAAGACACAAGTCTTGGTACAGTAGAAAGGCCACAAAAAAGAGGCAGCTACCCAAAAGTTGGATTAGCACAGTGGCTGCAACAATGCGCACAAGCAAAAGAAGCACTGTGAGGATGGCATAGGATGGGAAAGCGTTTCATTATATTGTGCATAGAGTTACTATGAGCCAAAACCCACTCGATGGTACCTAACACCAATAACAACAGAACTTGTGCATCTACCAGTATGCTGAATTCTATCTTAAGAGAATCTCCTCTTAGTTTAGAGCAGGGGATCTTCAGCTGTGTGTCGCGACCCCTTTGTGGATATGGAATGAAAATTTCACAGGGGTGTCGTGACTCATAACAGTAACAAAATTACAGTTATGAAGCTGCAATGAAATCATTTTATGGTTGGGGGGGGTCACCACTAAATGAGAATCGGTATGAAAATATCATGGCATTAGGAAAGTTGAGAACCACTGCTCTAGAGGAAGTCCCAAATCTTGGTATGAAAGGGCAGGAAAAGAGAGGCAGTCCCCAACAAGATGCATTAGCACAGTGGCTGCAACAATGAGCGCAAGCAGAGAACCACTGTGAGGATGTCACAGGACAGGGCGGCGTTTCATTATATTGTGCGTAGAGTTGCTATGAGACATACCCACTCGACGGCACCTAACAACAACAACAAATGGACTTGAGCTTCTAACAGTATGGTGAAATAGACCTTAAGAGAGACTCCTCTCAATTTAGAGTAGCGGTTCTCACCATGTGGGTCGTGACCCCTTTGGGGCTTAGACGAACCCTTTACAGGGTTGCACTATTCATAACTTGTAACAAAATGAGAGTTACGAAGTAGCAAAGAATATAATTTTATGATTGGGGTCTAACACTACAAAGGAAATTGTATGAAAGTGTCGTGGATTTAGGAAGGTTGAGAAGCACTGTCCTAGAGGAAGACACAGATATTGGTAGAGTAGAAGGGCAGCAAAGGAGAGGCAGCCCCTACAATTTGGAATAGCTCAGTGGCTGCAAAAATGAGCGCAAGCAAAGAACCACTGTGAGGAATGCACTAATGGGGCAGCGTTTCGGTACATTGTACATAGAGTTGCTGTGAGCCAAAATCCACTCGACGGCACTTAACAACAACAATAACAGGACTTGGGCGTCTAACAATATACTGAACTACATCTTAAAGAAACACCTCTTAGTTTAGAGCAGCGGTTCTCAACCTGTGGTTCGGGACCTCTTTGGGGGTTGAGCTACCCATTCACAGGGGTCGGTCTCTTCTTCATAGTAGCAAAATTACAGTTATGAAGTAGCAACGAAAATAATTTTACGTATGGATGTTCACCACAACATCAGGAACTTCATTATAGTGCCAAGGAATTAGGAAGGTTGAGAACCACTGGTTTAGAGCATAGGAAATCTGATGCAATACTGCATATTTTAACACACATGAAGTTGGAAAATAAAGGAAATTGGGAGAGGACAGTAGTATCAAATTCCTATGAGTCAGAATTGTTCTATATCATAGAGTAGCTATGACAATGAGAAGAAATGACAAAGTCAAAGAGCTGAAGAGAAAATTCCATAGGACAGGTGGCAACAGCTTTATGCTCTTGTTAGACCCTCGAGGCCTCCTTATCTTTTGTTGGCTTTCTTAAGCCCATCCCCACCATTGTGAATAGTCTTCATTAAACTCTCTTTAATTAAACCTTCGGCATGGTTTTTTTTTTCTGCTGGAACCCTCAGAGATATCATTTAATTTTCTTGATTGCAATTCATCTCTAGAATACAGAAATCTTTCAAGAGTTTGTTTTATGTTTTGTTTTCATCCACAATAACATTTCCTTCCAGATTTGTTTGTCCTTGAGACATGATCAATAGTTCTTTCCTCTCCAATGAAACCCAAGTGATACGCTGCCTGACTGCCTATGAAGTTCATGTGTAGTCTACATGGAGATCCCAACCTTTCCCTAGACAAGTGTTTCTCAACCTTCTGAATGCCATGATTCTTTCATACAGTTCCTCAGGTTGTGTTTACCCCGATCATAAAAGTTATTTCATTGCTAATTCATCACTGTAATTGTGCTACTGCGATGAACCAGGCAACCCCTGTGAGAGTGTTATTGGACCCCCAAAGGTGTCGTGACCCACTGGTTGAGATCCACTACCTTAGACCAACGTATGGCCCGAGGGCTGTATAGGGCCCCCCAAATAATCAAAAGCTGCCAGCATCACACATCTCAACAACGAGAAGCATTTGTAGCCATCACCTTAGGGGTGAGTTCATTAAATATTTGACCTGTATGGCCCCATGAATGATGTTATAAATCACCACATGGTCCTTGGCAGAAAATCAGGTTTCCAGCTCCTGCTGCAGACCAAAGGTTCCCAAACTTATTCTGCCTACTGCCCTCTTTTCAGAAAAAGAAATTACTCAGGACCCCCCAGCAATGAAATAATTTTGTACTATAGCCCACCATCCAGGATAAAATGTAGATATCTGCTTTGTAGATCTCTGGATTTTTCTGTGCCCAGTAGGTGGGTGGTGTTGCCCACTTTGGGAAACGAGACTCTAGGAAAATCAGGTGTGTTTTCACTCTCTCTGCAAGAATTTCAGTTGAGGAGCAAGATCTGTCTTGAAAGAAGTGTATCCAGATTGCTCCTTAGAGGCAAGGATGGCTAGACTTTATCTCACATCCTTGGGCATCAGGAGCTATGAGGAGCAACATCATGGAAAAGGCCATCATGCTTGGTAAAGGGGCACCCAAAAGGGGAGGACCCTCACCAAGATGGATGGACACAGTTTCTACAACAACACACTAAAACATAACAATTGTGAGGCTGGCACAGGAGCAGGCAGTGTTTCTTTCGGTTGTATGTAGAGTCGCCACGAGTTGAAACCAACTTGACAGCATCCAACAGAACCAGATGTGGAGAAAGCATGGCCTGGTCTGTGTACAGTGGCCCCACCGAGGTTCCTCATCAGTTGTGTTTGAATGGGCCAGGTGCTCTCACAAACCTCCTCTTCAATAGACAACTTAGAATGTTTTCTTTCAGCCCAGGAACCATCTTGAAATTTAAAATGACCATTTGACACTGAGTTGATTGCGATTCATGGTGAGTCATAGGACTTTCAATGGGCATAACCTTTCAGAAACAGATGGCCAGGCTTTTCTTCCAAGGTATTTCTGGGTGCGCTTGAACCTCCTCAGTTTCTGTTAAAATGGCCAAGTGTTTTAACCATTTGTACTCTCCAGGGATGACTCACAGCTCTATATATCCTTAAAACTGACATCTCTCCTCTCTTTGGAAAGCCATGGCAATTGTTCTGTTTCAGTAGATTTACCTTCTTTAAATATAGGAATGACATATACTTCTACCACCTCACAGAAAATGTCAGAAACTCGTAGCTCACATTTAATAATGGCGTGGGTGATTACATATTGGGCTGCTAATCCCAAAGCCAATAGTTCAAAACCACCAGCCACTCTCAGCGAAAAACATGAAACTTTCCAATCCTATAAAGTTACAATCTCAAATACCCACAGGAGCAGTTGGACCCTGTCCTATAGGGTAGAACTCAGGTTATGAGGAGTCAGAGTGGATTCGATGGCAGTGAGTTTGGTTTGGTTTTTGGACTCCCCTCCTACCACAATAGCTCACAATTACTAAGTGCATGTTATGTACAAGTATCCTAAGCATTGCATGTACATTCACTCATTTCATCCCACGGGTGGTGGTGTGGGTGAAGCATTAGAACTGCTAACCAGAAGGTCGATGGTTCAAACCCACCAGCTGTTCTTCGGAATCAAGATGGGGCTGTCTGAGCTCATAAAGATTTTCAGGGTCGGACGTCTGCAGGGACAGTTCTTACTTTATCCTGCTGAGTTGCTATGAGTCTGAATGAACTCTAGAGAAGTGGGGTTTTGGTGACTTTTGCAACCCCTTTAAGAGGAGCGCTGGCGGGGCAGTAGAGAAGCCCTTGACTATTTACCACTAGCTCAGCGAAACCCTCAGCAGCTTCCCATGAGAATGATGCGTCAATTTGCTCCAGTATCAGTCACAGCCTATGGGAACGCCTATAGAATGGTTCCACTCTGTCCTCCAGGCTCACTATGAGTTGGAATCGACTGACCCATTGGTAGTGCATCAGCTTCCGTCTATAGGTGAGAACACGAATGCACAGAGAGGTGAAGCCATCTGGCCCAGGGGTAACCAGGTTATCCAAGGGAGAGCTGGAATTTAAATCCCAGCAGACCAGCCTCAGAGACTACAGGCTTGGCTCTACCGTCTGCTGATATCTGGACTAAGAGTGGTTGGATTTTGCCTCCTATTCCCTACACATCATCTCCACTGTCCCCTATCAAGCAAAATTAGCTTGAGCATTGAACAGGCACCCTCCAGCCCTGCCCGATTGCACACACGCAGGGGAGAAAAGGATGGGGAGATCACTGGGCTGTTTTAGCTGCCACCTCTACTCG
This sequence comes from Tenrec ecaudatus, assembly GCF_050624435.1. NCBI lineage: Eukaryota > Metazoa > Chordata > Mammalia > Afrosoricida > Tenrecidae > Tenrec > Tenrec ecaudatus. The sequence goes on along the minus strand of NW_027458270.1, from coordinate 64,895 downwards.
CACTGCGCCAACACACCCACAACGAAATCAGAGAAAGAATTCTTGGCCTTGTAACCACTCCTCAGCCATGACACCTTGGAGAGAGCCAAAGCCACTCTCTTGGACACCCACTCGACTGCTACCTGGGAACTTCCAATGGAGCACTTGGGGACAAAGGAGAGGGAGCATGCCTGCAATGTAATTAACATTATGACAACTTGTACCCCCCTTGGAGAATGACACCATTAGCTGCTTCAATTGTGCATGAAATATAAATTACACAACTCAGGGGTATCACGTCTGAGCAGCCATGATGCTAAGTGACGAGGCTCTCCATCGAGCAGCCCCTCCCCAAGCAGCAGGAACTAAGAAACCCAAGCCCCGAGACCGACAGCTGAGACCGAGGTCCTGTGGTCTTTGAGTGTGCCTACTTCACAGAGCCCACAAGGGAGGATCTTTCCGGGTGGCCCTGGATGCCAGGCTGGGATGTTCCAGCCACCTGCTGTCATCACCCTGGCCCTCCCATTTTCTTTAAAGGGAGTCGAACGCTGGACAGCACTCTTTCCTCTCTATCTCTCAGAAAATTAGGGAAAAGGGGTGGTGGCTGTGGTTGTGGTAATATCCTTCTTGCTAAGCAGTTTTGGTGATGCTGTGGGTTAAGCATCCCGCTACTAATCTCAAAGCCAGCAGTTCAAACCCACTAGCTGCTCTGAGAGGGAGAAAGATTAGGCCGTCTGACAATGGACAAATTTATAATGTCAGAAACCCACAGAGGCAGATCCAAACTCGTCCCCCAGATTACTTCCATATCCATTCTGCCTCCCATTCATTACTCTGTCTGGCTCAAATTACTCCGTGTTCACTCCCTGGCCAGCCCCCCACAGTTCCCTACCCCCTTTCACCACGAACTCTTTGGACACTACTCGAAATCAGCTTGAGACACTGGATCAGCCACACTTCTTTGTGGCCCATGAAAGAACTTTCCAAAACCTCCTGTCACAAGCAGGTCCACTTGCTTTTAGAGAAGTGGCATAGGCGAAATTGTATGTTTCCACCTTGAGAGGGGCAAGCACCACCATGTACAATTAGTAGGTGACCACCAGTGTGTCACTTTTGTGGTCACCACACATCTCCTTTGGGGACCCATTTGCCCCTCTCCTAGCACCCTGATCCCTGGTGCCATGGCTAGACTGGGATGGGAAATCCATGTGCTCAACCAGGAACTTCCAGATGGAATCAGAGCCACTGTCCCCTCTGCAGAGCCTCTGTGAGGACAGGGAGTTTGGAAACACAGCCTAAAGCTGCAGTAGGATCAATTTAAGAAATGATCACGCATTTACCCTAATGTCAACTGTACAAATCCCACAACCACCCTTCAAATGCCCTGCCACTGAGCAGAGCCAAAAGCAGGAAGAGCCAAAACCTACATATGGGTACAGGAAGACCTCTGGAAGGTGTCTCTGTGGGGGGCCGGGGAAGGGGGAGAGTGGAGTTGAGGAGGCTCAGGGGCTCAGGCTCAGGCTGGGAAAGAGCCAGAGTTCCTAGTTCGACTGTCTCTTTGTCTCTCTGACTAACCACCCACCTCCCACCCAGTCCAGGAGATTCTTTGAACAGGGCCCACAGGGTCAGAGGTGAGAGCTGTCAGCTCCTGTTACTACCCTGACTTGGGAAACCTCTCTCATTCTGGAAATTCATATATTTTCTTGGGCTTTGATCAAGATCCAGGTCAAGCCTCCCCTCCCCCTTTGCTCACAGAGGCACTTGGTCAGAATGGCAAATAGCCCTCAACTGTGCCATGCACTCCGCCTCTTCATTCCCTGTTCCCTTCGAACCATCTGCTGCAAAAAAATCACAAAACAGCCCGATGGAGGGCAGGTCAGTGCTTCTTTTTTAGACTTCCCTCTCATTCTTTCTCTGGTCGCATCAACATTCCAGGTACAGCAAACCCATTACTGTCCAGTCAATTCCAACTCATGGAGGCCCTATGTAAGTTTTCCAACGTTGTCCAACATTACTGGAACAGACAGCCTCATCGTTTTCCTTGAAGCAGCTGGTGGTTTGAACTGTCAACCTTTGAGCTAGCAGTTCAACATTTACATGACATCCCTTCAGTGTGGTGAGTCATAGTCTGCAGACACCGTGGGCAAGAATCATTGTTCTGGCTTATTTTCATAAGGTGGGATTCTAGGTAGGCAGGTGTGACGCAGGTGTAACTGGAAGTCGACTTGATGGCAACAAACAACAACACTGATGTCATTGTTTCGGGACTTGGGAACTGAGACCTCTGAGGCATGGAGCTAAGTAACAGCTACTTCAGGTTTGTTAGTTACTTCATTGCTGAGCTCTGTTCTAGATACTAGGAATACAGCTAGAAGGAAGGTGGCATCTCTGTTCCTGGGGTTGAGAGATGAGAGGGGTTGGGAAACTTCCTGTCCTGTTAGTAGCGGGTGTAGACATTGTTTCTGCTGTTAGATGCCATTGAGTCAGTTCCAACCCCTAGCCACCCTATGGATAATAGAACGAAACACAACCCAGTCCTGCCCCATCCTCTCAATTGTTGTTATCTTTGAGCCCCTTGTTGCAGCCACTGTGTCAATCCATTGGCCGAAGTTCTTCTTCATTTTCACTGCCTCTCTGCTTCACCAAGCAGGACATCCTTCCTCCCCCAGGGACTGGCCTCTCCCTAACAGTATGCCCACGGTACGTGAGGGGAGGCCTCACCATCCTGGCTTCTAAGGAGTATTCTGGCTGTACTTCTAACCCACATTTGTTTGTTCTTTGGCAGTTCATAGTACTTTCAATATTCTTCACCAGCCTCCCAATTCAAATGCATTGATTCTTCTCTGATCTTCCTTTTCAATGTCCAACTTTCACGTGCATAGAAGGCCATCGAAAATATGACTAAGATGGCTTTAGTCAGGTGCACCTTAATGTAACATTCTTGCTCTTAAACCCTTTGAAGAACACTTTTGAAAGAGGTCTCTGGTGGCAGCACGCGGCCCCTTTAAGGGTGAGGAGGAGGGGCGCACAGGTGGAAGCCCATGGCCCCTTTAAGGCTTGGCCTACTTTGCAGCAGCTGGAGCCTATTGAGAACATGACAGGAGGTCAGCCAGCACTTCCTATAGAGGTCAAGGGCTCAGGAGCTGAGCGAGCCAAGCTCTGAAGGCTGTGAGCCAGCCTCAGAGCCGCACTGCCTCCATGGGCCATAATGACCTGATGCGCAAGGCCTAGGACTTCAAAGACCAGGTGTGGCCTGTACAGCCTTCCCGCCCCTTCCCAGACCCCTGCCCACCAGGAAGGGCCTTGCCACCATGACCCCTGATGTGGGTCTGGAACCCACCAGGCATTTGGCCAGCCACCAGGATCCCCGCCCTGCCCAGCTGACACACCCAGGACCACACTCCAGACCCCTGACCCCTCCCTGGGCCTGCTCACCACCAAGACTCTGCCCTGGGCCCGCTGCCCACCCAGGAACCTACATCAGGGCCTTTGCCAACCCTGGGTCCAGTCCAGGCCGGGCACATGCATGGGATCCCTGTTCCAAGTCCCTGCCCACCTGGGACTGGGCCTGCCACAAAGACCCTGCCCGATGCCCTCTGCCTACCCAGGAAACACCACCTGCCCAGCTAGCCCCTGGCTCATCTGGGCACTGCCCCAGGCCCCCTGCCTGCCCAAGATCTTGTGTTAGCCTGACTGGCCATGGAGGATGGAGAGGAAGAGGGACCCTGCCCAGGCCCCTGCACCCCATCCCACTTGGGATGCCCTGGGTTGGTCCAGCCCCAAAGGTGGCTCCCCTCCCCCAGGCCCACATACCCAGAACTCCATTGGGCCCACTGCTTACCTGAGGCCTCCCCATCAAGGGCTTGGGATATGTAACCCCAGCCTGGGATGGGCTCCTAGCTTGCTAGGGCCCCATGCCACTCTCCTTAAGCCCCAACTACTTAAGATCCCTAGAAAGTGCCTGTGGGGGCCCTTGTTGAGTCACACTCTGGCTGTAAGGGGCTAGGCTGTAGCTCTTGAAACTTGTCTTCTCCATTCTGAACCTTTAGGACATTGGTCCTTCCACAGGGCAGTTCTACAGAAGTGGCAGGGAACTCTATTCCCGAGTGGAGTTGGCCAGGTTTGAGTGGGGGGTGCCCTGGCAGGGACCCCAACTTGGGAGAACAGCCCATCTCCCCTTTCTCTTTCCCAGCTGCAAAAAGAGAAAAAAGAAAGAGATCTCAAACAGCAGATTTACCCAATACAATACATCCCTTGAGTTCTTGACCGGGGCTCACATGATCATTTATTGTGGACTCCAGAAAGAAGATAGCCCTGATCACTTCAGTCTTTTCTCCATTTATCCTGATCATGTTGTAGATGACAGGGTCATAATTACATATAAATATGTCCCTGGGACCCAGCTCCTGGGGAGTCCCAAACAACTTGATGTAAAGAAAATAAGAGAGAGAAAACAAGCACTCTGAGCTCTTGTTTGGAAGGAGAGTTCTTTGTGAATAGAGAGCTGCAAGGATATTGGAGTTCCTGAAGGGGGACAAACAGTTCCACACACAACTATTTAACAAATCATTTGCCGTTGGTACCCACCCAGGGACACCATGGAGGAAAGGCCTGGCAACCTGCTTAAAGCCTATAGTATTGAAAGTCCTATGCAATGCACACATGGGGGCACCATGAGTCAGAATCAACTCTCTCATGCCTGTTTTGGTTTGGGGCGAGGAGCTATTAGAAGCAATGGGGTATAATGTTCAATCCCAAAAAAGGAAGGATTTGGTCACCATTAAAGTGACTTCTGACCAAATTACTAACAATCATAGGGACTTTTGTGGGAGAAAGATGAGGAGTTCTACTGCTGTAAATATTTCGTGTCAAAAACCCACAGACAGTTCTACCCTGTCCTATACAGTCGCTGACTTGCTGTCAACTGGATGGCACTAAGATAGCACCTATCTGCTGAAAGGTTGCCATGCGGCAGGACTTGTGCCAAGTCCATTATGGTTATGCCTATGATCTTTGTGGGAGACAAAGCCCTGCTTATGTTTAATGTCTCTGTTGTCAGATCGCTCCATTGTCCAGTCCTGGCTCTATGTCCTTCGAGCTCCATGACCTGGGACAAATCATTGAACCCCCTTTGCGCTGCTGTGTGTAGAAGGGAAGTGAAAAATAGTGCTTAGGTTGTGTGTTCGAGGTTGAGATTGAATACATCAATACATAGAAAGACCTTGTTGTTGTTGTTAGTCTCCAGTAAGTCAAATTTGACTCCTTTTGACCATAGGTCTGATAGGACAAATCACTGCCAGATCCTATGCCATCTTCCTGCCCATCGGCTGGTTTGAGGTCATGGTGCCAGTCCGTGTCATGAAGAGTTTCCCCAGATCCACATGATGTCCTCTTCTCGCAACTGGTCTTTCCTAACGACATGACCAAAATCAGCATGACAAAATTTTGCCATTCTCTCTTCTAAGAACATTCTGTGAAGAGTGTCCTGGCTCAATTTCCTCCAGGACTGACTTGCTCGTTCTCCTGGCCACACACAGTATACTCCACAAACGGTCTTTGCCATCACTGCCATTCAAATGCCTCAATCCTTCTGAGAATCCTGGTCCTCACTGTTGTCCCCATTAGAAACTCCATTTCTCACAGCTTGCTTCAGATCTGCTGAAATGGAATCTGAGTTTCTGTTAGGCCCCAAGGGCATTGTATTTGTGTGCCTGCTAGAAGCACGGCTGGGGAACAATGTCTGGCCCATAGTAAGTGCTTTATAATTATTGGTTGTGATCAGTGTCATTCTTTATTACTCCATCTAATCTTTCCAGCACACTCACAGGTCAGGAAACCAAGATTCTGAGCCTGTCAGTGCCTTTGCTGAGGCTACCCCTCAGGAGAGGGCAGGGGCTCCATGCAAATTGAATATAGGATCAGGCCAACATTTGGATCACTCTGAATGGAGACACAGTCAATGCTCATTAACCAGTCACTCCCCATTGCTTTCGTCACCCAATCCTTATCAACCGTGACTCTGCTTGCTGTCTATGGATTTCCCTATGGATTCTGCATATTTTATATCAATCTCATTATGGTCTGACATGTTTCACTCAGCAGAAGGTGTTCAAGGTCCCTGCGTGGTGTAGCATGTTCCAAAACATCATTCCTTTTTAAAGGCTGAATAATATTCCATTGTATGACTTAGATTTTGTTTGGTTTATCCATTCTTCGGGCCCCGGGCACTTTGGTAATAGTCACCTTTCAGCTATTGTGGGTAGTGCTGCAGTGAACTTCTATACCACTATCTCTATGAGTCTCTGTTATTCTTTGAGGTATATGCTTAGATGTAGAATTGTGAGGTGGTCAAGGATTTCCTCTTCCTTGGATCCATGATCAATGCTCATGCAAGCAGCAGTCAAGAGCTTAAAAAATGCATTGCATTGTATTGGCTAAATATTCAAAAGACCTCTTTAGAGTATTGAAAAGCAGGGATGTTATTTTGAGAACTAAGGTGCATCTGACACAAGCCATAGTATGATCAAACACTTCCTATGCATGTAAAATTTGGAGATTAAATAAGGCAGGCCAAAGAAGAATCGATGCATTTGAATTATGGTGCTAGGAAAAAAGAACCATAGAAAGTAGTATGGACTACCAGAAGCACCAATAAACTTGTCTTGGAAGAAGCACAGGCCAAATGCTCCTTAGAAGTAAGGATGGCCAGATTTTGTCACCCTTTGGATGTGTACTTTCAACATGTTGTCAGGAGAGACCAGGCCCAGGAATAGGACTTCATGTTTGGTAAAGTGGAAGGGCAATGGAAAAGAGGAAGGCTCTCATGAGAAGGATGGACATGGGGGCTGCAGTAATGGGCTCAAACATAAGAACAATTGTGATGATGGTACCGGGTGGCGTTGTGCTCTGTTTGAAATAGGGTTGTTATGAGTGGGAACCAACAGGACCGACCCTAACAACAATAGTAAATCTCTGACTTGTTAAGAAGAAACAAGCATTTTTCATTTCCTCTATGAGCCAGGCACTGAGAAGACACTGAAGGTCCAGATAGAAACAGCACTTGGCCCCTACCCATGATGGGTACCCAGTCTAGGCGTGAGGCAGCAGATCTCCACTTTTGGATGAGACCTATGCAGCCCCCTTGGGGTTCTAGTGTGTGCTGGAGAGACTCCAGTTAACTTTGCCTTTCTCTATACCCGCCTTTAGGGAAGTGGAAGAACTTTAGAATAAAGCATCCCCCGAGATTTCTGTTGCACAATTAGACAAAAGGAAACCAATGGTGGCTAAAGAGAGCGAACAGAGAATCCAGAGCTGTGTCTGGGTCCTTGGCCATGCAGCTCTCAATCAGCACAGTTGAGTTCAGGAATCAGGAAGCGAAGATCCTCAATATCTGGATCCAGTAGGTATAGAAGGCGTAGCTTCAAAGATAAAGAAGGATAAACCCTCTTTCGCTTTCAGGAGGAACTCACCCAGGGAGAACTCATTCAGGTGGGACTGCACTAAAGCCTTAGAACTGGGAGGGTCCATAGGAGCATATTTACTGCCAGAATGGTGGCTTCCCATTCAAGAGCTTCTATCATATTCCAGCTCATGAATGGTCCTCCGAGTGCCTTGGTTCTTTTGCTGTGACTTCTGTGGCATCACTTGAACACCCCATCCCCTCCAGCCAGGAGCAGTGGCAGGAAAAATCTATTAGGGAGAAGTGAGAGAGTGAGCTAGGAGATATTCCGTACACAGATTGCAGTCTCCTTCAGCAAAGGCCCTGTGGGGTGGGGACTAAACTTTTCTGATTCTCTCCTGTTAGAAGTCAACACGGAGCTAAAGAAGCATGAATGGAAGAAAGCAGGATGATGAGCTGACAGCTTTCCCATAAGGAAATAATAGCCAGAAGGGCTCCAAGTTGGGATGAGGGGATGGTGGGGAGGGGAACACACGTGCTGCTACCAAGAGGATAGTGAGAAGCAAGAGACTAGTAGAGGCTAGTCTCAAAGCCATCTCCAATAACATTTCCCCAACAGGCTGTTTTCCTCTCCCCACTCTAAACACGTCAGCCTTCACCTCCACCAAGCACCAAAACCCCCAATGCAGCCTTTATCTTTCCATTCCTCCCACCAATTGGTCCAGGTTGCTATGGGAACTCTGGGAGTAGTAACGGGTTCCCTCTATTACTACCTACCTCCCTGATTTCAGCACAGATCAATCAACCCGTCCCCGCAGCCCCATATCTAAGGGGAAGGTCCTAGGGGAGAGTAAGGAAAAGATAGATTCAACACAGGACAAGAACAAGAGTGAAAAACTTACAAAGAGAGCGAGTGATGTAATTCCAGAGTATTAGTCAATTCCTTTTGTCCTTCCAGCTACCATCCTCTCGCCCAGCTTAACTCCCTGAAGGAGGAAGGATCTCTCAGTGGGTGTCTGCCAAGGTGAGGTTCCAGGCCACTTGGGGGCTTCTGAGGCTTCCCTTCCAAATTTGCCTTCCCTCCCTTCAAAAGAAAGTCACTGGAACTCACCAGCCAGAGTTGGCAAGGCTACCACTGAGTTGCCCAGTTAAGGTTTATGTCCTGGGGAAGACTGTAGCTCACAAAATGCCTTCAGGGATTGTTTCTTCCCTACAAGCTCTTCCAGAATCTTGTCATTCTGCATCCCAAGTTGGAGTCTATGTTTCCTCCTTTGAACCCACGCCGGCCTTATGGCTCTCCAGGAGTCAAGTTTGGCAGGTGAGGTGCGGTTTGACTTCTGAGGTAATACAGCTCCCACCTGGCTCTTTCTCTGTACAAGACCCTCGGAGTCCAGTCCCCTTGCTGTGAGGAAGTGTGATGAAGAGGCCACATGCAGATGCTGACACTAGTCCTCTTAAAGTCCCAGCAAACACCAGTGGCCATTGTCAAGTACACCAGTGGGGAAGCTGTGTGAGATGTCTCCATCATAAGCCATTGCTAGACGGCAACCGCACAGAAGAATCTGCTAGCTTAGTACTGCCAATCCCCAGAACCATAGGAAATGATGACTGATGAGGAAGATAATAATTGACTCCAATTTTGTTTCAAATTGGAAGAAATGTGCTGCACAGCACCGGAGTTGTAGCTCTGGAGCCACAGTCCCGACGCAGATGTATTAAATAATTTATTATCTAGTGATTGTTCCTGGTCCTCACCCTTCCCAGCTTCCCTGTGCCCACCCAGTCCAAGCAGCTGCTTCATCACTTATTCTGTAAAAGTATGTGAGGGTAAGTCAGAAAGCATTGCTCTAAAACCACAGACACTTTATTAAGCAAAAATATCAAAATGTGAAGTGACTGTTTTTAGACATAGCCACCATCTTGATCTACATCCGGGGAGGCAAACTTTTGAGATAGAAGAGCCCACTTTGTCTCTCACAACAATTGAAACATTCTTTGAGATAAAAAAATATAGTTTTGCAACTTCAATCACCATTATCTGAATAATAACTGTCCTTGAATAGGTTTCCATTTTACTTCAGAGCCACATGCATGGACCGAGAGACCCGCAGTGTATCCCTGACCCCTGCTCTATAGACTTCAGTAATTGTTCTCTGAGGGATTCTCTGCTCATATACACTTCTAGTCACACGACATACCATGACCAACAGGGTCGTTCAAACCCTCTCCAGAGATTCTGCAAGGGTGTGAGTGTGTTTGCGTGTGTGTGTGTGTGGAAAAAGAACACGAAGTCAGAAGACATCCAGTGATTATGGAAGGGTATGAGTGTGAATGTGTGTGTGTGTGTGTGTAAAAAGAACACGAAGTCAGAAGCCCTCTACAGATTCTGAAAGGATGTGTGTGTTTGTATGTAAAAAGGACATGACTTTAGAAGCCCTCCAGAGATTCTGCAAGGGTGTGCGTGTGTGTGTGTATGTGTGTGTGTGTGTGTGTGTGTGTGTGTGTGTAAAGGACAAGATGTCAAAAGCCCTCTAGAGATTCTTCAAGGGTATGAGTGTGAGTGGGTGTGTAAAAAGGACACGAAGTCAGAAGCCCTCTGAAGATTCTAAGGGTGCATGTATGTGTGTGTTTGGAAAAAGGACATGAAGTCCGAAGCCCTAAGGAGATTCTGGAAGGGTATGATTGTGAGTGTGTGTGTGTGTGTGTGTAAAAAACAAGAATTCAGAAGCCCTCTATACATTCTGCAAGGGTGTGTGTGTGTCTGTGTGGGTGTGTGCGTGTAAAAAGGACAGGAAATCAGAATCCTTCCAGATATTCTGCAAGGGTGCGTGCATGTGTGTATATGTGTGTGTGTTAGTGTGTAAAAAGGACACGAAGTCAGAAGCCCTCCAGAGGTTCTGCAAGTGTGTGTGTGTGTGTGTGTGTGTGTGTGTGTGTGTAAATGACAGTAAATCAGAAGCCTTCTAGAGATTCTGCAACGGTGTGTATGTGTGTTTGTGTGTAAAAAAGACACAATGTCAGAAGCCCTCTAGTGATTCTGCCTGGGTATGAGTGTTAGTGTGTGTGTGTGTATGTGTGTGTGTGTGTGTGTGTGTGTGTGTGTGTGTGTGTGTGTGTAAAAGGAAACAAAATCAGAAGCCCTCTAGTGATCCTGCAAGGGGTGTGTGTGTGTAAAAAGGACATGAAGTCAGACGCCTTCCAGAGATTCTGCAAGGGTATGGGTATGCATTTGGATGTGAGTGTGACCTTGTGTGTGTGTGTGTGTGTGTGTGTGTGTGTGTGTGTGTGTGTGGAAAAAGGACCCGAAATCAGAGGCCCTGTTTGTGAACCCTGGCTCTATTCCTTAGTGGTCCTTATCTCTCAATTTTGGATGCCCAGATACCTGAGGGTGTCATGGTTCTGTGTTGGGGTTCTAATGGCAAGGACAGCAGTTAGGCCCCACCAGGCACTCCAAAGGAGAATGATGACACTTTGTGGTCCCCTAGATAGTTCGTATCGGAAACCCACAGGGGCAGTTTTGCTGTGTTCTGTAGGGTCACTGTGAGTCAGAATCGACTCAGCGACAGTGAATGTGGTTGAGTGTTTGAGCACAGTTCATTTCATCCTCTGTGCAGGCAGCTCTGTTTTAGAGGAGTTAGGCCAGTCCCATGTATTAGACTCTCCTTCAGAGCAACTGGGCAAGTGTGAGTCTGCGTGTTTCTAACGTCATCTTGTTTTCCTCATTCAAGGGATGTGGAGAGCAGGGGTCTTCAAATCGGTTTAAAGATAGAAAGGAGATAAAAAAGAGAACAAAGAAAAAGAGGGTGAAAAAGGATTGGAGGGGGGGGGGGCTCTGAGGAGAAGAGGATGATGCTCAGGCTTCTAAGGCTGTCAATCAGCCTGGTAGCCAACTGTGAGCTTACCTGGTGCACCTCCAAGATCCCAGAATCCCTAGTTGACAGTGGAATTTGCATAGCGAACTGGCTCATTGAGCCGAGCCGGAGGCCTCTGTCTGCAGAAGAGACCAAGCCCTGTGCTGCAGCTCCTGCTCCCATCTGCAAGCAGTGGGGTCCAGATGCGGGTCCTGTGTCTGCTTCCTGTTGTAAAAGGCAGTGTTGGGACAAGTAGCTTTCTACTGAGTCTCTCCTCCGTCTACGCAGTCGACCCCCTTACCTGGGGGAGCAGTCTCCAGGCTTGCTGTGGCCAGCTAATAGCAAGTAGTAGGCACAGCATTAATGAAGAGAGGGGACAGCTGGGCAGAGGGCCTAAACCTGCTGAGCGCCATGGCCCCTGAGACACTGGCGAGCTGTTGGCTCCCAGCTCCTTGTCCCTGACTCTTACCTGCCTTCCTCTCTCGAGTTCACTCTTGAATTTCAGTCTCCATGCAATCTCACCCAGCCTTGCTGCCTGACTGGAGAGGGAGCCTGGAGGCTGTTAGAATGGCGCTGCTCAGTCTCTTTGGGCTAAAGAGTCTGACTTGGGCCAGCTGCTCCATGAAGTTCCCTCCCTCAGGTAGTTTTCTGCCTCTCCATCCCCCTTAGTCTCCCTGCAGGCCTGGCCCTGGGCCCTGACCTTCCACTTGCTTCCTCATCCAACATGTGGAGGGCTGGCTCTTGCCAAGTACACACATGGGTGCAGACATGAGAGATCCCACTCTCTCCTGGAAACCAGGAGGTCTGTAAACAAGGGCACAGCTGAGGCCTGTCCTTACCCAAATCATGTGCATCCTTCTCTCTGCCCTCTGCCCTGGGGTAGGGACAAGGGCTCTGGGAAGACCGGCCACCCCATCACTGGGCACCCAGGGCTCCCTACAGGCCCTTGCACCGTGTGGGGCTACAGAAGGGGAGAAAGGCAGAAGAGTGCTGCCATGAGCCAGCTGCACTCTGGCAACATGGGGTCCTCTGGGCTGGGCCACTGAGGTGGGGTGCTAAGCCTGTGCTCCCCTCTCCCTCTCCCCAGGTGTGTGGTGGTGCTCTTCAATCCCCGGAAACACAAGCAGCACCACATCCTCAACAGCTCCAGGTAAATGGGCTCTGGGGCTTTGGGGAGTGCCACCTTTCCCCAGGGACGGCCAGAGGGGTGCCACCTGCTTCTCTGTAGCATTGGGACCTGTTGGGCCCCAGGCCTGCAAGGAAGCAGCACAGGGAGGGCGGGTTTGCTGCCCTTGTTTTGAGAGGGGACTGTGAGAGGCCAGACCTGGGCCAGGTTGCCAGTGCCCCTCTTGAGCCTGCCCCCATTCCTTTCAGGAAAACCATCACTGCCCTTGCCTTCTCTCCTGATGGCAAGTACCTGGTCACCGGCGAGGTGAGTGAGGAAGGAAGCTCAGGCACTGCAGAGGGGGTGGCCTGGCCTTAGCAGAGAGTGACAGCCTGCGGCCCTCAAAGGACTGGTGCCAAGTTTGATTTTCTGTACTGGTGTCCACTTTGGGTGTTTGGTCTGCCCTAGAGCAGTGTTCTTAGGCTGTAGCCTGCGTCAGAAGTGCTATGGTGGCCCCATAATACAGACTGCTGACTCTCGGGCTCAGCAGGTCTGGGGTGGCTCTCTTCAGTTTGCAATGCTAACAAGGAGTTCCAGGTGAGGCTGAAGCTGCCAATTTGGGAACCACATTTTGAAAAACACCTCCTTAAAACATTCCTTATCCCTGGAGTCCCCCTGCTGGTCAGAGTGTGTAACAGGGCTGCCCTCCCATAGACTTGCCCTGTGAGGCTGTGGGAGCAAACCGACGGAGTGGTGGTTCTTGCCCATTCAAATCACGCCAGGAGCCCATCCCTGAGAGTCCCTGTTCCCCAACACTGATCACATTCCCTCCGGGGGTGTCCTTGATTCATGTGCAGGCACATTAGGTTAGGTGTCCTTCATTTATGTGCAGGCTCTTGTCCAGTGGCTGGGAGGGCCAGGCCTCCGTGGATGGGGAGGGAGCTGGCTGCCTCTGGCCTTTACTTCGTGGTCTTCGTCCCCGCAGAGTGGACACATGCCTGCTGTGCGGGTATGGGACGTGTCGGAGCGCAGCAAGGTGGCAGAGCTTCAGGAGCATAAGTATGGCTTGGCGTGTGTGGCCTTCTCACCCAGCGCCAAGTACATTGTCTCAGTGGGCTACCAGCATGACATGATCGTCAATATCTGGGCCTGGAAGGTGAGTGGGCTGCTGGCCTCAGGACAGGCAGGGCCAGGAGGGGAGCCAAGAAACTGCTGACAGGTGGCCTTCACTTCCGCCTGCTGGCCTCAGTCCCTCTCTAGAGAACTCTGAGCAGAAAGGAGCAACTGTGTATCTAGGATGCTGAAGAAGGGGCAGAAGGAGAGGTCAAGTTCACAGCTTGTCTAAACTCCTTCAGTGTGTAAGTTTCTTTTCCCTCAGCTCCTAGAAGCAGAGCCTTGATTTCCCTTGACTTTCTCTCCAGAAAAAACATTGTAGTGGCTTCCAACAAGGTGTCCAGTCGGGTGACAGCAGTATCCTTCTCTGAGGACTGCAGCTACTTTGTCATTGCAGGCAACCGGCACATCAAATTCTGGTACCTTGATGACAGCAAGACCTCAAAGGTGAGGCAGCAAGTAGCCTCCAGGGTGGGGTCTGCCCAGATCTGTTCCACCTGCGCCCCCTTCTGCATGCTCAAAAGCCCCTTGGAAGTCTCAGCTGGGCCAGGTGCTATGTCAATTTGCAAGGGAAGCCTTTTCCCTCTCTCCCCAGGGCCTGCTTTCCAGGGGGTAGCCTGCAGGGTGGGTGGGTGGGTGGCACCTGTGGTGTGCCTCCACAGGTGAATGCCACTGTGACCCAGCTGGGCCGCTCCGCGCTGCTGGGGGACCTGCGGAACAACCTGTTCATTGATGTAGCCTGTGGCCGCGGGAAGAAGGCTGACAGCATCTTTTGTATCACATCCTCGGGGCAGCTGTGCGAGTTCAGTGACCAGAGACTGGTGGACAAGTGGGTGGAGCTGAGGGTAAGTGAATGCTTTGTCGGCACCCTCCTGTCTGTCACCTCCAGGCTCCGGGGTTCCTCAGGCTAGCATCGGGGTCTGCATGCACGCTGGGGGAGGCCCCAGGCGGAGGAAGGTGTTTGGGAACCTCTCAGCTCGCTCGCGCTCTCTGTCTCTGCCTCTTCCTCTGCTTTCCTCTTCTGCTCAGCACAAAGATAGCATCACAGTAAGTGTGCTGGCCCTGTCTGCTGCCTCTGCTGCCTTTCTCTTGGCCGGCCTTTTCTGAGTGTGTCTTTGCCTAAAACTCAGGTGCCTTATATGGCTTGCTGACTCCTTCCCCCTAATTGCACGTAGCTGTGGGCCATCTGGCTAGCTGCTGTTAGAGGGAGTGGCAATGAGGAGCTCCGGCCAGGGCAGCTGGCCTGCCTTGCACTTGTCCTTGCCTCTTGGCTCATGGCTGTTGAGGTGTCGGGTGAAGGAGTGCGCAGACACCCTTGCTGACTGGGGCTTCTGTGCTCACAGACCACAGTGGCCTACTGCATCTCGGTGAGCCAGGACTACATCTTCTGTGGCTGTGCTGACGGCACCGTGCGCCTTTTCAACCCCTCCAACCTGCACTTCCTCAGCACGCTGCCCGCCCCATGCCCTGGGGACAGACATTGCCAGCATCAGAGGCCAGGTGAGCGGTGTGGGTGGGCCCCTGAGTCCTGTCAGAGCCCCACTCTGTGCCAGGCCATCCTTGGCATGCTGCAAGGAGAGGAGGGCACACATAGACCTCTGGGAAGACCCTTGCAGTCAAGCACAGGTGGGTCTTTTAGCATTTCTTGCTCACTGTGGGCAACCGTGGTAATCTGAGTCTGCCGTGTGGTAATGCATTGTCCTGTAAAGACCACAGCTAGGACAGACGGGCAGTTCCTTAGGGTTTCTGAGAGAGACTGGAAACCTGATGGAGCAGGCCTTTCTCCCTCAGGGTGGTCCTGGGTTGCAGCTGCGGTAGGAGGGGCTTATTGTAGCCTCGGGCCATGGGTTGGGTGATTGCAGGAAGTGAAGTTTTGCTCTGGTTTCAGTGCTGTCAGGAAGCGGGGCAGTTCTGCAGTTGGGTATATTAATTTCTCTTTCAGGGCAGGACGGGACTAAATCTGCAATTGGTAGGAAATGATATATGACCATGGTTGTGGCTTGCACAGTGTCCTTCCTTGTCCTCTGACGTGATTCTAGAAGGGCCTGACATCTGCTTGGCTGCATCACGGCCACACACTGTCCCCGCCTGACGTTGGGGGCTATGAAATAACTTGTGTTCTTTTGGAGAGCCCCATGGCAAGGAATGCCAGGCCAGCTGCTGCGTTCTTTCTCCAGTGACTGCTGGCCAACCTGCTGCTCCTCCCTTGAGTGCCCCATTTCATTAGCGCTCACTCACCAGTTTGCCCTGTCTGCCCTGGACACCCCGCCCCCCTCTTTCCTCAGTCACCTTTGCGCTGCAGTGGCCAATGCGAAGTATCCGGACACCATCGCCTTGACCTTTGATCCTGCAAATCAGTGGCTGTCTTGTGTGTACAATGACCATAGTATTTATGTCTGGGATGTGAAGGACCCAAGAAAGTGGGCAAGGTGTATTCAGCTCTCTATCATTCCTCCTGCTTCTGGAGTGTAGAGGTACGTGGGCCAGATCTGCTGAGACTGACCGTGTTTCCTGGGCTACTATTAGGATCTGGAGTTCCTCAAGTGTGGAATTTGTTTCCTCCAGCACCCTTGCTCCCCCAGCAGTGCCCCTGGGTCCCTGCGTATCTGTTAATTGGCTCTGAGGATGGGAGGGGATTTTAGTGCTGACTCATCTCAGACGTTTTTCAGTATGCCCCTGTGCAGTCTTAGCTTTGCCTCTTTGGACATGTTCCTGAACTTGACCAAACCTTAGTTTCTGCAATTGTGAAATGACATACCTGATGCATTTGATTTTTACGAAAAGGAGACAATGTAAGTGGGAGATTTAGAATGCCTAGTACTTACTAGGTGCTTGGTTAATGTATATTCCTTTATTTGTTAAAGACAAGAGCTAATCATTATGACTTGCTTGCTCTGGGAAAAGCCTGGGGCTAAGTCTTGACCAACCTTTTCTCTACTCTCATCCCGTCCCATCTCTGTGGGCAGCCAAGGTCTGACCCAGGTCCCTCTGGTCCTTGTGCTCCTCCAGGTCTACACTGAGGTGAAGGACAGTCAACAGGCCTGCCTGCCCCCGAGCTCCTTTATCACCTGCTCTTCTGACAGCACCATCCGCCTGTGGAATACAGAGAGCTCTGGGGTGCATGGCTCCACCCTGCACCGAAACATCCTCAGCCATGTGAGCTTGGTGCCCCCACACCACAGTCTCAGGATCTGAGTCTCCAGAACAGACTGTTCCAGATGTTTCTCAAAGTGTATGAGTGTGAGTGTGTGTGTGTGTGTGTAAAAAGGACCCGAAGTCAGAAGCACTCTAGACATTCTGCAAGGGTGTGTGAGTGTGTGTGTGGGTGTGTGTGTGTGTAAAAAGGACCCGAAGTCAGAAGCCCCTTACAGTTTCTGCAAGAGTGTGTGTGTGTTTGTGTTTGTAAAAATGACATTAAGTCAGACACCCTCCAGAGATTCAGAAAGGGTTTGTGTGTGTGTGTGTGTGTGTGTGTGTGTGTGTGTGTGTGTGTGTAAAAAGGGCACGAAGTCAGAAGCGCTCTAGAGATTCTGCCATGGTGTGTGTGTGTTTGTGTAAAAAGAACAAGAAGTCAGAAGCCCTCTAGAGGTTCTGCAAGGGTCTGAGTGTGAGTGTGTGTGTGTTTGTAAAAGGACACGAAGTCAGAAGCCCTCCAGCGAGTCTGCAAGAATGTTTGTGTATTTGTGTAAAAAGGAAACCAATTCAGAAGCCTTCTACAGTTTCAGCAACGGTGTGTATGTGTGTGTGTCTGTAAAAAGGAGAAGAAGTCAGAAGCTCTCCTAAAATTCTGCAAGGGTATGAGTGTGAGTATGTGTGTGTGTGTGTTTAAAAGGACACGATATCAGAAGCTCTCTAGAGATTCTTGAAGGCTGTGTTTGGGTGTGACTGTAAAGGACACAAAATCAGAAGCCCTCCAGAGATTAGGAACGGGTGTGAGTGTTTGTGTGTGTCTGACTAAAAAAGACACAAATTCAGAAGCCCTCCAGAGATTCTGCAAGGGTATGAGTGTGAGTATGTGTGTGTGTATAAAAATGACCCGATGTCAGAAGCCCTCTAGAGATTATGCAAGGTTGTGTGTGGTTGTGTGTGTAAAGGACACGAAGTCAGAAGCACTCAAGAGATTCTGCAAAGGTGTGTGTGTGTGTGTGTGTGTGTGTGTGTGTAAAAAGAACGAAGTCAGCAGCCCTCCAGAGATTCTCCAAGGGTGCGTGTATGTGTCTGTGTGTGTAAAAATGAAACAAAATCAGAAGCCCTCTAGTGATTCTGGAAGGGTGTGTGTGTGTGTGTCCTAAAAAGGACACAAAGTCAGAAGCCCTCCAGAGATTCTGTAGGGGTATGAGTGTGTGTGTGTGTGTGTGTGTGTGTGTGTGTGTGTGTGTGTGTGTGTGTGTAAGTAAAACCTACAGTCAGACGCCCTCCAGAGATTTTGCAAGTGTTTTTGTGTGTATGTGAGTGTAAAAAGGACATGAAATCAGACGCCCTACAGAGATTCTGCAAGGGTGCGTGTATGTTTGTGTGTGTAAAAAGGACACGAAACTAGAAGCCTTATACAGATTCTGGAAGTGCGTGTGTGTTTGCGTTTGTAAAAAGGACATTAAGTCAGAAACCCTCCAGAGATTCTGAAAGTGTGTATGTGTGTGTAAAAATTACACGAAGTCATAAGCCCCCTAGAGATTCTGCCATGTGTGTGTGTGTGTGTGTGTGTTTGTGTAAAAAGGACACGAAGTTAGAAGCCCTCTAGAGATTCTGCAAGGGTCTGAGTGTGAGTGTGTGTGCGTGTGTTTGTGTGTGTGTAAAAAGCACACGAAGTCAGAAGCCCTCCTGAGATTCTGCAAGATTGTGTGTGTATTTGTGTAAAAAGGAAACCAAATCAGTAGCCTTCTAGAGATTTGCAAGGATGTGTGTGCGTGTGAGTGTAAAGGACACGAAGTCAGAAGCTCTCAAGGGATTCTGCAAGTGTATGAATGTGTTTCAAAAGGGCACGAATAAGAAGCCCTCCAGAGATTTTTCAAAGGTGTGAGTGTTTGTGTGTGTGTGTCAAAAAAGGAAATGAATTCAGAAGCCCTCCAGAGATTCAGCAAGGGTGCGTGATAGTTTGTGTGTGTGTGTGTAAAAAGGACAGTAAATCAGAAGCCTTCTAGAGATTCTGCAATGGTGTGTATGTGTATGTGTAAAAAGGAGAAGTCAGAAGCCCTCCAGAGATTCTGCAAGGGTGCGTGTATGTGTGCATGTGTGTGTGTGAGTGTGTAGAAAGGACACAAATTCAGAAGACCTGCAGATATTCTGCAAGGGTGTGTGTGCATGTGTGTGTACAAAGGACACGAGGTCAGAAGCCCTCCAGATATTCTGAGAGAGTGTGAGTGTGTGTGTGTATCTATAAAAAGGACACCAGATCAGAAGCATTCTAGAGATTCTGCAAGGGTGTGTGAGTGTGTGTGTGTGTAAAAAAGAGGAAAAGTCAGAAGCTCTCTAGAGTTTCTGTAAGAGTTTGTTTGTTTCTGTTTGTAAAAATGACATTAAGTCAGACACCCTCCAGATATTCAGAAAGGGTGTGTGTGTGTGTTGTGTGTGTGTGTGTGTGTGTGTGTGTGTGTAAAAAGGGCACGAAGTCAGAAGCCCTCTAGAGATTCTGCCGTGGTGTGTGTGTGTGTGTGTGTGTTTGTGTTAAAAGAACAAGAAGTAATAAGCCCTCTAGAGATACTGCAAGGGTCTGAGGGGGAGTGTGTGTGTGTGCGTGTGTGTGTAAAAAGGGCACGAAATCAGAAGCACTCTAGAGATTCTGCCGTGGTGTGTGTGTGTGTGTGTGTGTGTGTGTGTGTGTTAAAAGAACAAGAAGTCATAAGCCTTCTAGAGATACTGCAAGGGTCTGAGGGTGAGTGTGTGTTAGTGTGTGTGTGTGCGTGTGTGTGTAAAAAGGGCACGAAGTCAGAAGCCCTCTAGAGATTCTGCCGTGGTGTGTGTGTGTGTTTGTGTTAAAAGAACAAGAAGTCATAAGCCCTCTAGAGATATTGCAAAGGTCTGAGGATGAGTGTGTGTGAGTGTGTGTGTGTGCGTGTGTGTAAAAAGGACACGAAGTCAGAAGCCCTCCAGAAATTCTGCAAGATTGTGTGTGTGTTTGTGTAAAAAGAAACCAAATCAGTAGCCTTTGAGAGATTTTCAAGGATGTATGTGGGTGTGAGTGTAAAGGACATAAAGTCAGAAGCTCTCAAGAGATTATGCAAGTGTATGAGTGTGTGTGTGTGTGTGTGTGTCAAAAAAGACATGAATTCAGAAGCCTTCCAGAGATTCAGCAAGGGTGCGTGATTGTGTGTGTGTGTGTTTGTGTGTGTAAAAAGGACAGTAAATCAGAAGCCTTCTAGAGATTCTGCAATGGTGTGTATGTGTATGTGTAAAAAGGAGAAGTAAAAAGCCCTCCAGAGATTCTGCAAGGGTGCGTGCATGTGTGCATGTGGGTGTGCGAGTGTGTAAAATGGACACGAAGTCAGAAGACCTGCAGATATTCTGCAAGGGTGTGTGTGCGTGTGTGTGTACAAAGGACACGAGGCCAGTATCCCTCCAGAGATTCTTCAAGATTCTGTGTGTGTTTGTGTAAAAAGGAAACCAAATCAGTAACCTTTGAGAGATTTGCAAGGATGTATGTGGGTGTGAGTGTAAAGGACATAAAGTCAGAAGCTCTCAAGAGATTTTGCAAGTGTATGAGTGTGTGTGAGTGTCTGTGTGTGTGTCTGTGTGTGTAAAAAGGGACACGAAAACAGAAGCACTATAGAGATTCTGCAAGGGTGTGTGAGTGTGTGTGTAAAAAGGACACGAAGTCAGAAGCACTCCAGAGTTTCTGGAAGAGTGTTTGTGTGTTTGTGTTTGTAAAAAGGACATTAAGTCAGACACCCTCCAGAGATTCAGAGGGGTTCTGTGTGTGTGTGTGTGTGCGTGTGTAAAAATGGGATGAAGTCAGAAGCCCTCTATAGATTCTGCTGTGGTGTGTGTGTGTGTGTGTGTTTGTGTTAAAAGAACAAGAAGTCATAAGCCCTCTAGAGATACTGCAAGGGTCTAAGGGGGAGTGTGTGTGAGTGTGTGTGTGTGCGTGTATGTGTGTGTAAAAAGGACACGAAGTCAGATGCCCTCCAGAGATTCTGCAAGATTGAGTATGTGTTTGTGTAAAAAGAAACCAAATCAGTAGCCTTTGAGAGATTTTCAAGGATGTATGAGGGTGTGAGTGTAAAGGACATAAAGTCAGAAGCTCTCAAGAGATTCTGCAAGTGTATGAGTGTGTGTGTGTGTGTGTCAAAAAAGACATGAATTAAGAAGCCCTCCAGAGATTCTGCAAGTGTATGAGTGTGTGTGTGTGTGTGTGTGTGTGTGTGTGTGTGTGTGTGCTGGGAACGTGGATGGAGGAACGGAGGGTAGGGTAGATGCTCGGTGGGCTGAGGGGGCAGGAGTTGCCCTGCAGAGTTATAGAACCAGGGCTGAGGGATGTGGGAGCTGTTGGGACCAGCTGGCCCTTTCGTGAGTTTTAGGAGCTGCCTGAACCCCATCCACATTGATCCTCTCCAGCCCCACCTTTGGCAGATGCTGGAAGAGAAGTTCAAGGTCTTCCGGGAGAAAAGGCAGAGTGTGGGGCTGCCAGGGTGCAGGCCCTGAGGGAGCTGGCAGGTGCCCTGGAACTCGCCTCCCCCAGCTCCATGGCCCTGAGTCAAGTCCACAGGAGCTGCGTTGAGGCCACATGGGTGAGGCTGGACAAGGCAATGAAAGCACGGACAGAGTTAGGTGCCCAGAGGGACAGGCCAGTGACAGCCAAGGGGTTCGGGACACAGGGGCCTACCCCAGATGTGTGTGCGTGTGTGTGCGTGCTCATGTGTAGGGGTGGGCATGTGGGTGTGTGCATGCATACTTCTGTGTGTATTCTCGTGTGTGCATGTGTGTATGAAGGGGCATGGCTGACTCCAGCTCCCAGCATCAATCAGCCTTCCCCGTCCAACCACGCTCCTTCCTGCCCCCAGTTTGGAGTCGTTCAGCGCAGGTCACTCCTTGTGGCAGGACCACGAAGTGGGCTCTCCCAATGCTCCCTGAGCACGGGCCGCAGTTTCGTTGGGGGCACAGGCCCTGCTGGTCTTCTTGCTGACCGCCACTCTTAGAGCTCCCTGCCTCCCCTCCCCACACCCTCCTTGCTCGGGATCTGGTGTCTCAGTGCACTGAGCACCTGACAGGTCCTGCAACCGAAATCCTGGGGCTGGGTGGCCCCGGGGCCAGCCCTCTCCTCACTGTTGGAGGTGCTACAGGCAGACCCCCTGACAGGCAGCCCACTCGCTCCCTGAGCCGCCGTCCTCATGTGCTCAGAGCTCCCCATCTTTTTGCCTTCCTCCCAACATGCGTGTCAAGACCCTTTCCTCCCTCGGGCCCTGCCTGTGGCCCCCGGGCCTCATCAGGAACCTGCTGTGATCAGAGGAAACCATCCATCTTCTAACCACCGAAGGGCCAGAAGGCGCGAATGTACAGCGATGATAATAGGTAAAGGTCACGGTATAGTCACAGAGGACAGAAAAGACAGGGGCGAGAGAATACAATACAGAGTCAGACATGTTTTATTAGGCATGCTCACTTCAGCTCCTCTTGATGGACCATGTGGAACTGGGAGAAGTGGAACCTTTGCTATCTTGGGACATGTATAGGGAGCCTGGAGACACACCTCTTCAGTAGTGACATGGTCACAAGGTGGGCGGTATCTATCATAAGGCCCCTGTACTTGAGCTCACCAAGGTGAGGAAAGCTAATACCTGCATTGGGGGAAGCTAAAAGTGGGGTTGGGTGTCACGGTGGGAAGAGAGGGCAAAATGATCATATCTGCTTCTACACAGAGATACAATCAGCCATGTGCTCACATTAAGGCAGTCTAGCTGTTAACGGAGAATCCGTGGGAATGATTTTTAAAGCAGGATAATGTACTTGGACTTTACCTCTAACTTACCAAAGTAGAGGCTTTCCTACCGTGGAATACCAGCTTTCCAGATTCTCCCTGTTATAAGTTAGGGAATAGAGTCTTCGTCCTATTTCCCTCCGTGTTAAAGCCCCACAAATCCCCAAGCCACAGTCTTTGCTCAAAAGGAGGTGGCCCTGTTCTAAGGGAGAAAGTTGCTGGCCCTCCTTCCCGCTGTGCCCTCGACTTCCACAAGGCGGAGCTCGAGCTGTGGGGCCACATGCAGAAGGTGGTCCTGGTGGAGGGTTCTGTCCTTGGCCACGACCTAGCGTCTGTGAAGGTCCTGCAGCGCCAGCACCGCCTCCTGCAGGGGAGGGCCCCAGTCCCTCCCCCACGCAAGAACCCCTCTTTGTAGGCAATAGATGGATGAGGAGCCTTCACCCCCAGCTGACCCCAGGCAAGACTGCAGCCTGCCCATGCCCCCTCTGGGATGGGGGGTGACGGGCCTGGGCTTGACCTAGGCTGTGGTACAGTCAGGATGGCCTGCAGAGTCCTGGGTGGAGGAGCATTCAGCCTGCTCTCTGCCAGCTGCAGAGGGAGCTGGTGGCTGTGGACGAGGTGGTGGTTCAGATGCGGATGGAGGCCATCCAGGTACACCCTGAGGTCCTGGAGGTCCGGGCCGGGCAGCTGACTGAGGTGCAGGAGGCCTGGGCCACCTGAACATGAAGGCCTGGGAGCAGGGCCAGCAGCTGGAGTGGGTAGCCCATGGCCACGCCTTCCTCAGGCACTGCCAGGAACTGCTGTATGTGCCACCCCACCTGGATGCGGTCTTGCTCTGTTCCATGCGGGTGGGGGCACCCAGCTCTTCCCTGCCTCCTCCCTGTTCTGCCCTCTGGCCCTGAGACCCGTTCCCATGCCCTGTCCCCCACCCAGTACTCGGGCTCAAGAGAAGCAGGTGCTAGTCTATATCCTCAGAAGGGCCAGTTGGGGCCAAGGAGACACTGGGGCAGGAGCTCTGCCTGAGAGCCCAGGCAGTGCGGCCGGCGGGGCAACAGCTGCTGGACACCAGCCACGTCATGGCCCCAGAGATGTGCGCGCTGAGGGCTAGGGCCTGGGTGGTGCGTGGCCAGAGCTCCCTTTCTTGCTTCTCCCTGCTCCACGGTAACCCAGCCCTGCCCCACCCAGGCGACACCCTGCGCCCCTCCCAACAGCCCTCTGCCCCCCAGGTCACAGTGTTTCCGGGAGCAGCACAGGCAGCTGCAGGAGCTCCGGACGGCCTGGGCCTTCATCAGGACCACTGCCAGGTGAGCCAGGACCAGGAGGAGCTGCAGGGAATGCTGGGTCAGGCCGCGGTCTGACTGGCCTCCTGAGAGGACCTCCTGCTAGACCCTGACTGTGGGGTGAGCAGGGATCCGCCCCTTAGAGGGCCACATACCTGACACCAGGACTTGGAAAGGCAGCTGGCGGCCCAGGAGGAGAAGCTCACCCAGCTCCAAATGTAGGTGAGGGTGTGGAGGGCGGGACTGAAGAGGGGTCGGGGGGCCTCCACCTGCGGTGGGGTCTCCAGAGCATTGATCTGCCCTGAGGGGCACACCTTCGGGGAAACAGCCACAGGGTCCTGTCCTCCATGGGCAGTCTGGCTCTGTGGGGTCCATCACAGCTTCTTCTGCCCAACTGCTCCCTCCCCTCTCCTCCTGGTTTCCCCCTCTGAGAGCTGCCCCCAGAGCAAGCCCTGTGGGACACAGAGGGTCCCTATGGGTGGAAACCAATCAATAATCTCATGGGTGCAGAGCACACTCTGAGGAACACAGGGGAGGTGAGCTTGAACCTCATGGGCAAAGATGACGGAAGATAAGTTATCTCTTTCCTTGATCCATCTCATTTACCTTCAAGCTTCAGCCGTCACCTTGGCTCTTGGCATTACCCATTTACCTACAACTAGGCATTCTTTGAGTATAGCATGCATCCTTTTACAAAGGCTTTATCATTGCCATCTGTAAACACAAGAGCTGCAGAGAGGAGAAAATAAGCATCCCCCTTGGCCTGTTTCCTAGTTAAGGCTGTCTCTGCATTGACCAGCTCACCTCTAGGATTTGCTGTTCATGTCCCTCTGTCTCTTATTGTCCACTTCAAAAAGAAGTTTCACTGATTAGCACACTCTGCTGTGCATATTACTATGGGCCTCTAATGGATTCCCCCAGCCTAAGTCATTTCTTAACACTCAGTAGATTATTCAAGGAGATGCGAGCTCATAAAGTTTGATGAAGAGCCAGATGAGTTGGAGTGAACACACACTAGCAGGAAACTCACAAAATGACATTTGTATTCTAACAGTCATATTAACATACACATGCATATTGTGAACAAATTAGCACATCTACTACAACTAACAAATCTTCATATAATACCCTCAGATTAATAAATACACATGCATTTACTTAAGAAAAACCACAAAGACACACTAAAATATACTAGAATTATAATAATAAAATAAATGCAGAACAGACTACAATTCTGTCACATTGTATAACATCTTAAGGCAATGTGCTAGCACACACAAAACACACAGACATAAAGTGCATACAAGAACATACACTGAGCTACAAGAATGTGGAGGTCTGTGGTACGGACATTTTCTCTGCAGGTAGAGGAAATAGGTACCTAATTTAACTAATCCTTCTTAGGCTCCTCTACATTTCTCCCCTGAGGGCCCCTTTTTATCTGTGGGCTTTCAGTGACCCCTGAGCCCAGCCATATCCCTGTATTGGTGTTTGTGTCTGGGTTCCCACAACCTTTCCCTCTGTGTGTCCGACTCAGAAATACACGATCATAACTACAGCAGTCACACTGCTAATTGAGGGAAAATCAGTTCCTGGTCATGTCTCTAGAGAAGGATATTCTGCTCTCAATAATATGTGGAGGCATAGCCACCCACAGAACTTGAAGGGAACCTGTGGGTGCCCTGTGCAGAATAGGACGTGTATAGCCCATGCACAAGGGGACATAGGGCATGAAGGGAGGTGAGTTCTGTGGAGGTACCTTGAGACTAAGCATAAAATGTGTCTTGTCTCCCTTTTCCCACTCTTGTATCAATATTCACAACTACTGAATTAAACAAACAGCCTTTGGAGAAAAAAAAACGGACTCTAAAATCAGTCTGTGGTGGACAAGGGCAGACAGGAGCTGTGAATTAATAAAATGAATGAACTCAGAGAAGAAAGTCTCCGATTGGATGAATGGAGACAGGCGACTTGATATAGGATTGGGCTACTGGTGATGAGTTCTTGTAATATGTTGTCTGGAAAAATATATATACACACAAGCTAATAAAGTGAGATCATTTGCACAGCAGGGACTGTTGTCCCAGGGAAGGAGGGAATACAGGAGGGGTATTGAATGCAAGGCATAAAGAGCTTGATGAAGCAGATGATGTGAACAGAATTCATCCTAGATGTAGGAATTACCAATTATATGGGAAATGTGGCGCGATTCAAGGGGAAAACGAAACAGAAACTAAGTTCAAAATCATCCTATCGTCACAGGGAGATTGGGTGAGTGTTTGAGAAAGATGTGAGGAGATGCACTGATTCCCTGAGGGATACCGAGAAGGAGAAGAATCCCCAGACACAACAGGAAGCCAGTGGTGAAGCTCCATCTGCACCTGCTCCTCGGTCTGAGACCTGTGCTCTGGGTCCTGAGGGCCCCTGCAGACTAACCTCTTCCACTAGAGTACATTCGTGTCTTGGTTAACTCTGACTTCCCCTAACTGTATGCGTTGGTCTGGGTAGATTAGAGAAACAAATCCATAGACACACGCATATTGTGTATAAGAGATTTAATATAAAGGGCAATTGTACATTAAGAAAGCATCTCAACCCCAGTTAGGTCCAAGCCCATAAGTCCATAATTTGCACATATGTCGGATACCAATGTATAAATTCCTCTTCAGACTTATGAAGTACATGCAATGATCCAGAATGCAAGATGATCACAGGAAAGTGGGCAGAAAGTCTTTGGATCGAGTGGCATTGTAAGTTTCTCAGTGCTGACGGGGGCTCTACATGGATTCTCCAGTACCCAGGGCTTCATGAGGTAGATCCACATGGCTTCTACTCAGGGATGTCTCACAGGGGGTCACCCTTGTCAGTAGGGTGTCTCCCAGGGATTAGAAAGAGTGTCTTCCCCTCAAAGATGGAATATGGGATTTCCCAGAATTCTCAGGAGATCGAGATGCCCACACATAGGCGTCATTGGCTATGATCCAATTGACAGACTCCAACCCTTCCCTCTTTATCCTCTCAAGTCCCAAATTTACACCAGATTATATAACTACCACACTGTTTTTTGCACAGAATTACAGAGCTATGTCCTCGAATTTCAGATTGTCCATTTGAAGTTATAGTATATCTTACTATTGTCTCTGGAGATGGTAAATTGGCCCTTCAGAGAATCTATGTGGCTTTTCCTACCAACACTATTAATGTATGAAACCCACTTCCGCCCATTCTCTGGGCCTAGGCAGACCCTCTGTGTATTATACACACAGACAGTGAATGCAGAGACAGCAGAGGAGAGTCTCAGAGAAGCCTCAGGCTGCCTAAAGTCTCCCTCAGATTCCATAGCTCCACCTCGGACTGGACACCTGTAAACACACCGACATTCTGATGATGAAAATCATAACATATTCACTGCCCCTCACTCACGCCCCCTCATACACACTTTATCTGCATCAAAGCACCATTTGAAATTCCAAAAAGGAAAATTGAGCTCAATACAGATTCCATGGTGACTTGATGTGTTCAGTCCTGAATGTTGGCACCTGGGAATTCCAGAGTTGGAGCACCTCTCCAAGAACTTCAGAGTTGGGACTTGGATGGTTTTCATCAGCAGGGGAGATGTCTATTTGCATACCTTTTGCCTATATAGTCATAAGTAATGTTGAATGACTTCTAAGAGAGTCACTCCAAGAGTAGCTAAGGATGTTCTAGATATCTTGGAGAGCTCTGCGTGTGGAGTTCATTATGCGATGGGCTGCTAAATGCAAGGTCAATCATTTCAAATCTCCAATGGCTGTGCAGGGGAAAGAATGCTCTCCACACCCATGAAGGTTTACAGACGCAGAAGCCTAGAAAGGCAGTCCTATTCTATCCTATAGGGTTGTTATGAGAAAGAATTGACTTAATGGAAATGTCAACCTACAGTTAGAGACACTTCCTTGAAATGTGCCCACCTCCTCCCCACCCCTCTGTGTGGTGCTTATTCTTTTCTTGATGCAGTTAAATATTCCCCGTAGAAATATATATTTAATCTGACACAAGCTTCCCTTGTCTAATTCTGTTTTAAATTATCTTTTGGAAAGGAAATTCATATGCTAAAAGTAAAACCCTCATCATCACCTTCTAGACCTTCCCTAATTGTCCACTAGAGCTGAATATGACAGTGGCTCCTGAGTTTTGCTCCTTCCCTGCAGGTTTGTCTTGCCTTAATCAAGCTTGCCTTCCCTTCACAAATCTTTTGCACACCAAGAATTTTAAGGTATCAAGTTACACTTAGATGTTCTTTAAATGCTGAAGATCTCTACATCTCCCAGAGAAGCCAATGCTGTTCGTGAATTTGCATAACACATCAGGACGTTTCCAGGGCATCTTCCTAAAACTAGAGGAAGTCTCCCATGGTTAAGGAGTTGATTTTGTTCTCCAAATCTAGGTATTATGCTTTACAATACTAATGCTTTCTTTTTTATTAAATACTTTTATTGAGGGCTCTTATGACTCATATCACCATCCATGCATTCGTCCATTGTCAAGCTCATTTGTACATATGCTGCCATCATCATGTTGGAAGTGTTTGCTTTCTACCTGAGCCCTTGATATCAGCTCCTCATTTCCCCCCTCCCTCTCCCACTCTTCTTCCTTCATGAACCTTGATAAATTATAAATTTTTATTTTACATTTTCCACTGTCTCCCTTCACCCATTTTTCCATTGTTTGTCCCACTGGAAGGGAGTTATATGTCAGTCCTTGTGATTGATGCCCCCTTTCTACTCCCATCTTCCCATTATCCTCTTGGTATCTCTATTCTCATTATTGGCCCTGAGGGTTTTATCTGTCCTGGATTCCTTTTGTTGTGAGATCTTAGCTGTAGAAGTGTACGTGCTCTGGTCTAGTCAGATTTGTAAGGTAGAATTGAGGTCATGATAGTGGGGGGAGAAGCATTACAGAACTAGAGGAAAGTTGTCTGTTTCATTGGTGCTGTAGTACACTCTGACTGACTCTTCTCTTTCTTGTGACCCATATGTAAGGGGATTTCCAATTGTCTATAGATGGGCTTTGGGTCTCCACTGCACACACTTCTTCATTCACATGGATATGATTAAAAAAATTTTTTTTTTTGTTCTGGGTCTTTGATGCCTGATACATGATCACATGGACACTTCATGATCACACAGACTGGTGTGCTTCTTCCATTTTTGCTTCTCAACTACATGTCTGTTTGTTTATCGTCAAGCCAGTAAGACCAGAGCCACTATATCTTTTGATAGCAATGAACCATCAGCTTTCTTCACCACATTTGCTTATGCACCCAATTTGTCGACCGCCATCGTGTTGGGAAAGTGAGCATCACAGAATGCAGGGTTTTAGAACAAAGTGTTCTTACATTTGGGGAGTACTTGAGTTGAGGCCCAGTTTCCATCTTCAACCTTAATACCTAACATATCTATTTCCCTGCCATTACATATAAATATATTTACATAGGTATATGCCTATATTTAGACCTCTGTAAATGCCCTTTGCTTTCTAATTTTTCCTCCATTTCCTTTTACTTTCCTCTTGTCCCACTAACATGTTCAGTCTTAATTTGAGTTTCAGTAATTCCTCGCTCTGACTTTGCCCTCGATTAATCCCCACTAGGCATCCTATGCTTTCTCTCCAACGATTTTAGTTCATTTGTTGTTAACTTGACTTTGGGTTGGTTGATCCCCTCACCCCCACCTTCTATTCTCCCACCTCTCCTTCTCCCATGCCCCCCCGGGACCACTGGTCCTGTTTTTCCTTCTCTGAATTGTTTATCCAGTCTTCTATCTAGATCGACATGCAGAGACATTAATAAGAACAAAAACAAGGCAAAGCCAAACAAAACAACAGAGGAAGACAAAACCAACCGAACAAACAGAAATAACAACAAAAAGATAGCCAGTGACAAAACAAGAAATGCATATAAATCGTTGCAGGCTGGTTTTTGACTTTTAGGAATGCTTTCAAGTCGAGTCTGAAGGGGTGCTGTGTCACACTGTCCCCAACATCTAATTTTGGCATTCCCCGGGGACTTCATTGCTTTGCTTCCCTTGCTGTTGCATGCCCTTAGTATTTTGCCCCAATGTGATGGGGTCTGATCAGACACAAGTCCCACCCTGAGTCTCCAATGTTGTCCCCCATAGTGATATGGTTCAGTTAGGGACATCATGTCTTGTGGTGTGACTGGCCCTATGATCCTCACTGTGCCTTATCTGCTATGAGCAGTAATATCGTCCTTGGGGATTAGTGGGTCAGGATGTGTTCTTCTCACACTCCTACCCTCTTCGCTTCTCCCGTGTGCTCTAATCACAGATGCACATGTCCCCAAGCTTCAGCTTCAGTTCTGTTCTCTGAAGTGCCTTCTTTAGGTAGGGGTGGGGGGAAGGGAAGGGGGAGAGTCCACATAGTTGTGATTGGGGCAAGCGCCATTATATGATTTCTAATGACTATGAGACATTTTGATGCTTTATTAAGAATCTCAAAATGTCAGTTTCTCCAAGTTTCAAAAATACATGCAACTGTCAATTATTTCAGAAATGGTAAAATCAGGTTTGCTTTTGTTTTCTCTTCACAGGAGATATTTGGGCTGGGATTCACACACATATAGTTTCAACCTACAGTAACTGGTAAAAAAGAATTAGGATGGAGAGTAACTGATTGTGTTGAGAGAAGCACATGGAGGTCAGATTTTAACAGCCTAGAGAGATTATCGGTCCTTCTGGGATTGATTTCAACTTGTCCCAAGTGTGATTTCTTTCTCCCCTGTCTTCTCAGGAAGAACAAGGAATTTTAATTTTTAGGATCTTCCCTTCAGGAAAATAAGAGACATGAGAACTGTAGTTGCTGAAGTGTCTTTGAAGAGGTACTCCACGTGGGTGAACTGGGAAACTCCAGACACAAGAGGAAACAAACTTGGCATCCCCTGCACCGGCTCCTGTGGCAAAGATTGTGTCCCATGTACCCTGAGCTCCCTCTGCTGCCCAGTTAGTGTTGTGATGCTTGAGATGTTTGACCATTTAGCCTTCACTGTGTCTCCTGGTAAGTTTCCTACATTTACATGTCATTGTCCTCAGGTTTCAGATTGTTCAGTTAAAGTACACCCAGCTGGTTGAGCTGTTGTGCTTTCAATGTATCAATATGTGAAAACTGAGTTGTTGCTAAGACTCTCATCACAAGACTTCTTTGCCACCTAACACAGGTTGTGTTTCCCAGAACCTGATAGATCTAGAAACTTGATATCTGCAGACCTGAAAGTTAGACATAGCACTTTGAGACATTGCACATAGCTTTCCCAACTCATGACTGGTCTGTAGCAGCTCTACCTGAACAATCACACCTAGGAATAAAGGGGGGGGGTATAATTTAAAACCATTCTAAGATGAAAATCATTGTTTTTGACATGAAGGTGCTTACAGGGTAGGACATTCATGTCACCAGGAAGAATCCAGAAGGGTGTTACCTCCACAGGCATCTATGATCAACATGGTAAGGATGAAGACCTAAGAAGTCTGACTTTCATTTGTGACTTGGAGCTCTGTTACCATATTTTACTCTAGGTGATTCACGTGTGCTGTGCATGTGGAAGCAGAAGGAGGATGGTTCTGAGTAGGAGCAGCTGAGTAATGGCCTCTAGAGGGAATTTTTCTGACCTTTGTTCTGTGAGGTCAATCTCTACCCTTCATCATTTGCACTCACTATGGACAAACAATTTCTTCCTGAAAACCATGTGTAGATTTGTAGAAATGCAGACAGTTGGCCTGAGGTGTGAGCCATAACGAAGGGAATTCCTGGGGATACTATTTTTCTTGGAATGTTTCACTTTCTCTCTGGGCAGCCCAGTTCTACCCTTAGTACAAGGGTACCCCATGAAATGTGCAGGCTGTAGGGTTAAAGTGGGAGGTAAAATGATGAACATTTCTGAGAATCCGCTTCTCTTCAAAACAAAACAAATCACTTTTATTGGCACTTTTCAAGTTATCGTATAATTCAATACCTCAATCATATCAAGAAGAGTTGTACAATCTCTACCACAGTCAATTATGGAACAATTTTCCCCTCCATAATCATTATTCATGTAATATATTTCACATACTTGCAAAAATGTATGTAACAAAACTTTCACCAGTTCAACAACTTCTGCATGTGTAATTCAGTGCCACTGACTATTCTTTTCATGTTGTACAACCATTATTTTAATCTCCCTGCATATTTTTCCACCACCATTAAAATTAATTCACTATCCCCTAAGCAAAAACTATTCCTCCTTCACACATGGTAACCATAGATCAAGTCCCCCCCCTTTCTTTTGTAATGTTCCTGATATAACATTCAGATTTCCATACTTAAAACACTTCTAGAAAAGAGTTGTATATCCATTGTCAAATAAGCTTAATGCTCACTCGTGCCTCACAGATCCACTAATTACTCCCTAATTCCCCTCCCCCTTCCATATAAACCATTGCCTCAGTTATTGTCTCCATGCATCCACTTCTTTTTTGCTTCCAAACAGGGAGACAATAGCAAAAACAATTAAAAACCCAAAAAAGAAACATAAAGAAAAATAATAATAACATAAAGATACAAATTTAAGTAGAGTATAAAACAGAGAAGGCACCTACTTCTCTTTTCCTGTCCTCCTCTTCATCTGCCTCCTTGGTTGCTGTGGTAGTTGGATAATCTGTTGTCAATTTGAGACTTAAGAATGAAGGGGTGGAGTTTAGTCTGTCAGTGCGGGTGCAGTTTGATGACCTCATTTGGAGGCATTGAGGAGATAAATAGTTCCCTGGAGGCGGGACACAAGCTCATGCCCTGTGAGACATTCCTGTGAACAAGACACATGAAGCGACACTAGAGCCCTGGAGCTGAAGGAGCCACGTGGAGACCCTTTACAGCATTGAGATGTTTCCGCCTCCACTGGATCCAAGAGAATTTCCACTCACTGGCATGTGGTCTTCCTGCATTCGACATCATTGTATATGTTGTGTGAGTCTGAAAAGAATTTATAGTCTGGTATTGGATATATGGGCTAATTTCAGACTTAGTGACTTCAACTGGACTGGGCAGGTATGCTTTCTTAATGTACAATTGCTCTTTGATATAAAGTTCTCTCTTGTACACATATGAATGTCTATGAATTTTTTTCCATAGTCAACCCAGAGTAACACAGTTGTGGAGTTTCACATGTTCACTTTCCAGGCACTAGGTAGAGGTGCCCATGGTTTATGACAAGATTTAGCTAGATCCAACCTCTAGGTGATCATATTCTGGGTACAAGATCTTAACATGGCTCTGTTCAATACTTACCTTCATTGAAAAATGAATGAAGATAAGGGCATTACAGCAAAGTGGGGTGAAAAAAAAGCAGATGGTGCCAGGCTATCAATTATCTGGGGTCTAAAAGGCTTGTCTTCAAAGAAGCAGCCATCTAAGTCAGGTGTCAAGGAAGTCCACAATGAAGAAGCACACCAGCATGTGGGATCCAAAGATAGTGACAATTAAATTCAAATGTAATGAAGGAAAAAGTCCCAGAGCTCAAATGATGAACATCCATCTTGTCGAAGGGTAGGTGAACAGCGAGAACTCAAAATCCATCTGAAGAATATCTAGTCATATTAAACCTCTGGTACATCCCCTTGAAAAGGTTTACCATCAGACAGAGATGATTGTGAACTTGATCACAGTGGATCAGACCATGGCATAATATGACAATTGGTCAGTTGACCTACTTCTCAATCCAACCTGTACTTGCTCTAAGGTAAAGTATTTCCCACTTGTTCCATAACAGTATTTTTTTTTTGCTGAACTTTAAAATATTGATGGTAGTCTTTCCTTTCTCATTCTTTATTTTCATTTTTATCTTTATATTATTATTATTTTCTTCTTGCAGCTTTATTTTAGTTTTGGTTTTGGTTGTTTCTATTGGGTTTCCAAAGTTGTAACGCACAGACACGGATCCCTAGAGACAATAACTGATGCAATGGTCTATAGGGCCCTAGGGGAGTAGAGGAGTAGCAAGGGTGAGGAAATTTTGGGAGCAAACAATGAATGTGGGAGGGGGAAAGAACATAAGAATTCATTAT
Organism: Tenrec ecaudatus; assembly: GCF_050624435.1. Classification (NCBI taxonomy): domain Eukaryota; kingdom Metazoa; phylum Chordata; class Mammalia; order Afrosoricida; family Tenrecidae; genus Tenrec; species Tenrec ecaudatus. Next base: position 31,163 of record NW_027458270.1, on the reverse strand, counting down.
GATATATATGCATATATACATATATATTTTACAACACTGTAAACATTAAGTCAGTGAATATTTTTTAACATTTTATTTTATTTTTTCAATCTTTTTATTGGGGCTCATAAGGCTCTTATCACAATCTGTACATACATCAATTGAGCAAAGCACCCTTACACATTCGTTGCACTCGTCATTCTCATAATTCACCTTCCACTTGGGTTCCTGGAATCAGCTCGGTTTCCCTTTTTTGCCCCTGTCCCCCTCCCTCCCGGATGCCACCCCTGGTCCCTTGATAGTTTATAAATAATTATTATATCTTATCTTACACTCCCCGGCGTCTTCCCCTTACCCACCTCCCCATTGCCCATCTCCAAGAGAGGAGGTTACACATAGGTCTCCGAGATCGGTTCTCCCTTTCTACACCCCCTTCCCTCCTGGTGTCGCCACTCCCACCGCTGGTGTTGAGGGGTTTGTCTGTCCTAGATTCCCTGTGTTTCCAGATCCCTACTGCACCGCTGTACATCTTCTGGTATAACCAGGCCCGCTAGGTAAAATTGGGGTCATGATAATTGGGAGGGGAGGAAGCGTTCAGGAACTAGAGGAAGGTTTTTAGTTTCATTGTTGCTACACTGAACCCTGAGTGACTCATCTCCTCCCCACTACCCCTCTGGAAGGGATGGGATGTCCAGCTGTCTACAGTTGGGCATTGGGTCCCCATCATGTACTCCCCCTCTTTCACGGTGATATGATTCTCACCACCACCCCACCTTTGTTGTTGGAGACCTGGTCTCCTCTGCCCTTCATGATCACCTATATGTTGGTGTGCTGCTTCCGTGTGAGCTTGGTTGCTTCTGGGCTTGATGGCCGCTTGTTTGCTTTCAAGCCTTTAAGTCCCCAGACGCTATGTCTCTCAGTAGCCGGGCACCATCAGCCTTCTTCACCACACTTGCTTATGCACACTTTCGTCTTCAGTGATTATGTGAGGAAGGTGATCACACAATGATTGTTTTTGTTCCTTGGTGTCTGCTACATGGTCCATTCAACACCTTGTATTCGTTTAGGCCGTGTGCTTCTTCTCTTTGGGCTTTGTTGCTTCTGAGCTAGATGGCCGCTTATTTGCCTTCAAGCCTTTAAGACCCCAGACGCTATATATTTTTGATAGCTGGGAACCATCAGCTTGTCTGCTAGCTTAAGGTGGGTCTCTTGCAGGAAGCAGATTGATGGGTTATGTTTTCTAATCCAGTCCTCCAGCCTCTTACTTTTAATGTACGAATTGAGCCCATTGGTATTCAGAGTGATTATTACTATCTCTGGCTTCATAGTTTCCATACTCTGTTTTGTGTTTTGGGTCTTTACCTATCTCCCTTCATATCAGTGTGCTGCGTTTGAGTGAGGGTTTCTATCATGTCCTCTTTTCCATCTGAGACCCTGTTGTCCTGGTACTTGTTGCTGGCATGTTAACTTCTAGATGGAGATGGGATATATGGTGGCCTCCCGATGGTTCTAGTTGGAGCTTGATCTTCTGGCCATAGTGAGTCCGCCAGTATCTTCTGCAGGGTCGGGTGACTTGAAGCATATTTTTGAGTTCTTCCTTGTCCTGGAAGACACTTACCCTCTATCTTAATGGATAACTTGGCAGGGTATAGGATTCTGGGTGAGGCATTTTTATCTTTCAGTTTTTGGAAGATGTTGCTCCATTCTCTCCTCCTTCATGGTTTCTGCTGATAAGTCTGAGCATATTCTTACCTGCGCTCCTTTGTATGTGACTGTCTTCCTTTCTCTTGCTGCTCATAAATTTTCTCTTTTTCCTCTAAGTTGGATATTTTTACTATTATATGTCTTAGCGTGTTGCTCTTGGTGTTTACCTTAGCCGGCATCCTCTCTGCTTCCTGTATGAAAGTCTGATTCTCCTTTGCTAGGTTGGGAAAATCTTCTTCCAGAAATTCCTTTGCTATCTTTGCTGTCCATTTTTGTGTTATGTTGTGTTCCGGTAGACCGATTATTCGAACATTATTCCTCTTCATAGCATCTGTCATTTGATCTCAGGCTGTCTTCTGTTTCGTTAATTTTCCCATCTGATTGTTTTTCTTGCTTGCTTCGTTCGGTTTGAGTGTCCTCAGTTCACTGATACGGTTCTCAGCCTCCTCAAGCCTAGATGTAGCTTCTGTGACCTTTTGTGTGGCCTCTGCTACCTCCTCTGTTAGTTTCTGCAGTTCCCTTTGGTGGGTAGAATTCATCCCCTCTATTGTGGACTTCATCCCCTCTATTGTGTATTTCATCCCTTCTATTGTTGCATCCTTATTCTGGGTTGCTTCTCTTAGCTCCTGTATTACTGCAAGCAGAGTTCTGAAGATTTCCTTTTGTGGCTGATCCATATCTGTTTCTTCTATGAGTGACATTAGGTCTGTTTAAGTGCCTCGTTTCTCTTCTTTCTTTGTTGGGAGTGATGTGGTCTGTTGATTTTTTCTTGATTCTTTCATAGGCCCCATGCTTCTGGGAGACCGAGGTAACCTTATCTATGTTATTGTTAAGGATTTTTTCAGGCAATTGCCTATGACCTACTGTAAGGGTGGGTCAGACTGCTGTGTAGACCGAGTTCCCTGTCGGGTTGGTAACCCGCAGTGCAGAGATGTATCAGCAGCTGGAATGGGGGCTGGAGCCTCAGTGAGTGTCCTCAGGCTGCTTTGACCAGGTGTGACAGGGTACCCTTAGCAACCCCCTTTATGGGGAGTGGAGGTTAGTAATAAAAAGGATTTAAAAGGTTAACGATTTAAAAATAGTTTTTAACAAAATATTGGGAAGGAGGAAGAAAAAAATTGGAGAGAGAGGGAGGAGAATCTGTAATAGAAGAGGGACAAGCTGTGATACTAGTAGAGGTGGAAGGAGAAGAAAAAAAGAGAGAGAAGGAGAATCTATAGAAAAGGGGCAGAAGAGAAATAAAAGCATTAATGAAAAAGTAGGAAGGAAGGAGAGAGAGAGTACAGCACAGAAAGTAAAATAACGGGAAGAAGAAATTAAAAACAAAACAAAAAACACAAAAAGGCAAAAAAAAAACCTATGCTAGATGGAGGATGTGTAGATGTGTATATCTGAAAATTTCCCCCTTTTCCTCTAAGCGCTGGTGATGCCTAATAGAGCGCAGAGGTGGGTGAGTTCGTGTTGTCCCAAGATATGGTGCTGATCTATGTGATGGTGGGAATTCTCTTCAGCTCAGCAAGCCCTTCTAGGTCCAGCCGCTCCCCACTGGCAGTCCTTGTGCTCTAGCTGGGAAGTGCTAGGACAGCTAAGGGTACTGTGGGGGGGCACAGGCCACTGTGCCCGTCTCCTGTGGTGGCTGGGGAGGGCTGCGGCAGGCTTAGGGCTGGCACTGGGGACCCCACAGGGCCCCCAGGTGGTGAGAGCCGGCTGGAGCTCACTGACGGCTCCGCAGGGACTGCAAAGCTGAGTCCTAGGCTCCACCGCAGTTGGAATGTTTGATCTGCCCGGGCTGTGAGCGGGCACGGGAAGGCCCCTTGGACAGCAGCACGAAACGGCAGGGGGCAATGGCCCCTGTTCTCCGCCCAGGCTCAGAGCTCAGAGCCGTGTGGACAATGGCGGCTTGGCGCGAAACCGCAGGGGGCAATGGTGCCCGTCCTCTGCCCCCACTCAGAGCTCAGAGCTGTGCGGACAGCAGCGGCTTGGTGCGAAACTGCAGGGGGCAATGGCGCCTGTCCTCCGCTCAGGCTCAGAGCTCAGAGCAGTGGCTGCCGGGGTCCCTGCAGCACCCTGGGGAAGGCACCCACTCTTGTGCCTGGCACCGGGAGGGGCCCTCGGGCAGACTCAGCAGCGCGGGCCACGGTGCTCTGCGGAAGCGCAGGGTCCGGGACAGGCGCGGGTTGGGCTATGGCTCCCGCCGGCGGGAAATGCTCAGCGCAGGGTCCTTGCCGGGAGTGGAGCTGTTGCTAGGCTGCAGGGGGTGGGTGGGGGTGGGCGGCCGGCACACAGAGGGCCGGTGGAGAGGTCCTCGGCAGCAGTGTGAGTGGTGGTCACCCGTGGGGGTCGCCAGACAACCTGCGGGTCTGCCCGCCAGAGCTTGGATAAATGGAGGGAGGGACACGGCCCCAGGGCAGATCTCTGCCTTGAAGGGAGAGGGGAACCACGGGAGAGGAAAACTTCTCTCCTAGTGGGGATCCGCGAGTGGGCCGCTGGTGTAGGGGAGCGCGTGACCTGCTGCGCTGGTCTAAGCAGGGCAGGCAAGCGACTCTGGGCGGGGGTCCGGTTTGGGGATGGAGCTTAGGCTAGTCGCCAGTGAGATGGTGGCAGCTTAGTGACCAGAGATGTCCCACGAGTCCGGTCCTGTTTCACCTAGACCCCTGCTCAGGACAAATATGTGGGGTGGTACTGGGGTGCTGTCCCAGGGGGATATTTCACTCACCAGACCCCTACTATTCAGCTACCTGGACACCAAATCTGCTTTGTTTGGAGGAGCTCTCAGAGTATGCAGGTGTCCAGGTCGGCCATCTTCCTGGCTTTAAACATTTTATTAGGGACCTATACAACTCTTAACACAATTCATACATACATCAATTGTATAAAGCACATCTGTACATTCTTTGCCCTAATCATTTTCAAAGCATTTGCTCTCCACTTAGACCCTTTGCATCAAGTCCTCTTTTTCCCCCTCCTTCCCCGCTCCTCCGCCCCCCTGTAATGTGCCCTTGATAATTTATAAATTATTATTTTGTCCTATCTTACCCTGTCCGGAGTCTCCCTTCACCCCCTTTTCTGTTGTCTGTCCCCCCAGGGAGGAGGTCATATATAGATCTTTGTGATTGGTTCCCTCTTTCCAACCCACTCACCCTCTACTTTCCCAGTGTCGCCCCTCACACTTTTGGTCCTGAAGGTATCATCCACCCTGGATTCCCTGTGCCTCCAGCGCCTATCTGCACCTGTGTACATCCTCTGCTCTATCCAGACTTGCAAGGTAGAGTTTGGATCATGGTAGTTGGGGGGGGGGGGAGGAAGCTTTTAGGTACTAGAGAAAAGCTGTATTCTTTATCTGTGCTAAATTACACCCCGACTGACTCATCTCCTCCCCTAGACCCCTCTGATTGGGGATCTCCAGCGGCCTACAAATGGGCTTTGGGTCACTACTCTGCACTTCCCCCTTCATTCACTATGGTAAGATTTTTTTTTCTGACGCCTTATACCTGATCCCTTCAACACCTCTTGATGGCACAGGCTGGTGTGTTTCTTCCATGTGGGCTTTGTTGCTTCTGAGCTAGATGGCCATTTGTTTACCTTCAATGCTTTAAGACCCCAGACCCTATCTCTTTTGATAGCCGGACACCATCAGCTTTCTTTGCCACATTTGCTTATGCACTTGTTTGTCCTTGGCGATCATATCATGGAGGTGTGCACACAATGATATGATTTTTTGTTCTTTGATGCCTGATATGTGAATATTATATACATCTATTTTTAAAACTACATAAAAACAAAGCTTGACCAAGGGTTACCGTGGGTGGAGGAGATAGGGTTGTTGCTTAGGGGGAAGTCAGTTTATATGAATGGTGGTGGGATAATTTTGAATAGGATATCAATAATGGTTGTAAACATGAAGAGTATAACCAAAGACACTCAATTGTACATATAATAGTGGTTGAATTGGAGAATGTTTTCCTGTGTACATTTTGCCAAAATAAAAATGTAATGATATGAACAAAGAGGAAGAAAAAATTTTAATTGATAGTGATGATAATTGTATACCCCCACTTTATTAAAAAAAGAAACATATTTATTAATAAAGTATTTATTTGTCTTTCCTCTGTCAAACTCTGAGCCAATTATTTTCCCCAGACTGCCCGGGGAGGTGCAGAGAAGGGAAATTTTGGGCAGACAGACATGGGACAGAGAAATGTGGGGGGTGGATATGGCTCCTTCACATGGCAAAAGGGATGAGGAAGGCCACCATCCGGCAGAAAAGCCTGAGGGCCTTCAAGAAGGCAAAGTCCAGGATGGCATAGGAGAAGTGTGGCTGCTTCAGAGAAGGGTTCCTGGCATAACCCAGGATGAGGCTCCCAAACCCAGTCCCAATGTGGGCTCCATAGATGCCACTCCAACTGTGGCAGCCCCAATGAGCTTGGTTGCTGTGTCAAAGTCCATTGAGATATGCTGGTTTGAAAGCTGTGACTAGAGATCAGTGAGGTCAGGGAATGTGGGGCTGCCAAGCTGCTGAAGCGCTCCTCTGTCAGTGCCTGTGCTGTTTCTGCGCGACAGACAAGGGTCACCTCATCAGCTGGGAGGCGCTTCTGACCAGAGGAGGGGTGGAGAAGAATTTGGCGCTGACAAAAATTTTTAAGGGATGAGGGTAGTGGCAGGCGAGCTGATCCTATGCAGAGAAGACTGACGTGTATGCCTCTTCTTTGTATGATTGAATTATATCATATGTGCATGAAATTCCAATAAAACTGTTTTTAGAAAAGAAACAGAAGATCATCTGTTACTTACACAGACCCTCAGTGTAGGGCTTTGGTTAACAGGCTCATGGCCCAGTTCCTGTCTTTGTGAATAGCATTCTATTATCACACTGCTATGCCCTTTTCTGCTGCCTGCTGTTGTTTACACAATCAGTAAGGTTGAATATTTGTCTCCAAGTCTATATGACCAATGCAATCATCAATTATAGTTTTCAGAGGTTTTTTTGAAAAAAAATTTACTGACCCCTGATCTAGGAGAAGAGTCTGGATGAAAAAGAGCAAGGCTTCATGAAATACATAATTTTAAAGTATGATGATTTTTGACAGAATATAATACTTAAAAATTCACTAAAAATATGTCAGAACTACCAACCCCAGTTAGACAGTGGTGACTTGCCTAGCTGTTAAATGAAAATTCAATCTTTCAGAACCACCAACTTCTCTGTGAGAGAATTAGTGGTAGAATAATCTCATAAGGAAATACAGGCTTGGAAATCTTATGGGAGCAGTTCTAGTTTGTCCTATAGGATTACTATGAGTTGGAACTGATCAATGTCAACAGAATTTTAGTTTGGGTGAAAAGCAACTTTTTACACTATATTATACTTGAATAAATGACACCAAGTTTCAAACCACCAACTGTATAGCCATTAGTTGAAGCCATAAGAGTTAGCACTACCCAGGCACTCCACTGAGTCTGCCTGAAAGATTCTTCGACTGGCAGTTACATGAACTCTTGTCAACTTAAGAAGGGGTGGAGTCTATCCTGTCAATCAGGTCGCATCTTAGTGACCTCATTTGGAGGTACGAAGGAGATAAATAGCTCACTGAAGGCTAGATACACTCTCTCCCTGTGAGGCATTGCTGTTGACAAGCCACATGGAGCTATGCTAATGGCAGCCAGAACCTTGGAGCTGGAGGAGCCATGTGGAGGCCCACGCCAGCAGTAAGATGCTTCTAATGCCACTGGATCCACAAGACTTTCAACCCACTAACCTGTGATCTTCTTGCACTCAGCGTTGTATCATGTGTTGCATGAGACTGAAGAGGAATTACAGGACGGTATCAGACATATGGGCTACTATTGGACTCATGGGCTTGTCTGGACTGGAGTGATATGTGTTCTCAATATGCCATTGTTCTTTATATAAACTTTTTTCCTATACAGGTAAGCGTGTCCATGAATTTGTTTCTCCAGTCTACCAGGACTAGCACATTGACCTTCTCAAAAGAGATGCTGATTACCCCTGGAAAATTTCTACTATCTATGGAACAAGCTCATTTTGGTTGGCTGTTTTTCTCTCTATGAGAATGTTTTCTTTTCTTACAATACAACTTTGAATTCACAGATATTAAGGGTAGGCACTGAATCATAAAAAACAAACAAACATAAATTCCTAGTGTGAAATAATGAGATGAAGAACCCTGGATCACAATAGAAACACAGACTAGAAACTCCCTTTCCAAATACTCATGATCCAGAATCCTTCCTTCTGTCCATGCCCTTACAGAGCCCTGCAAAACAGCTCCCTCCCTCCCTGCATAGGAGGTTTGTGTCTGTATTCACTCTGACTTCTCTCTGTGTCTCTTCCCCACCATTATACATGGATGTGTGATTGACTTTTAGACTGTCCTTTAGCGGATACAGTGTGTTCTTGGCAATGTCTCTGGAGATGGTAAACCAGCTTTCATGGAATCTGTACAATACGTGATATAAACAGTACTGATAAGATACCCTGCAGGCCTTGAACTTGGCTGCTACAGGTCATGGAAAAGTTACTAAATGTAAATCCAGAGTTTGCACATTAGAATCTCAAAGATGTCTTATGCTCAATCAAGTCTCCTTCAGACTCATCCAGTTGCACATTACACACTCATCCAGTTGCACATTACAGTTGACATTTTCAAACAGTATATGCCGGTCATGAAAACGATCACACATGTCAACTGTCTGTAACTCATGCCCACTCACACACACTTGCTCTCAATAATATTACTTATTGAAATAGCTGCCTGAAAAACACAGCTTAGTACAGACTCCATGATGAGTCTGTGTTCATACAGATTGCATAATAGGGACTCTTGTAGATTATGGTACTGAGGATCTTCTCCAAGAACTGTATTGTTGGGATTGGGGTGTTTTTTTTTTATCAGCAGAAGGAGGGCCTTTATTTGCATATGCTTCTCCTTGAGAGAAAGAGCCAGGTTCACAAATAAAGCAGTCACAACACCTCATGCTTCAATCCCTGAGCGTTTCACCTCAGAGTTTCCCCAAGAAGAGGAAGAAACTGACATACTGGCAATGAGGCCTATTATCCCAAGTGTATTATTCAGAGTGAGTAAGACCTCAATTTGAATAAATACATCATGAGACTAGATCTGATGGGCTATGTTGGTATGCATGCGATTTGTAAGTTTGTAATAAAGTTTAAAAGGAATCAATCTGGGATGAGAACCTTGACTGCTTCCTCAGAGAACACATTCCCTTCCATGATTTTTCCATTCTCCAAGACCAAGCTCCTGTTCTTTCAGGCCACAGAGAGTGATGAAGAAGATGGTTGAGAAAGGTGAGGATGACTAGGATGACTTTAGGAATAAAGGCAATTGTATTCTTCTCTCGGGGACTTACATCTTTATAAGACACTCAGAACAAAACCAGGAATACTTAAATTGTCAGATACACATTTTCTCTTCTGCAATAGGTTATGGAAAATCATTAGATACTCAAAAGTTTGAAGGTCAGCTAAATCTAGAAATCTCATTGAATTCAGCCCAAAGTGGCTCCCATTCAATGTATGCTGTAAATAGGAATGGCTTTTGTAAGTCACTAAGAAGGAAGAGCTTTCCTTTGACAACTATACTCTTACATCTGCTCAAGAGTCATTCTAAGGTGAAAAGAGTACCTGCAACAATGAAAAATTTACCTTTGGCACAGGAAGACATTTCTTGTCCACAAAGTCATCATTGATAAAGTTATTCACACATAATCTTACATTTTATACAGGATCTTATACCAAAATAGCTGAAATTCCTCACCTACAGTTGTGTGTCACTGCATACTGGGAATGTTACCGGTAACAAACAGCAAATTAACTAGCAAAGCCACCAGGAGGATGAGAAGCTGATTAACAGGACAAATGTGGATTCTCTGGGTGAAACCAGAAAGAGTGTCCGACATTTTGTGCGGCTGTGAAGATGAAGTAACAACATCCAGCATGAAGAACTGAATGATCCTGTTTGGCCCTAGAATTCTCCCCGAATCCTGAATTTTCACAAAAGTTAGTATGTTTCCTGGACTATCATGGCCTGCAGGTTCTGAAGGATAGACTGATAGAGGATATTAGCACCCAGGTAATAAAATGCAATTGGTGAATTTATGTGTTTTTCAGATGGGATTGCAGAAAAGACACACACACACACACACACACACACAGAAACATTAGGCCACGAATGTTAGGAAAAACAACCAAAGCTGTGCTGACTCCTGAGATTCCCAAATTTTGGAGACTTGACTGCAAAATTTGTGGTAATGGGGCCCTGAGTTTGCGCTCTCCCCTGGCGGGGAATAAAAGGAAAAACAACAAAAGCAAAAATCAGCAACAACAAAAATTGTGTCATTTGAAGAAATTCAATATAAAATAGGCAGACTGCCTACCTTTTAATTAAATCATTAGCTAGATCATTGCCAGAATTCCCCACAGAGTGTGATGGAAGCACATACTGTTAAGACTGTCAGCCAATACTCAAGCACCATTTTCCTGAAGTCTGACTGGAAAGTATTTTATCTGAGCGTCATGAGAACTCTGATGCAGGGACCACTGGCAGAGTCATTTCGTGTCCTTAAAGGTTAAGAAGCTGATTGTTGCTGTAGGACAGAATATATTCTTTTGTTACAATATAACTTTTTAATTCATAGATGCCAGGAGTAGGCACAGAAGAATTATTTTTTTTGAATTAGAGATCTGTGAGGAACTGTGAGATTTAGAAGAATCCACATATAACCACAGGAAATCAGCCTTGAAGCTCCAGCTGCTCCTGGGTCTGAATCTTGTGCTCTGTGCATCTGGAGTGCCCCCTGGAGACCAGTATTCTCCCTGCAGGGGAGGTTTGTGTTTGGGCTCTTACTGACTTCCCCTCACTGTGTCTTGCACAGTAATACATGGCCGTGTCCTCGGCTTTCAGGCTGTTCATCTGCAGATGCAGCGTGTTCTTGGCATTGGCTCTGGAGTAGGTGAATCGGCCCTTTACTGAATCTGTATAGTATGTACTACCCCCAGTACTAATGCCTGCGACCCACTGCTGGCCCTTCCCTGGATACTGGCGGACCCAGGTCATCCAGTGGTCACTGAAGGTGAATCCAGAAGCTGCACAGGAGAGTCTCAGAGACCCCATGCTTTCTCAGATCGCCCACAGACCCCACCAGCTGCACCTCACACTGGACACCTGCAAACAGACACTCTGATTAGATGACTTACACACCAACACACGCACACACTATTATACACACACACAGCAAGCTCTACAATGATTACCATGTAAAATGGCCAAAATGAAAGCCAAGTTTGGTACGAAATTCATTATGTGTCCTCTGGACTAGCTCCTGATTTCAAAATATTAACAGCAGAGACCCTTGAAACTGGCACTGTCCTCTGAGATGTCCCACATCAGAGGTTGTGGTTGTTTTATCAGCAGGCAGAGAGCTGCATTTGCATGTCCCCTGATATTTAGAAGCAGATGAGTAGAGAATATGGACAAGAGTTCTCCCTCGGACTGAGAGAAACATGAGCACCTCCAACAGAAAACAGCTCTTAAACAGGTTGTTTATCAAGCATTGCTTTAATTGTTATGTATTATCAATCTTTTTAAAAATAGTTTTCAATGTGTGAACTTTATATTACATACATAACAGACTTCCTGTGTCGTATGAGCATTCACAATGCATCCTCTCTTGTTCACCTTACGGACTGGATACACATGATAGTAGACCGTTCTATTACCTCTTTCTTGTGTGGGAACCTTACTGATTTTTCTTTCCTTCTAAGGCATTTCCATATTTCAGTGATATTTGTACAGTGTGGACAGGAAGTTCTTCATAAAGCATGTCCACAAAACATGCAGAATGGTGTCTCCTCTCTGGTTTCTGATCTGAGATTCCTGCTCTTGGGATGATCAGGAAACCTGGCTATTGATCACTTTTGTTCATCTTCTAAAAAAGTCACTTTTCATATAATCAGATTACTGGTTGTGTTCCTGTTATTTCATTTATCTTGGTTACTTTTTTATTGCCTCTCCCAGGCGTGTGCTACCTATGCCATGGATATTACCTATGCATGCTCATCTTTTTCTAGTTCCATTACTTGGAAACTGAACTAATCCATCTCAGTTTTACTTCTATACTATACAATTCTGTGTTGCTATGAATTCCTCATTAAGTTCTCTTCAGATGAACCCCACGGTTTGTGATCTTGTGATTTAATTTTCATTTAATCCAGTACAGCCATCCAGGATGTGAAAATCATTAAACACATGTTCATGATACAAATAGTATATATCCATATATTCATCACTCACACTCACTGCCATGAGTCAGTGCAGACTCATAATGACCCTATAGACAGGGTAGAATTGTCCTTGAGCACTTCTGAAACTGTAACTCTTTATGGGAGAAAATAGACCCGTTTTTCTACTGTGGAACAGCTAGTGCTTAAGAACTCCTGAAATTTCAGGTCTCAGCTTAATGAGTAACCAAAACACCACCAGGGTTTATTTATGCATACATGTATTTAAATGTGTTTACGCATACAACATATAAATGAATTAATATTTAAATTGATGTGGTGTTTTGTAATATTTAGGAAGACAAGATTTTCAGAGAAGATATTTTGGAGGGAAAGGAAACCCTAGTTACTAACAGGAAGCTCCTTGCTCCCATCCCTCCCCCATTGCCCTTGCCCAGAAGTCTGGCTCCTGTGCTTTGTGCAGGCCATGAGATCTCTATAGACTGAGGTCATTATTGCAGGATAGGTTGTGCCTGGATGGTACTGAGTCTTCTCACTGTTCCTCTCACACAGTAATGGACAGCTGTGCCCTCAGTGGTCATTGCGCTCAGCTGCCGGGAGAACGGATTGGTGGACATTCTTTTGGCGCTTGAGAGTCAACTCTATTGAAGCGGGTAATTGTTTTCTGCTGCTCAGACATACTGATAACAACCACTGAAAACTTTTTTGCAGGTTGTAGTAGATCCAGCTCCAAAAATATGGAGCCACCAGAGACAGAAAATCTTAAGGGGGGGGATTTGTGGTGCATTTGTCACTCCTGGGCTCAAATCCTGATGCTGTACCTGTAACAGGACACTCAGGGCATGGAAAAAATCCATGATGACAACTAATGCAAACCTCTTTTGTGTCAACCCATTTTTAGAATCTCTTGATACTATCAGGCCAAAGAATACCCAAAAGAAAATAAAAACTGATGAACAAGTGATGTAGTTCCTACAGAACTCTGACCACTATGTGGTGTCTTGCACCAAGTTTTGAACTTTAATCTGGAAATTGAAGGGGTGATCTACATGTTAGAATCCCAGGAGAGAAAAGTAGAGAAATTTTCCATCTTTTCTCATAAATCACAATGAGAAAGTCTAATGCCTTCCTTTTCTCTGGGATTACCGCTGTTTATTGAGAAATCAAGATTCTTAAGCAGAAGACCAGAGAAACTATTGGGACACAGAAAGCACAGAGAGTGTTAGGAAATTTGGATTATATTAAGACCCGCAATTGATAATGGATATTTATTCTACCATGTTTTCTCAGTTCTCTGCATATTCTCTTGAGAGTTCTCTCCTCTTTCTTCTTCCTAACATCTCACTAAGCATCCGTTTGGAGAGTGAAACATGTACAGAATTTTGAGACTCAAAGTGGGTAAAGGACATGAACTTGACCAAAGGAAACATTCAAGTTGCAAAAAAACACATACAAAGATATTAACTCCCATTATTTATTAGTGCTGTTATTGTGTGGTCGGTTGGCTTTGTTTGGTTTTGAGATCATTTCTTGGAATGGTTACAGAATGCCTGGCCATATTTTCTGGAAAACATTTTAAGTACTTTCATAGAATTAAAAAAAACATGTTCAATGCAATCTATAGTGTGATTTGTTTATTGTTTCCACTGATTTTCATTGTTCATCACAGTAATACAGAATCTTTGAAAACTTCAGCAGGTTCTTTATGCAACATGCTATACTGAGCAAATAAACTGAGAAGCTGTACAAAATGAAAACAATGACATCAAGATTGTAGGAAGCTGTATTAATAATCTGTCATGCAAGTAACATAGTACTACATGTTGTAAGATAGTATGACTTGTAAACCTTACTGATGAAGATCAGGGACTGCTGATTTCACTTTAGTTTAAAATTCATTGTAAAGAAATTAACTGCCCACTAAGGGACCAATAGAAAATATCAAGATAAATGGAGATAATATTGAAGTTGTGAAGGAGTTCATCTTGCTTGTATCTACAATCAATACTCATGGAAGCCACAGTCAATCAAATGATGAAGTTCATTGAGCAAACCTGCTGCACAGAACTCCTGAAAGGTTGAAGATCAAGGATGACTCTTTGAGGACTGAGATGTACCTGGCCCAACCTATGTGGTTTCCAATTGCCTCATATACACGTGCAACTCAGAAAAAGAAAGAAAAATAAAAGATTAAACGGTGTATTTGAATTATGGTAATGGTGAATAATTTGATGGTAGGATGGACAGCCAGAAAAACAAAAAAATGTATATTGGATGATGTACTCTTATAATGCTTACTTGAAAGAAGTGAGGAGGTGATTACTTCATCTCAAGTACTTTGGACATGTATCAGGAAAATCAGACCTTGGAAAAGAACATAATGGTTGATGAAGCACAAAGTTATTTTTAAAACTGACCTTTAGCAAGATAGATTGGCACAGTAACTGCAACAAAGGCCTCATACATGACATCTGTGAAAATGAAGCATGACCCGTTTTTCATTCTGTTTTCTCGATTGTTGCTGTGAGTCCAAACTGAGTTAATATGATTTTAAACAGCAAAATGCAATGCCAGTGACAAATATTGTACTCAGTGGAGAGGGAGTGAAAGCATTCCTCTTTCAGATTGAAACCAGATAAGGATACCATTAAATACCAAACTTATTTCATATTGTGCTGAAACTCTATGATAGTTACATAATCTGGTGTCAACTTAAGACTATTAAAAGTGAAGGCGTGGAGTTTAGCCAGTCAATCAGATCGTAGACTGATTACCTCATTTTGGGGAGCTATGGAGATAAATAGCTTGCTGGAGGCAGGATACACACTCACTCCCTGCGAGACATTCCTGCTGATAAGAAACATGGAGCTACACTAGAATCCTGCAACTGGAGAACCACTTGGAGACCGCCTGCCAGCACTGAGATGCTCCCACCGCCACTGGATCCACAAGACTGCCCAGCCATTGGCATGTGATCTTTCTGCATTCGGTGTCATCACATGTGTTACATGAGTCTGAAGAGGAATTTGTAGATTGGTATCAGACATATGGGCTAATATCGGGCCTAGGGACTTGATCTGGACTGGGCTGGGATGTTTTCTCAGCTTTTTTTTTACACTTGCTCTTTTTATATAAAGCTCTTTCTTAAACACATGTTTCTCTAGTCAACCCTAACTAACACAAACTCTTAACTACAGCTATCAATTAACACATGTAAAACAAGGGCATTCAAAACGGCAACAAAGAAGTAAAACTCTTCTATAGTTGCTGATGGCATCATTCTAAACATAGAAAAGCCAAAAGCCATAGAAGACAATTATTGAAAGTAGTTGAAAGATTAAAAATTTTCACAGGTTATAAGGTCAACATAGAAAATCAGTTTGAGTTCCACATACCAATAGAGAAAGTTCTGAAAAGGAAATAAAATGTACACTGGTGCATATGGGCACTGGAGGCACAGGGAATCCAGGGTGGATGATACCTTCAGAACCAGGGTGTGAGGGGTGATACTGGGAAAGTAGAGGGTGAGTGGTTTGGAAAGGGGGAACTGATTACAGGGATCTACATGTGACCTCCCTGGGGGATGGACAGCAGAGAAGTGGGTGAAGGGAGATGCCGGATAGGGAAAGATATGACAAAATAACGATCTATGGATTATCAAGGGGTCATCGGGGGGGGGGGAATGGGGAGGGAGGGGGAAGAAAAAAAGAGGACCTGATGCAAAGGGCTTAAGTGGAGAGCAAATGCTTTGAAAATGATTAGGGCAAAGAATGTACAGATGTGCTTTATACAATTGATGTATATATATATATATGTATGGATTGTGATAAGACATGTATGAGACCCTAATAAAATGTTTAAAAAATAATATAATTTACAATAGCCACCTAAAAGTTAAAATAAATTGAAATAAACCTAAGCAGAGAAACAAAAGTCTTACATAAAGAAAACTATAAGAAAAATACTACTCCCCCCCAACACCACCACAATAAAGAAAATTTAAAAGAAAAAGAAAAACACTTCCAAGGTACCAAATGACACACAAATAATTAGAATAATGGACCATGTTCAGGAAGATGAAGGCTTACGTATGTGAAAATAATACACTCTAAGTGATCTATAATTATAATGCACTTCTGAACAAGATACAGCGTCGGTCTTTAAGGGCATGGAAATTGCTGACCAAATTTTAAAAGAAAATACTCATCAAGTTAAAAAAAATGAAACAGACCCATGATAAGCAAGGTCAGAACTACCCACCCGTCATACCTCAGAGATCCTGTGGTGTTGTGGATTACACAGTCGACTATTAATTGAAAGTTCTGCTGTTCATGAGCACCATATACTCCTCAGGAGAAAGATGACACTTTCTGATCATTGAAAGTTTTAGTCTCAGAAATCCAAAGGGACCTTATGTTTTCTCCTGTATGATTTCTATGAGTCTTCATTGACTCAACAGCAGCCTTACCCATTTTCTATCACTTATTTTAGTGTAGTATATTTCTGTTTTTCTGTATATTTGCTTTCACAATAGTTTTTCCTCTTCTAAGTTAAGACAAAATAGAAGAGTTTCTACTGGAGTTTCCTCTCAATCAGTTGCTTAGCGGTGGGAAAAAAGCCAAACCAAGATACAGCAGAAAATCTCATCTGTGCTCACACACACACACCTGCTTCTGGTTCCTGGGCCTGTTAATTTGGACCTGACCTCCCCCTGCTGATCTTTACATCAGTCGCCCCTCCAATAGCCACCCCCCCACACACCCCAGCTGTCCTGCAGGGTTGTTTGTGTGGGGGCTCACACTGACTTTCCCTCTCCTTGGCTCCTTCCACAGTGGTCGTCAGGGGTCACAGAGCTCAGCTGCAGGTATGTGTCTGGATGAGGGACACTTGGTAGACCAAGCAACTAAGCGACAAAATGAGCAATCTCTTCCTCCAAAACCAATCCCACTGTGATTGCATCTATTCTGACTCATAGGAAACAGAAAACTGATTGGAACTGCTCGTTAGGCTTTCTCTGACTGTAATTATATACAGGAATAGAAGTCATCTTACTCAGGGGAACTGTTGGCTGGTATGAATCCCTGACCTTGTGTTGAGCAACCAAATCTTATCCCACAGCACCACCATAGCCCTTTATATCTCTGCACCAACAGACCCATATTACAGGGTTTCCTAAATGTCACTTTTAGAATCCAAATCATAATATTTTCAACATTATTATATACATATGAACTCTGCACTATGAATAAGCAAGGTCATAGTATAAATGATGGCCTTTGACTTGTGATGCTGAAAAAGAATGAGGAAAGTGCTGTGGGGAGACCTGGCACTATAACAATCAGGTCTGTTTTGAAGGGAGAACAGCCAGCAAGTTCCTTAGAATCATGGATGGTGAGACTCTTGATACCAGTCCCTTGAGAAAGACATCATCCATGATAAAGCAGGAGATCAATGAAGAGTAAGGCACATCATGAAATGGATTGACACATTGGCTGTAACAATGGGCTCAAAAATATTCATTGTGATTATGGTGCCGAAGAAGGCATTATTTCATTCTGTTGTACATGGCATCACTGAGAACTGGAACTGACTCTATGGGACCTAACATATTCAAACACACCACATTCTTCCCACGTTGAATGTCAGTGCTGGGGAAAAGGTATATATTTTATGTTGGAAAACACACATAGCAAAGGGAAATATGTAACAATACACTGTCTTTATAATAATTCTTATGTTGCCATTCACTTTGTCTCGGGTAATTACTCTTGTAAATGTCTTGTCTATGTAATGATATGACTATAAGCATCCAAGGTTGTTTGGGTGCAGGGTGGTTATTAGACCCTGAATCAAATAAAAGAACTGTCCAAATAGGATTTTCTTTTCTGTAATACTGATGGGAGACAGTTATCAGGTCTTTAGTCAACGGACTCACTGAGTGGTTTTAAACTGCCAATCTTTTGGCTAAAACTTGAGCATTTAATCATTGTGCTACATAGTTTTGTGGTCCAGGTTCACCTAAGTATAATTTACACGTACCGACCTTTACTTTCTGAAGATGAACATTTCTCTTCATGTTGACCAGAGTTAAGATGATATAGATTTCTTCAATGTCGGCACTACTGCTGAATTTTGATCCTTGAGTATTTATTGTAGGATGCTGTGCTATACATTGTGTGATTTTAGTAACAACCTGAACGTTATCTCTATTGCCTGAAACAGCAACCACAGTTGTGATAACCAAGAGTGACTCTAATAAAGGCCAATTACCCTAGAAGAAATATCAAAGAAGAATTGATGCATTTGGGTTTTGGTGCTAGAGAATAATATTAAATATATCACAGGCTGCCTGAAGGACAAGCAGGTCTATCTTGGAATAAGCACATCTTGGATGCTTCTTGGAAGCATTCAGATAAAACTTTATCTCACTTATTTGGGCATGTTGTTAGGAGGAACCAGAACCCGGAGAATGGTCTTGTGCTTGGTAGATTAGACTGTCAATGAAAAGGAGAGAGACTTTCAAGGAGGCGGATTGTCACAAAGGCTGCAACGATGAGTCAAACAGAGGAATGATTCTGAGTGCACTTCCGGGCAGCATTTCATCCTGTTGAACACGGGTCTCTGTGATATGAAGCCAGCTCAAGGGTGCCTAACAATATCAACGTATACAATTATGGTCCAGATCATTGTAAGTTCAAGTCATTACATAATGTACACTTGAGAGCATTCACTGGAATGAAAACATTGAACATCTACCTGATGGCTTGGAGACAATTTTGGGCTCACATGAGAATTTTTTCTGCATTAATATTTTTATAACAAGGCTGGTGGCATAGTGGTCATGTGTTGCGCTGAGATCTGCATGCCAATGCCCACTCCAAAGAAGAAAGACAGGGTTTTCTACTCCCATAAGCAGTTAGAATCTCAGAAACCCACAGGGTGCCACCATAAATTGCCATCAACTCGATGACAGTGAGGTTTTTTTTTAATTATTTCTAACTTTGACAACACACAGCTCTTGCTAATCCTCTGAATTGTACACTGAGATCTCGTTGATACCTATTACTATTGAAAGGTGAAACAGACAAATCCTATTTCACCGAAAAGATGGCAGGTTCAGATACATGAAGGTTCCCTAGAATCTGTGCTTGGTGGTCCCTAGAGAGGTGCTGACAAGGTGGGGAAACCACAGCTTTTGAGAGGAAAACATCACTGACTTGTCTTTCACATCTGCTGAAACCATGCCTGATGTACTAAGGTTTGTGTTTGGGCTCACACTGAATTCCCATCACTGTGTCTCTAGCACAGTAATACATAGCTGTGTCCTCAGGATTCACGGAGCTCAGTTTTAAATAAACGTCGCCCTTGGAGGTGTCCCTGGTGATGCTGACTCGGGACTGCAGAGCTGGATTATAGTCTGTGCTCCTATTACTCCACATCACCCCAACCCATTTCAGTCCCTTTCCTGGAACCTGGCGAATCCAGTGCATATTATTGCTGGTTAAAGAGAATCCAGAGACGGCACAGGTAAGAGACAAGGTCTGTGAGGGCTTCACCAGTCCAGGGCTTGACTCCAGTACCTGTACCTGGGCCAGGACACCTGGGGATAAAGAGAAACACAGTGAGTCATGTGGTCAGATGCTGCATCCCCAGACTTCATGTGTGAATCCCTGAAGCACTTACCTTCCGGCGTCGCCACCAGAAAGAGGAAAACCCACACACAATTCATGATCATGTGGATAAGAATCGTTACACCCAGAAAATACTCTCCAGTTTGCGAAGGAATATGAATTTAAGTACATGCATGCTGTGATTTTATGGGACTGGTATTTGCATGTGGTAGGTGCACTTGTATTTAAAGGTGGAAAGGGTTGAATGGAGCTTGTAGCTCTGGGACTCAGACTATTAAAGTGATGCTGGTGGAGTCCTTGGGAGAACACAGTCTTCTCTCTGAGGTCTTCACTGTACCAATCACATGAATATCTGTGCAGATTTCATGTTCAATGTAACTTCATGTGCATTCCCATCAAAAGTACCCAAATGATCTATTGAAATTCAAGACAATCTTTATCCTCACCATGCTTTGGAATCAAGACCAGGTCAACCTGAATCTTTTTGTACATCTGAACACACAGGGGAAAAAGTGTATATCATCCCAAATTCTTCTTCCCCCCAATACATTTTACAATATTTGGAAAGAGGTAAAAAATACTTCAATGTTATTTTCTATATTTAGAGTTGGAATGAAAAGGTTTCCTAACAGCAGGGCTATTTGTGAGGCTAAAAGAAACCACAGAAATAAGAAGCTCAGTTTTCCACCCATGAATTAGTACCCGGGGTGGGTTTTGGGTCAATGTATTCTGAGAACCCCCTGTTGACAGCATCCCATCACATACAGGAGAGGTGTTTGCTGGGCTTACACTGTCTTCCAACTTCTGTGGGTCGCACATCAACATTTTCTCTGGCCCTAAGTGTTCAGACTATTGTCAGGAGTGTTACCTGGAGTTGTCTCAGCAGGTTTCCTGCCATGGGCAGTAGAGCTAACATAGTGGTCAGCGCAGCAGTTCTAGCTGACCAGGCACTGCAGTCCTTATCCAGGCTCCTGTCCTCACTTCTTTCTTCACTTGGTCCAGAGCTGATGGGTCCTTAGCATGCCTGCAGATAGCTTTCTCCCGGAGTTTTGTTTTATGTTTGGTCTCACACTGACTCTCCCTCACGGTGAACAGCTTTGGATGTAGAGAGTGCTACAAGTTTCAAGCTCTATGAATTGTTTCCAGTGTCAGGAAGTATGATCTATAGATGTTTATATAGAGATTGAGATAGAGAGATATGCCACAATAAAATACTGATTTCAAAAATCTGGCTTAAAGACAATGGGGCATTGAACAGAGTTTAGGTTGCTTTCTTTCCAGAGGAAGAGGAAAAGTACTTAAATCAGAATTCTATTCAAAACAAGTGAAACAAGAAATTGATAGAGTAATTTATTCCATGGTAGTGTGGAAGGGTTAAGTCGGAGTTCTTTCCGCAATTTCTGTTAAGTGTGACAGGAAATTAACAGATGTTGGTAATCATTGAAGCAATGATAAATCTCATGCCACTGAATTATGCATGAAACGTATGTTGAAAATATTTTTGAATATATATGTGCAATGAGAAAAATTTAAAATAAATGACAGATATATTTGTTCACACATCGTCAGAAACTGATGGAAATCTTTTTTTTCACATTTTATTAGGGGCTCATACAACTCTTATCACAATCCATACATATACATACATCAATTGTATAAAGCACATCCGTACATTCTTTGCCCTAATCATTTTCAAAGCATTTGCTCTCCACTTAAGCCCTTTGTATCAAGTCCTCTTTTTTCCCCTCCCTCCCCACTCCCCCCTCCCTCATGAGCCCTTGATAATTTATAGATTGTTATTTTGTCATATCTTGCCCTATCTGGAGTCTCCCTTCCCCCATTCTCTGCTGTCTGTCTCCCAGGGAGAAGGTCACATGTGGATGCTTGTAATCGGTTCCCCCTTTCCAACCCACTCATCCTCTACTCTCCCAGTATCGCCCCTCACATCCCTGGTCCTGAAGATATCATCCACCCTGGATTCCCTGTGCCTCCAGCTCCCATATGCACCAGTGTGCAACCTCTGCCCTACCCAGTCCTGCAAGGTAGAATTCAGATCATGGTAGTTGGGGGGAGGAAGCATCCAGCATCTGGAGGAAAGCTGCGTTCTTCATCGGTACTACATGGCACCCTGACTCACCCATCTCCTCTCCTTAACCCATTCTGTGAGGGGATCTCCAGTGGCCAACAAATGGGCTTTGGGTATCCACTCTGCACTTCCCCCTTCATTGACTATGGTATATATATATTTTTTGCATGATGCCTTATACCTGGTCCATTTGACACCTCGTGATCGCACAGGCAGGTGTGCTTCTTCCATGTGGGCTTTGTTGCTTCTGAGCTAGATGGCCGCTTGTTCACCTTCAAGCCTTTAAGACCTCAGACACTATCTCTTTTGATAGCTGGGCACCATCATCTTTCTTCACCACATTTGCTTATGCACCCGTTTGTCTTCGGCGATCGTATCATGGAGATGTGCAGCCAATGATATGATTTTTTTGTTCTTTGATGCCTGATAACTGATCCCTTCGGGACCACGTGATCACACAGGCTGGTGTGTTCTTCCATGTGGGCTTTGTTGCTTCTGAGCTAGATGGCCGCTTGTTTATCTTCAAGCCTTTAAGACCCCAGTAACTATCTCTTTTGATAGCCGGGCACAACTGATGGAAATCTGTGGGTACAGCAACATTTCAAATTACACTTTAAAATATTGAAAAGGAAAAGTGATTTTCATATAATTCAGAGCCTTGAAATATGAACAGTATTATCAATGGAATAAGTAAAGTCTATATTCAATATATTATTTGTTTAATTGCACTAAAATCACTCTTAAAACAAGAGTACTAGCCATACATTATTATATAATTATAGCATATGAAAAAATGAAGAGATTAACCAAAGGACAAGGGATGTGAAAGTAGAATTGGAAATTCTACTATTATTTTAGGACCAAATGTGGGATCCTGGCTACTTGAACGTGAAGATCTTGCAGATTGACTACCTTTCCCAGGGCTTCTGGACCCAAAACCATCCTTTAGCAACTGTTGTCCTACAACATACTCTCTGTTCTGCAATAAAACAAGTATTGTCGTAAGTCTGTGCTTCTGGGAGATCCTATTGACTTTGACACAAGAGGCTTTAAACTATTAAATATTTTAGAAAAATCTTTATGCAGTTCCAATGTCATCTAAGACATCTTCTCTAGCAAAGTTAAGACTTTGGTGTGTTTCTGTCCTAATGGGAACGCTCTCACTAAAAATATGATATTTATTGTTAATATTACAATTGTGTTGAAGAAAAGTTTACTGTAAGGCCATGTCTGTTACTGTGATTTCTTGTAATATTAATGTGAATGCTTTTTTCTCTTCTCTTTTATTTCAACCCAAATAGTAACTTTCATTATAAAACCAGAAATGAGAAATAACCTAAATGTCTAAAAAGAGATAAATTGTAGTATATGCGTGTTCCTTCTCTAAGATGTTAAGCATTAAAATCAATTCATGCTGACTAGATATAAACTTATGGGTCTATTGCCACATAAATGAAATAAATTGAGTGAAATATGTTAAGCAAATGAGCATACATACTGTCTTAAATCAGCTATATATAAATCGCTTATTGTGTATGAAACAATATGAACAGGACTGTATTCTGTGTATCGCAATCACATAATAAGGAACCATTTCCAAGTAATAATCCCAATGAATCCTTCTGGGAGACTCATTTACGTTTAAGGTGGAACAGTGAGCATTTTGAAAATATTCAGCCATAGTTGCCACTGTATATTAGGAAGATATGCAAATACCGCCCCCCCCCTTCTGCTAATAAAATCCACACCATTCCCAACCATACAGCTCTGGGAAAAGATCCTCAGTACCAGAGTCCCCAGGTAAGCTCATTCAGTAGTTTGTATGAACACAGACTTGTCTCACTCAGGTATTTTAACAAGTCATTTTATTGAGAGCTAGTGTGTGGAGCAGGAGACTGGAAATATGTCATGGTTTTCATGACCAGCATATTCTGTGTTTGCAAGTGTCAACACTAATGTGCAACCGGCTGGGTCTGAAGGAGACTTCAGGGAGCTTAAGATGTCTTTGAGATTCTTTTGTGCAATCTCTGGATTCACTTTCAGTAGCACTGCTGTGACCTGTATCAGTCATGCTCCAGGCCTACAGTGGGTTTCACATATTAGTACTGTTGCTATCGCATATTATGTAGATTCCGTGAAGGCTGGTGTACCATCTCTAGAAACATTGTCAAGAACACACTGTATCAGCGAATGGACAGTCTAAAAGTCAATCACAATTCCATGTATTACGGTGGGTAAGACACACGGAGGGAAGTCAGTGTGAGTACAGATACGAACCGCCCATGCAGGGAGGGAGCTGTGTATTGTAGGGTGCTGTAAGGGCCTGAAAAGAAGGAAGCATTCTGACTCTGGAGCATTTGGAGAGGGAGTTTCAAGTCAGGTTTCTTACTTTGATCCAGGGTTCTTCATCTCATAGTTTCCCAATTGGAATCTATATTGTTTATGATTCAGTGCCTACCCTTAATATTTGTGGATTCAAAGTTGTAAGAAGAGAAAACATTCTGTTGGAGAGGAAAACAAACAAATGAGCTTGTTCTACAGGGAGTGTATATTACTCTGTCAGGGGTGATCAGCATATGTCTTGAGGTCAGTATGTTAGTCTGGGTGGATTGTAGAAATCAATTCATAGGCACTTCTATGTGTATAGAAAGACCTTTATAGAAGCAGCAATTGTAAATTGAGAAAGCATACCAGCCCAGGACAGATCAAACTTATAAGTCCAATAGTAGTCCATATGTCTGACACCAATCTGTAAATTCCTCTCGATTCATGCAACATATGCAACAACGCTGAGTACAGGCAGATCACAGGCTAGTTAGTGGGTGGAAGGTCTTGTGGATCCAGTGGCCTTGAAAGCATCTTAGTGCTAACATGGGTTTCCATGGGACTCCTCCAGCTCCAAGGCTCTGGCTGCTATTTGCGTAGCTCCATGTGACTTGTGAACAGGAATGCCTCGCATGGAGAGAATGTATGTGGCCTCTAGTGAGATGTTTATCTTATTTGCACCTCCAAATTAGGTCATTTAGCTGCAAACTGATTGACAGGCTAGAGTTCATTCCTTTGCAAGTTGACAGGAAATCACTTAACTGCCACAGTCGAATAGCTTTCAGGCAGACTCAGTGAAGTTCCTGGGTAGTGCTAACTGTTAAGGACTCAACTAATGGCTGTAAAGTTGGTGGTTTGAAAATTGGTGTCATTTATTCAAGTATGATATATTGAAAAAAGTTGCTTTTCACCCAAACTAAAAGTCTGCTAAAACTGATCATTTCCAACTCCTAGTAATCCTATAGGACAGATGAGAACTTCTCATATAAGAATACCAAGCCTGTAGTTCCTTATGAGGTTATTCTACCAAAAATTTCTCCCACAGAGCAGTTGCTGGGTCTGAATGATTGACTTTTCATTTAACTACTGGGCAAGTCACCACTGTACAACCATGGTAGGTAGTTCTTACCTATCCATTCAAGTAAAAATTTTAAAATATTATATTCTGTCAAATAATCATTATAGTTTAAAATTATATATTTCCGAAAGTCTTGCTGTTTTTCTTCCTGACTCTTCCCCTAGATCAAGGATCAGCAAATTTCTTTTTTGAAAAAGGCCTGAAAATCATACTTTATGATTCCACTGGTCATATACTCTTGGAGACTATTACTGAACCCAACTGATGGAGTGTGAAAATAGCAGCAAGCAGTAGAGAAGGACATAGCCATGTGCTGATAGAATTTTATTCACAAAGAGAGACTCTTGGCCATGAGCCTGTTAACCAAAGCCCTATCTGAAGGTCTGCATAAGTAACAGACAACATTCTTCCTTAAAACAATTTTATTGGAACTTCATGTACATATGCTTCAATTCAATAATTCAGTCATATCAAGAATAGGTGTAGAGCTGTCTATCTTCTCTGCACCAAGAGCAACTCCCCTGACACTACTCCTCATCCCCTGAAAATGTATGCCTGCACCAAATTAATCTCCACCCTTTCCCTGGTCAGGAACACCTCCCAGTTGTTGACTCGACCCTTGTCTGTGTAGGTGCCGAAATAACTGGAGACACTGACAGATGAGCACTTCATCAGCTCGAGAGTCCCATATTCCCTGACCTCACTGATCCCTTGTCGAAGCTTCTAGTCAGCACCATCTCAAGGGACATTGACATAGCAGCCAAGCTCATTGGAGCCGGGACTGGAACAGTTGGAGTGGTGTCTCTGGAGCCGGCATTGGGACTGGGTTTGGGAGCCTCATCCTCGGTTATGCAGAAACCCCTCTCTGAAGCAGCAGCTATTCTACATCATCCTGGGCCTTGCCTTCTTGATGGCTTTTAATGTAGGGGTTTTTAATATAATATTCACATGTAATACACTTGCATAGTTAAATCACTTTTTAAAAGAATTGTAAATATATATATACCTATATCATAACAAATTCTTATGTTCCCTCCCCCTCTTGCATTCATTGCTTGCTCCCCAAATCCCCTCACCCTCCTGACTCCTTTGCTCCCCACATGCCCCAGACCAATGTATCAGTTATTGTCTCTAAGTATCCACTCCTTCTGTGCTTAACACACTTGGAAACCCAATAGAAACAATAAAACACATAGAAACAATAAAACACAAAAACAAAACAGCAGGAAGAGAATAAAAACATTATAAAAATGAAAGTAAAGAGTAAGAAAGGAAAGTTCACCTTCAGTATTTTAAAGTCCAGAGGTGAGTGGGGATCTGTTGTAGAACAAGTGAGAAATACTTGACCCTAGAGCAAATTCAGGTTGGGTCAAGAGGTAGGTCAACTGACCAAGTATCATATTATGCCATGGTCTGATCCACTATGATCAAGTTTGCAGTCATCTCTGTCTGATAATAAAGCTTGTCAAGAGGATCTGCCAAATGCCTAATATGACTAGATATTCTCCAGATGGACTTTGAGTTCCCACTGTCCACTTAGCCTTTAACAAATTGGAGGTTCACAATTGTAGCTCTGAAACTTTTCCCTTCATCATATTTGTATTTTGTTGTCACCATCTTTGGATCACACAGGCTGATGTGCTTCTTCAGTGTGGACTTACTTGACGCCTCACTTAGACTGGTGCTTGTTTGATGACAAGATCTTTAAGACCCCAGATAATCGATAGCCTTGCGCCATTTGCTTTCTTCACCACACTTTGCTCTAATGCCCTTATCTTTAGTGATCTCCCCATGAAGGCGAGGATTGTGCAGAGCCATGTTATAAGATCCTGTCCTCAGAATAAGATCACCTAGAGCACTGATCTAGCTAAATCTTGTCACAAACCATGGGCACTTCTATCGAGTACCTGGAAAGTGACAGGTGAGACTCCACAACCACCAAGGTAGATGAGGAGGACGAAATGAGAAGAGAAGTGGGTGCTCCCCCCTTTTTTGTATGCTTTATTTATTTATTTTTAAAATATTTTATTAGGGGCTCATACAACTCTTATCACAATCCATGCATATACATACATCAATTGTATAAAGTACATCTGTATATTCTTTGCCCTAATCATTTTCTTTCTTTTTTGTACATTTTATTAGGGGCTCATACAACTCTTATCTCAATCCACACATATACATGCATCAATTGTATAAAGCACATCCGTACATTCTTTTCCCTGATCACTCTCAAAGCATTTGCTCTCCACTTAAGCCCTCTGCATCAGGTCCTCTTTTTCTTCCCCACCGTCCCTGCTTCCCCCTCCCTCATGAGCCCTTGATAATCCACAGATTGTTATTTTGTTATATCTTGCCCTATCCGGAGTCTCCCTTCCCCGCCTTCTCTGCAGTCCATCTCTCAGGGAGGAGGTCACATGTGGATCCTTTTAATCAGTTCCCCCTTTCCAACCCACTCACCCTCCACTCTCCCAGCCTTGCCCCTCACGCCCCTGGTCCTGAAGGTATCGTCCACCCTGGATTCCCTGAGCCTCCAGCGCTATTATTCTATCTTTCTGTATTTGTTTATAGTTTCTGTTATTTGTTTCCTGTTTGGAGCACAGAAGAAGTGGATACATAAAGACAACCACTGAGGCAATGGTTTATCTGGAAGGGGAGGGAGAAGGTAATTGGGGAGTGATCAGAGGGTGCGGGAGGCAGGAGGAAACATTAGAGCTGATTGTGATGATGCATACGGAACTCTTTTTAGGTCTGGTTTAACAAGGGAAGTGTGAAAATTATATCAAGAAAATTATTTTTAAAAAGAAACCAAACTTTTTACTGTGCGTGAAGGAGGAAGAATTTTTGCTTAGGGGACAGTGAATTCATTTTAATGGGTGTGTAGCAATTCACAGAAGAATAAAAATAATAGTTGTACAACATAAAAAGAATGGTCAGTGGCACCGAAGCACACATGTAGAAGTTGTTGAATTGGTAACTGCTTTCTTGTGTATATTTTTGCAAAATAAAAAGTTACATAAATGATAATGATTATGGGGGAGAAAATAATGTAAAATTGATTGTGGTAAGGATTATACAACCCTTTTGATATGGTTGAATTACTGAATTGTATATTATGTGGATAAATTATCAATAAAATGTCATTTTGTTATTTTTTAAGAGAAGTGGATGCTCAGAAATAGTCATCATTTTACCCTCACTTTACCCAATAGCCTGAATCTCTCATAGACTAACCTTGTCCTTAGGATAGGATGGAGCTACCAAGAAAGAAGGTCACCAAGGAAAATGGCATCCTCGGGAATTTCCTTCATTGTGGCTCACAGCTCAGGCCAACCACGTGCATTTCTACCAAACTGCCCATGGTTTTCAGGGAGGACTTGTTTGTCCACAGTCAGTGTGAATGATGAAGAGGAGAGATTGAATCACAGAACGCGGGTCAGGAACATCCCCTCCAGGGGCCATTGCTCAGCCTTTCCTACTCGGAGCCAACCTTCTGCTTCTACAAACACAGCACACGTGGATCACCTGCAGTGTAAAATATGGCAGCACAACTCAAACTCATATTCTTCCCATGTTGATCAGAGATACCTGTGGCGGTGACACCCTTCTGGATTCTTCTTGGTGACATGGATGTCTTACCCTGTGAGCACCTTGAACATCAAACACAGTGCTTTTCATCTTAGAACTCTTTTAAATTAGATCTCCTCTGTACTCCTAGGTGTAATAGTGCAGGTAGAGCTGCTACAGACCAGTGATGGGCTCAGAAAGCTTTCTCAGAGGGCTATGTCTCACTGCCATGTCTGCAGATAGCAAGTTTCTAGATCTATCAGGCTCTGGGAAACAAAGCGTGTGTTATGTGGCAAAGAAGCCTAGTGATGACAATTTTAGCAACAGCCCCGTCTTCAAAATCAACACACTGCAACCATGATAGCTCAGCCAGCTAAGCATGTTTTAGCAATAATCTGAAACCTGGAGACACTGGCATGTATTATGTGGGAAAAGTACCAGGAGGCACGGTGAAAGGAATGTGGACAAACATCTCAAGCGTCAGGAGACCAAGAGGGCAGCAGAGGGAGCTCAGGGTACAGGGGACAAAGTTTTTGCCATGGGAGCAAGGACAGGGGTGCTGAGTGCTTGTTTCCTCTTGTGTCTAGACTTTCCCAATTTACCCAAGCCGAGAGCCTCTCCGGGAACTCCTCCGGAAGGGCAGTTCAAATATCTCTTATTTTCCTGCCCTGAAAATGAAAATCCATCGTTCTTCCTGAGAAGACAGGGAGAAACACATCAAACTTGGGATAAGTTGAAATCAATCCCAGAAGGCCCAGTGTTCTCTCAATGTCATTAAATTCTGCCCTCAATGTGCTTCTTTCAACACATTCCGTTTCTCTCCACTGTTGTATTTTTCCCCAAATTCCAGTTGGTTGAAACTGTACGTGTGCACATCTGACGCCAAATATCTTTTGAAGAGAAAACAACTCAAAACAAAGCATGATTTTACAATTCCTGAAATAATTTATACTTAAATTATTAAGCGCCGGGAGGCACTGAACTGCATAGTGTCTGCTGGGAGAGAGGCGTAGTCTCAAAGTTTTGGGCATTTTCAGGGCCCCAGTTGGGAGGCGTGGTCGACCATACTGGTTAAACCCATTGGCTGAATCAAGCCCATCTGACCTAGATGGCGTCTCAACCAGGTGTGCCGGCTTCCTCTCACAAAGACCTGAATGTGAGCATGCCCTTTAGCCTTAAGCAGCTTCCAACTTCCTGTAAGGGTCGAGAGAGGCTTTGGCACGTAGAGTGACAGCCCATAGTTCTGCCTCACAGCATCAGTGTCTAAAGAAGACATGGGTGTTGGAGAGTGTGGGGCAATGATGATACTCTCGGGTGGACCTGATGGTTTCAAGGAACTCCATACTGCCCAGTCCTCGACACACAGGATAATTCCATACTGTCCAGTCCTCGACACACAGGATATACGGGAGCCTCAGTCAGGGCAGGAGCAATGAAGGCTGGAGGGAGAGAACACTGGGCTCAGAAATGCTGGGTTTTCCTTTGGCCATTCACACACACCTCTTAGGAAAAGAGATCTCTCATTGCAGCCTAACACACAAATAAGTTCAAAAGAAGAATTACCCTACAATGGCCTCAGAAGAAACAAAAGAACCTCTATTGATAAACACAGGGTTCCCTCCTATGCAAATCATTCTGCAGGCACTAGGTTAAAATCCCAGCCTTGGGTACTGAAAGCTATCAGTTCTCTTCTGACAGGGCTGTGGGTCCCTTGGGAAAGCAGAACTGTGGTCTAAAGATGCCATTTCTGTGAGTTCTGTGCCTGGTGACAGTTCCCCAACCTGAGGGTCTCATATATCAGTGTTGATTCTATGGGGATGGTTGTAACTGCAAGTGACTGACATATTCCAATTATTTTTATTTACAGGCGTCCTGTCCCAGGTGCCGCCTCAGGAGTCAGGGCCAGCACTGGTGAAACTCTCCCAGAAGCTGTCCCTCACCTGCACTGTCTCTGGTGTCTCCATCACCAGCATTGGTTACGACTGGAACTGGATCTGCCAGACCTGAGAGAAAGGACTGTGGTGGATGAGATACAGAGATTATGATGGTGGTACAGATTATAACCCGTCATTCCTGAGCCGACTTTCCATCACCAGAGACACATGGAGGAATCAGTTCTCCCTGCAGCTGAGCTCCGTGACTGCTAAGGACACCGCCATGTATTCCTGTGCAAGGAACAGTGAGGGAAGTCAGTGTGAGCCGACACAAGCCTCCCCTGCAGGGAACACATTGGGCAGCAGGGGGCGTGCAGGACCCACTGAACACACACACCCAGTCCTAGACAGACACATGAATGACAGGGAGGATTTCCTGTTGAATGAGGGTTTCCTCTCTTACCTCTCAGCCACACCAGGGACAATTTATTTTCTCTCCACTCACCTCTAAATTTACAGGCTTTTTAATTTCCTCCCTGCATACTTGAACGGAGGAACAAATATTAAAGTTACTCTGATCCTTCATACTCATCTTGTATGACCGATTTTCCTTCTCTACAAACTGATTATCATGGTCATT